>NW_023270232.1:5883063-6085896 GCF_011800145.1 Mirounga leonina | reverse complement strand
AGAAAGAAAGAAAGAAAGAAAGAAAGAAAGAAAGAAAGAAAGAAAGAAAGAAAGAGAGAAGAGCATTGCCAATTCAATTCAATTTTTTTTTTAATAAAATGAACTGAGGCTGGCTGCAAATGTTCAGCTTTCTGTCTGAGACCACAGGGCCCCGTAGGATATAATATTTTGATCTTTATCTAAATATCAACAAGCAGCCATTGAAGTCATTTTAATCAGGGGGCTGATTGTATCATATTTGGGTCTTCAAACAATCCCCTTGCTACTAAGGAGAATGGCTAGATGCAGGTCCAAATGAGCAGACTAGTTACAAGGCTTTTGCATTCATCCAGGTGAAGAGTGGAGATAACTGGTTCTAGGGAAGAACAATGGCATCAGCTGAGAAGACGGGTGCCTGGACAGATGAGGTCATTCTGGAGTAGGGTGGGCCCCAAGCCAATATAACCGGGGTCCTTCAAAGAGGGGAGATTTGCACACAGACATGCACACAGGGAGAATGCCCTGAGAAGATAAAAGATGGAGGTTGAGATGATGCTTTTCCAAGCCAAAGAACACCAAAGATGGCCAGCAAACCACCAGTGTAGGGGAGAGGCATGGGACAGATTCTTCCTCATGGCACTCGGAAGGAATCAGTCCTGCGGACAGCTTGATCTCAGGTTTCTGGTCTCCAGAACTGTGAGACAATACATCTCTGTTGTTCACGCCACCCAGTTTATGGTCCTTTCTTACAGCAGCCCTGGCAAATTCATAAACTGAGATTCCCAAACTCACTCCAACCTTCAATAGGTTGACAGAGGAGGAATGGGAGGTGCAGGGTGAACTGTCCATTCCTAGTAGCCTCGTGTTCCCTCTGAGTCAGGTGTCAGAGCAATGACTGGAGTGGGGGAGACCCCAGTAGCCCAGGGGACTAGGGCTAATCCTGAAGCTAATCCTTGAGGTGACCGCTGCATTTAGTTTTAGACCTGCCACCTAGGAATATTGCAGCAACCACTGCAAAGGAAACCACTCATCCAGACATAGTTCAAATGCCCACCCTTACTATCCATTTCTCATATATTTCAAGAATTGCAATATTTAAACTCTTTCCATTGGCTGCCCATTCAAATATCTAACTCAAGGCTCCCTGGTTATTGCATCATTGTAGACCCAATTAAACTCATTTCATTTGAAGATTCGTGTAAGTCTCTCTAATACACAAATTATTTCCCTCATTTAAAGCAAGTTGTTTATAGCTAGTAGGCCTACTCCCCACCTGAGCTATCCCCCTCCAGGGAAGCCTTACAAAGTTCCTAGTTGGGAACAGAAGGCCCTGAGGGGATTGCCCAATGTTGTCTCAGGACACAACCGTACAACCATAAAAACAAGTCAACACCGAGGCCTACTGGCAGAGAATCAGTTATAGGATATGCACAAACAAGGGTCAGCAGAGGTTGCCTGGGCCAAACCCCAGGCTATGTGGAAAGCACTTACCTGGTAAGTCTTCCACAAATGGTAACCCATAGCAATAATCATCTTTCAATGGATGTACTGATCTATCTGTGAATTAGATTTCATCTGGAAAAGATGACCTCCACGGGAAAACGCCATACAAAGTTCAGTTAACAGAATGCTCTTCTTGAACTTGGCCCACAAGGCCCCTTATGATCAACCTTTGCCTCTCTCTGCCTTCATCTCCCCCATTTCTACCTCACACTGAGACCTTATTTCCTGGGCATAGAGTGACCATATAGTTTATCATCCAATGTGAGATTCTTTTGAGATGGACAATGTATTCAGTTTCCTGGGACAACAGGTATAAACTGGGCTGTTTTATCCAATCTGGGACTTCTAGTCTCCTTAGCCATGTGGAACAACTTAGAGTTCCTATAACATTCCATGGACTCTTGAATCCCCAGACTTTTGCACATGCTCTCCTCTTCTGGTCTACTTGGAAAACATTCTATAACCCGCTCTTCTGTGGGGCCTTCCCCAAGACTCCTAGGTGGGCTTGGGCTCTCCTTCCCCTGTGTCTTCACTGTCCCCAGCACATACCACATTCTGTCTTCATTTCCCTGGCTCCCCACAAGACCTGTAACCTCTTGAGGACAGGTATTATATCTTTTCATCTTTGTGTTCTCTAGTCTATTCCATTTTGTAGGTACTCAACATGTGTCTAATCAATGATTTTATAATTAGCCTGGAGAAGAGATAGGTGTCCATTAACTTCAACTGTCTAAAGAGCTGTGATCACACCTAGACTTGACTTATGAGACCATAAGGGAAGAACAAGAATACTAACTGGAAGCCTCAAGAAGATATATTTCAGCTCAGTATTAAGAAGAACTTTCTAGCCAACAGGACTATACAAAATCAATAGGCAGCTTTGAACAGTAGAGAGCTCCCTGCCACTAGGGATGTTTTGTTGACAAATACTAGCATATACTTGGTAGGAATTTTGAGGTAAGGATTCAGGCATGTAGTGGGTGAATGGCCTGGATAACTACCTTCGACTCTATGATTCATCCATTCATTCATTCAGTGAATATTTACTGGGCACCAGGCATTGCCCCAGAAGCTCATGAATTAGCACATAACAGACACACCCATGTAACCACCATGCAGAGCGAAAGCGTCTGCTGGCTGACGCACAAGGCAGATTTGGCCTCCCGACCTGTTGGAGCTTATAGGTTCGCAGAAGAGATACATGCAATCGTATGAATTTATGGGGTATCCAAAGATAGTGTGAGGGGACAACTAGGGGTGGGAGTCCGAGAGATATTTAACTTGAGCAAGGATGAATGTAGAAAGCTTGTGTGGTTCCATGACCTTTAGATCTTTCTAGAGAGCTCAGGCTTCTTCTCTCTTCCGTGACACCTGCTCTTCCAGTTGGGTGACCTTCCTGAAGGCTGACTTAGACCAGTCTCTACCTGTCAGTTCCAGAGCTGTGAGTTCTGCTCAGCTGACGGGTAACCAGGTAACTCTGATCATCCCAGGGGAGCCATGTGTGGTCTTTAGTCATGCCCTTTCTTTCCTTCCCTCTTCTCTAAAAGACCACCAGAAGGCTAGTCACATGGACTTTGGGACAAGAGATGCACGGCAATACCATGGCGGGTGAACCCTCAGAGCCTGGTGACTCTCCACTTTCAGAGCAGCGATCACAGTACCCAGTGGTACTGGCCACAATCCAGAACTCCGTGTCCAAAGCAGAAAAGACATAGCAGGTGAGCCAAGAGGCATGTGATCACAGGCCCTCCTCCTGTCCTGATGGGGGACAGCACTAGGATAACACAGCAGCTATTCATGAAATGTTTGCATGCTTTGGGTAAACGATAGTAATAATAAAGAAAATTACCATGCCTCAAGCCTTTGCTATGGGCCAGGCACTGTGCTGGGTGATTATATATGCATTATCTTACTTAAGCATCAAACAGGCCCATAGGGGCAGAATTATTATCCTTACTTTACAGAAGAGGAAACTCTAGAAGAGGCCTAGAAGTTGTCAAAACTTATCTGAGATTACATAGCTAGGGAATGGCAGGCCCGAGGGTCTCCAGAGCCTACGCTTCTGGCCTCTGTTCTGTTGACCTTGCGTGGGGATGAATGAAAGCCCAACAATGCAGAATGGGTCAAAATGAGCTCTCCTGTGTGAACTCCAAAAGTAGGTGAGCAAGCCCTCAGCAGAGTAGCAGTTGAGCAGGGGAGGGATCTAAAACTGTGTTCATAGCATACGCAAAATCAAAGAAAAATAATGAACCAGAAAAAAATGTCTTCTTACTCATGTTACAAAGGGATAACGTCTCTAATATATAAATGCGTATATGCATGTAAGAAGGACTAACAAACAAACAGAAAAAGTGGATAAAAGGTATGAACAGAAATAGCAAGAAATATACTCAACTAGCTCTTAAGCATAGGAAAAGATGCTCATCTGACTGACTGAAGAAATGCAAATTAAAGCCAAATTAAGGTAGCACTGATCTCCTACAAACTGAAGAACATGTGGGATGCAGCTATGATGGACTTACATGTAGAACACATTTGAAAAGAAGGAAGCGGGAAGTCAATGACTTAAGTATCCCTATCAAAAAATTATAAAGGGGCACCTGGGTGGCTCAGTCGTTAAGCGTCTGCCTTCGGCTCGGGTCATGATCCCGGGGTCCTGGGACCAAGCCCCGCATTGGGCTCCCTGCTCGGCAGGGAGTCTGCTTCTCCCTCTGCCTGCCACTCCCCCTGCTTGTGTTCCCTCTCTCAGTGTGTCTCTATCTGTCAAATAAATAAGTAAAATCTTTTTTAAAAAAAGTCTTTAAAAGAAATTATAAAAAAACACAAACTAGACCCAAAGAGAGTGGAAGAAATTAGGTAGAGAAGACCAAAAGCCTAAACATTGGTTCTTTGAGAAAAAAACTGATAAAAAAAAAAAAATAACCCTTGGCAGGATTGATAGAGGAAGAGAGAGAGAGAGAGAGAGAGAGAGAGAACAAATCCAGTCCAATATGTGTAATGAAACAACAGGTATCACTATAGTTCCCGGAGACAATACAAATATACAATCTATGCTATAAACTTGAAAATGTCAATGTTCTGGAGAAATTCCTCAAAAAACACAATGATGCCAATACCAAAATGACAATGATGTTAGAATTATCTGAGGAAGATTTTATAGCAGCCATGATTAAAAAAAAAAAAAGTTCCAATGAGCAATTAGAAACACATTTGAAATAAGTGAGGGAAAAAAATAGAAAGTTTTAGCAATAAAGAACAAAATGGAAATTTTAGAAATTTTAGAAATAATTGCAACACCTGTGACTCAGGATTTGAGATAACATATCTAAAAGGATTAGCACAGGGCCTGGCACGTAGCCAGTGCTCCATAACATTTTATGTTCCTCCTCTTATAACTGAGGCATCCGAGCAGGAGGACCAAACTTCAAAGCATTTCCAGGCAGACAGACCCTCCTGCCTTGGACATTCCGTAAAGAAGATGTTAGAAGGGTTTGCTTAGCAATTATGTTATCAACCTTACAAACCAGTGTTGAAGGCATTCCTTAAGGTACTCCCTTCACCCCACCACTGCAATCTGCATGCAGACCCCGTGTTGGGTTCTGAAGAATATAATAGAAGCATAAGAGGTACAGTCGGAAGGGAAAGACGGGCTTTAGTTTCAGACGCATCAGCTCGCAGGTGGGAAACCCCCCAAGTGTGCTGGAAGCAACAGGGAGGGACTGGGCAGGAAGGAAGAAAGCTTTCTCTTCTTTCAAACACGGTATTGTTAATAGTAGCCAGAATTCCCAGAAGCATGGAAGGAGGATGGGTCACCTCATTCCTGCAGAGACAGGCCCAGGAAAAGCTACACTTAGGTGGAGGCCATTCTGAACTGTCCGGATGGAGAAGCATTTGGGGCCAGGCCAAGATCAGGCAGTACCCCACAATGGGTCACCACCACCCTTTGAATCCCCACCCTCAGCTGGGATGGGCAGAACTTGTGAAGGAGTTGGGTTTGCCTCTAGCTTTCCTTCTTCTTTTTCTTCCTTCCTAGCAGAACACACAGCATCAAGCACTCTCCCTTAGTTTACAGAACCAGTTTTCAACCCTCACGGTGCCTGATCTCATCTCACCCCATGGACTAAGGGATATCCTCACTTCATTTTATGGGGGTCCGAGTTGAGCCTTAGGGCAATCAAGTGAATTACCCAAGGGAGTTCTCAGACTAAGGACTCATCCCACCTATATACCTATATATAATATAAAACCCTACCTCCATCAAGACACCAATATTAATGAGCATTACCGTTACCATTTTTGAGCATCTCGTGTGTACCGGGTAAAAGACTAGGTACCTGGCTTCCCTGAGCTCATTTATCCTTCAGAAGGACACCAGGGGTAGAGGAGGCTGCCCTGTCATACAGGCTGAGAAGACAATAATGGTTAGGAGATCATACTTAGTGCCTGGCACTGTTCTAAACACTGCAACGTGCATTAGGTCGCTCCATCTTCCCAACAATCCCAGGAGAATAAGTGTAAGTAACATGTCCGTTTCCGAGATGTGATAACTGAAGGTCAGAGACATCAGGTAATCTGTCTAAGGCCGCACGGCCCGGAAGTAGCAGAACTGGTGTTCAAACCGAGCCTTCTTACCACTGTTTCATGTTTCTGGCAGCACAGGGGACTTACCCAAGGTGCCACATCTAGGAAGTGTCCGAATCAGATGGAAACCCCTGCCCAACTGAAAACCAGGGTCTTCCCACCCAGCTATCCTGCCCAGAGTGGGGCTGGAGGGAGGCTCTGGGTCACTTGGGCCGCCTCCTTCTCTCCAGCTAAGAGACAGCTGTCTGCAAATCAATCCCCAGGAACAGGATTTGTGGAGGCAGAGCCCTCTATGGTGGCATCAGGCCCAGGTGGGCTGACAAAGGTGGGACCCAGCTCCATCAACCTTCTTTCCCTGCCAGTTGTTCTCTCTCTCTGCCTGCCGCTTGCTGGCCGAAACTGGCCCCAGACTCTCATTGTCTCCCTTGGCCCCTACTGAAAATGCTGAGTGCCAGGTGGAGAAGGACCTTGCAGGGAACCTGGAGGGGTGGGTCAGAGGAGCTGGGGGGAGTGGTGAGGAGAGGGGTGCTGGGGAGTAGTTCTGGAGTTGTGGGGAAGGGGTCACCTAGCAACCACCGGCTCACGTGGTCACAAAGCCGACAGGCTTGCCCACATATCCAGCGAGCCTGCCTGCCTGTTGATGTGTCCTCTTGCTCCTTTCTGCTCAGGCAGCAGGGACTTCTCATACACAGACTGTAGCAGGCACTTGCCTCGGTGAGTCCATGGATCTCTCCTGGGGAGGAAATGGACACTAGAGCCAGACAGGGGGCCAGGGGAGGGCCTCCAGAGGCCGAGATGGGGAAAGCGAAGTTCTGTCTCAGGATTGGTGTGAGTGTTCAGACCCCTTGTGTCCAGCTGTTGGGGGCCAGGCAGAGAGGGAAGTGAGGATGGAGGCAGACACAGTGGGGCCCGCCTGTCCCGCTCCAGAAAAGACAGGCCTGGCTCAGTCCCCGTTGACCTCTACCGCAGCTGTGGGTTGTGACCGATTCGTAGCTTATAAAATCAATTTCATGGGTCACGTCTAACATTTACAAAATGAAAACAAAAAGCGGGATGAAAATCGCACTGTGCATCATTTGTGGCAAGGGTAAGGATTGCTTTAGGATGTTCTTGCTTCGGTTTCACACACACACAAGTGCGTGCACACCTGTGTGGGAATCATGATCTAGGAAGGAGTTTCTTAGTATGATCATAGTCAAAAGCATTTGAAAGTCTTTGGTCTAACAAGTACTTTTTCCCATAGGCAGATGGGTTGGGGCTTCCAAATGGCCTGTCCTCAAGCCTGCAGCATGTGAGTGCTCTAGACCCAGGCCCTGTCATCAAGGATGTCCAAAGCTTCCTTCAAAGGAAGTTCCGCCAACTGTTTTTCTCTTTAGAGAAGAGATCAGGAGACTTCGAGTCAGGATGCCTGGAGTCCTGGCTGTGTGACCTCAAGTCTCCCCTTCCCCAATCTCAAGCAGTGCTTGAGTGGCTGGCCCTGCGGATCTCTGGGGTCCTTTGCAGATTTTGTGACTGAGAGTTCATTTTCAGAATGCACTGACTTCCCGTCCCAAGCCTATCCCTAGGACCTGCAACCCCTGCACTTTGGAGAGATATAGACAGATAGATCCATAGATCTATATATGTATATGTATGTGTATGCATATGCACGTGTGTGCATGTATGTGTACACGTATGTGTATGTATATGTACATGTATGTGTTGTATGTTTATATGTATGTGTTTACTTTTATGTATGTGTGTATGCATATGTATGTGTATATGTATGTGTATATACATATCTATAGATCTATAGCTATATTCAGGTCCAAAGATTTAAACCAATCACAATTCTTGACTTTGACACCTATCATCTTTCATCCACATCACTGAATTAGTTTATTTCATTTTATAATGAGCACCAGCAAATGCACCTCTCAAACCAAGAACTAGAATACCACCACTAACACATCTTACCTGCTCCCCTCCCATCCTATTCCCCCTCCCTGACTTCTCTCAGAAGTAACCACTAGCTGAATTTTGTGTTTAGCATTTTCTTGATTTTCCCCCCTTACTTTATCACATTTATGATCATTTTGCTTGCCTTTGAGCTTAACTTTTAAAAAGGAATCTCAGGCTATGTGGTCTTCTGGGATTTGCTTTCCTTGACCTCACATTGTATTTGTAAGATTCATTCATGTTGGTCTGCGTAGCTGTGGTTCATTTCCACTGCAATATGATGTTCAATTGCCCACATGTAGCACAGCTCATTTACCCATTCTTTCCGCCATTGGACATTTGGGATGTCACCAGGTGTTGGGTAATTTGAACAACGTTAGTCTGAATATTCTCACAAACAGCCCCAGTGGTACGAGAGCAAGAGCATCCGTTGGGTGTATGTTAGGGAGAGGAACCACTGAGTGCTACACCATGCAAATGTTCAATTTTACAAGACATTGCCAATTTTTCTCCCCCAAGTGTCTGTTCCTGTTTACACTCCCACCGCCAGTGTATGAGAGGTCCTCTTATCCATCTTCAACACTAGTGTTAGGTTCACCGGCCTTTACTCTGTTAGAAAGTCTACAATGGCTACGGAGGTGAAGACCCAGTTGGCTGAACATCCACGGATGAGGCAAGACACCCCGTGGGCCCCCCGGCTGCTGACCAAGGAGGTGGTGGGGGCAGGGTGGGGTGGGAGACGAAGATGGCCGGGGGGAACCCGACAGACGGAGAGGTCTCACCTTCTGCTGCCCTCAGCCAGGCCCCAGGTGGGTTCTCGGGCCTGAGTTAGCACAGGTCACAAACTGGGTCCTTCCCTGGAAGGAGAGGACATGGTGGCAGGGGGCAGAAGTGCCTAGTGCTAGAATTCCTGGGGTTTTTAAGGGGTGACATCCTCCGTCAGTTGGGGTAGGGGAGGCCAGGTAACTGCAACTTTCAGAGAAGGTTTGCTTTATTTCTTTAAGTCCCAGATCCCTTAGAGGCCAGTCGAGGACGGCACAGAAAACTCAGGGGCCTGGTCAGCGAAATCCTCAGAGGGTCCCGGGGCAGAGCACCTTGCTTAGCATATCCAGAGCCCATCTCTTCTCCAGAGGGCCTCCCTTCAGCCAGGGCCAGCGGGAGAAGGGAATGCAGACAGCGCACAGGCAGGTGGTCCCACCAGGCCCCAGGCGGAGATGACCCCACCTTTGGATCCTTGCTGGACTGACTTCGAGCTACCCTCCAGAGGCAGGGCCCGGCATCCTCAGCAGAGGGCAGGGGTGCAGGGTGGAGGACAGACAACCCGAGAAGCTTATCTCCAGCGAAGCTGAGCAAGAGCTTGACGCGTCCCTGCAGCGTTGCTACTCTGAATGCAGCCCCATCAGCTCTGCGTCTCCTGGGAGGGGCCCCCACGGGAAAAGGCGCTGTCTGGTCTCGGTGCTCCAGCTTTGGCCTCTGGACGCTGAATCTGGGCCAAGACTGCCGGGGGGCCCGGGGGCCAGGGGGACCGCCTATAGCTGGCTTCTCCTGGGCTGCCAGCAGTCAGCTTGGGGAGAGGCCCTTGCTGTGTCTGTCTGTGCATATAAGGTACCTTTGTTCCAACCCAGGTATTTGGATGAGTAGGTGGGTCTATGGCTTCTTTTTTCTGGCTTGAGAGAGGGTTTCTGGGAGAAGACTGAGGTCTTGGGAGATTCCATCTGAGTTCTCTCAAATAGATCCTAGCTCCCTGCTAAGGCATCTTAGGAAGACAGAAGGCTCCCTGGGACTGGATTGTACCAGTTGGGAGAGGACCCTGGGGGAGGCCCGGCTTTGGTGCCATGGGGGTGGAAGTGAAATCCTGGAAACCGATTTCAGAGTGTCTCGGGAATAGACTCCAGATAAGCACCGAGCTCTGAGCCGGGTGGGCACTGCTGCTAGGAGGTTCCATTAGCTTCTCCTTGACCTTCTCTTCCAGTCCAAGGGCTGAGCTGAAGCCTGAAAAGAAGTCAGAGCACAGGCCAAGGAGCCACGGGGACGGCAGGCCACAGAAGGAACTCATGATCCCAGGGATCGTGGATTTCCAGCTGATCCAAACGACACTGAAGACCCCCAAGCCTCAAACCCCTGGTGCCTACCGCTTTGGCCGCCTCAGCCACCACTCCTTCTTCTCACGACACCACCCCCACCCACAACGCGTGACCCATATCCAAGGTAGGCCTGGGGTAGGTAGGGGCCCGGCTGGAGGTGGCAGGGCCGTCTTAAAAACTGGAAAGGGAGGGGGGCGCCTGGGTGGCTCGGTCGTTAAGCGTCTGCCTTCGGCTCAGGTCATGATCCCAGGGTCCTGGGATCGAGTCCCACATCGGGCTCCCTGCTCTGCGGGAAGCCTGCTTCTCCCTCTCCCACTCCCCCTGCTTGTGTTCCTGCTCTCGCTATGTCTCTCTCTGTCAAAAAAAATAAAATCTTAAAAAAAAAAAAAAAAAACTGGAAAGGGAGGACCCAGCCCCTGTTTCCAAGCTGAGACTCAGAGAGGATGGAGATTTGGTCAGGGTCAGAGAGCTGCTTGGCCACTTGCAAGCACTTAGTCGAGCAAAGACTTGACCTGGGGGGCAGGCTCCAAGGCAGACTGTGTAGCCGTAGACGATGCCCCTCATTGCCAATCTTCCCATTTTACAAATCAGAGAAAGGGATGAATGTTCTACCCCAGAACTGCACTCTGTTCTCGAACTCAGGCCAATTCATTCACTTAGCCATCTGTCCATCAAATATCTATTGAGTGTGAAGTCAGGCACTATTTTAGGCGCTGGGGATATGACAGTGAGTAAGAGTCCCTGACCTCATGGAGCTGACTCTGGTGGGAAATGATAGGAAATAGGTAAGGTGTCAGAGTGTAGGAAGTGCCAAGGCTCTAGAGGGGAGGAGACCTCATCAATAGCATGGCATTTGAGCAAAGAACTAAAGGAGAGAGGGCATGAACCATGTGGATATTGGGGGAAAGAATGTCCCAGGCAGAGGGAACAGCAAGTGCAAAGGCCCTGAGGCACGAATCCTGGCTCTGCTGGAGGATCAGCAAGGAAGCCAGTGTGGCTGGAGCAGAGTAAGGAGGGGTAGAAAGGAGATGCACCAGAGAGGTGGTGAGGGTCCTGATCATGTGGGCCTTGGAGGTCACCCCACTTGCCATTGAGCCATCTCACTGAGTCAACGGGAACCATTGGAAAGTAAAGGCAAAGAAGTGACAGGAGTGATGTGTTGGCCACTGTCTGGAGGGTGGCATGGACCAAGGAGGTAGCAGTGGAAGAGTGAGTGGCCCTGTTCTGGAGATACACGGAGGGGAAGCCAATAGGATTTGCAGAGTGGTTAAAAATGAGTAGGAAAATGGGCGCCTGGGTGGCTCAGTTGGTTAAGCGACTGCCTTCGGCTCAGGTCATGATCCTGGAGTCCCGGGATTGAGTCCCGCATCGGGCTCCCTGCTCGGCAGGGAGTCTGCTTCTCCCTCTGACCCTCCCCCCTCTCATGTGCTCTCTCTCTCATTCTCTCTGTCTCAAATAAATAAATAAAAAATAAAATCTTAAAAAAAAAAATGAGTAGGAAAGGCAGAGAGCAGTCAGGGATGATTCCCAGGTGCTGGGCCTGAGTGACTAGAAAACCAGAGTCACACTGGCTGTGAGGCAAAAAAAGCCTGAAGCAAGGACCAGCGCAGGGTGGGGGAGGGATGGGGAATTTGGTGGGGACCCAGGAGATGTGAGACTCCACATACCTTTCAGGCTTGGGGGTAGAAGTGCAGAGTAGGCAGCTGGGCCCAGGGTTCAGGCGAGAGATGCCGATGTGGCCATTCGAGGAGGGATGGCATTGAAAGTGGCGTGCTTGGATGGGTGAGCCCGGAGCCTGTGTAGATGCAGGAGAGCCCAGGGACCCCAAGGCCGAGGGGGCAAGGAGGTGAGAAGGAAGGAGCAGAGGAGGTGAGGAGCGGCCTGTGAGTTAGGAGGGACCAGGAGAATGAGGGGACGCCCGACCAAAAGGAGAGTGTTTCCGGAAGGACAGAGTGAGCCACCATGCTAGATCCTAACCAGTCTGGTCCTTGAAGCTTCACGATGGACGACAAAACACGGTCACACAGACTGTAAGCCAGAAGGGTCCTCGTGTGTAAGCTGCTCACCACCTCCTCCAGGCTGCCCTGCACGGCTGACAGATAGCAAGGAGTTTTATCCAGGGGGTCTGGCTAAATCTTACTCCCTGTGATTTGAGCCCAGGCCCCTCTGGTCACAGACTGTGGGTTAATGCCCCAGCGCCATGTCCTCCTCTTTAAGCTGCCTACCTCTGTGTGTTCACACCTGCAGTTCTTTGCTCTGTCCTAGAAAATCGGAAGGACCCCAAGACTAGGGTCCCAGGAAGCCTGGGTTCCTATCTCACCTCCGCCTGACTCACTGGGTGACCCTGAGCACAGCCTGTCACAGTCCACTCTAATGTCCCCGTGGGTAAGGCCTCTGTGGCCGAAGGGCCTCCCAGGTCCAGCGATCTATGGGCTTGTGGTTATGGAAGAAGCGGGCTCAGTGCTCTCCCTGCCCACCAGCCTCCTCCCAGCCTCCTGGGGTTCCTGGGGTCCACCCACCTCCTTCCCGTGGCCTTTCACCCTTCACAGATCTCACCGGGAAGCCCGTGTGTGTCGTCAGAGACGAGTTCTCTCTTGCCCCCTTGCCTCAAGCCACACTTTTATCCCGCTGTCTGATGGGGATGCCCACCATCTCTGTCCCCATCGGAGACCCGCAGTCCAATCGGGAACCCCGGCTTTCTTCTGGTGGGTACTTGGGCAGCAGGCCCTCTCCAGGTTCCTGGGAAGGAAAGAGCTCTTAGGTCAGTGGGGTCCTGTGGGGTACCCTAGATTTTTCCTCATTTCCTCAGACAGCAGCATCTGCATACTTCCGCATCCCCCAGGTCCTCAGAAACGTGGCCCCTACTCCGATTTGAGGTGTTTGAGGAGTAATGACAATCAGACGACAGGCAGATCTGGGCCACAGTCACGTGACTTACAGCCACAGATAGGAACGATATTGGAAATGTTGAGTCGCTTGGATGCTCAGGCACCAGCCATTCGGAGCAGTCAGCTGGAGACGGAGCTGGAGTAGCAGTTTTCCGGCGGCCACTGCCCTGCCCTGCTCCTTGCCCTTCCCTGAGGGCCAAGGGGAAGCCCACTGGTGGGATGGGGGCCGGGAGAGGCCCCGGGGAGGATCCAGGACAGCCGTGCAGGGCAGAGAGGCTAGGGAGGCTCACCGCAGTGCCATGTCCCCAACTTCGCCAGGGGCAGGTCAATATCTGAGTGACTGGGACAGCGCAGCAACTGAGTCTCAGTGCTGGCCTCAGGTGCCTAAGAGAGGCAAAGCTGGATTAACCTGCACTCATCTTGATCCAGGTAGCCAAGCATCTCTAGCATCTCCCAGTGAAGCCACAGGCTAGGATATCAACGTCGGCCCCCTCTAGTAGTGACCACACTCACCCACCAAGGGGTGGATTCTTCCTCCTTCCCTCAAGGTTACCGCCTCCCCCTTTCCCTGTAAGATATAAGGCGGAAGGCTGGGGAGGTGAGCAGGCTCTTCGGCGCTTCCCCCTACAGCCCTCCCAATGCCGGGTACCACAGGGAGGGCAGGGAGGAGGACCCCAGGTATCAGCTGGCAATGTCTTCCCAGAGGCCTGGAAGAAGGAGTTGAGGGACCTGGCCTCCCAGGTGGCCATCTTCACCAAGGAGAATGAGCTGAAGAGCAAAAAGGTGGGTGCAGAACAAAGGAGCTGCCTGAGAAGAGATCCGAAGGGTCTAGCCCTTTGTAACAAAACCCCTCCCAAGTGGGTTCCACCTCACGGGCAGTAGAGCCCGTGTCCACAAGAGTAGGGGGCTGTTGGCACGGGGAGGAGGGGCCGCAGAACACCAACCTGAAGGAGAAGGGTTGCAGCAAGGGCCCCAAGGAGAAGAGAAGGTGGCTAGGTGGAGAAATCCAAGAAGGGGTCATAACGCAGGTGGGATGTTTGGAAGTGGGCAAGGGAGGCGTTCCTAGTGAGGCCTGCAGCACAAAAGCTCAGAAGCTGGGAAATGCAGGACATCCTTAGAGACCGCGGCTGAAGTGCAGGGATAAGTGGGCAGCCATGTTGGGGGGGGGCGGCGCAGGGAAGGTGAGAAGGGGCCAACTTTGGATGTGGGCAAAAAGAGGAGCTTGTTCTTAATTTCTGAACTTCCTGTAGTGTCGAATCTCATAAGGACTGGAGAATCCCTGAAGGATTTCAAACAAGATGGGGGCACCTCCTGGGTGCCGTTTGTTAGTAATCCAGTAAAGACAACTGGGAGGCAGCTTGGAGGTATTTGGAATTGGACTGAGGACAGGTGTGGCCCTTGGGACAGAGTCTGGTTCTGCCCTTGTCTTGGGCAACAGAGTTCTTCCTGCTTTGCGGCTAACTCACTGCAATGATCACGGCAACTCAGCTAAGCTTTCTGGGTCTCAGTTTTCTTATCTTTAAAATGGGGAGAAGTGTAGGGGCTCCTGTGTGGCTCAGTCAGTTGAGCGTCCGACTCTTGACCTCAGGGTCCTGGGATAGAGCCCCATGTTGGGTGTCGGGCTCTGTGCTCGGCGGGGAGTCTCCCTTTTCCTCTGCGCACCGCCCCCCCTCCCCCGCCACCGCTCATGCACATGGGTTCTCTTGCTCCCTCTAAAATAAAAAATATAAATACATACATACATATATACATACATAAATAAAATCAGAAGACGTATACTACCAGTCTCAACTGGGGTTGCAGGGGTAGGAGGTCCCAGGCCTCATACCCGCAAGCCTGGCTCAGGAGGGTTTCCCAGAGCAAAGAAAGAATGACAAGCTCTTGGGGACAAGCTTGGGGGCAGCTGAGCTGGGAGTTAAGGTAGGCAGTGGGGGCCTTCAGCCTGGGATACTGCTTTCAGATCTCTGATGGGCACAGGGGTGAGAGGGAAGGAGAGTCTCCCTAGGAGGAAATATGAGGACTTCAGAGGAGCTCCAGAATTCAAGAAGTTTCAGAAGGAAGAACTTTGGCTATAGAGAGGCCCCGGAGTATAGAACAGGGTGGGGCCGCCCTGGTCATCCTCCCAGTTCCCTGCAACGTTGTGATGCTAGGATTCCAGGAGGCGAGGTGATGCCCTGGAGGTGTGACGAGGCCTCCTTCTCTTCCCCTCTGCCTTCTTCCTTGAGCCTCTCTCTCTCTCTCTCAATATCTCTCTCACTACCTGGAGTCTCTGGCCACTTTGATCCCAGCAGAAGGAGGAGCCTCAACGGGAGCAAGGGGCAAAGTACTCGGCCGAGACCGGGAGGCTCATCCCCACTTCCACCCGAGCCATTGGTGGCCGCCACTCCCACCAGGGCCCACGGATTTATCCTTCTGGCAAAGATGGAGGAGTCCAGACCATCGTTCCGCAGGATCAGGAGCTGCTGGTGAGGCCCTGGGAACGCTGGGAACTGCGGCCCAATGGACGCCTGGTCTGAGGGCTGCAAACATGGTGGTGCTGCTCCCAGGCTCACAGCAATCCCAAATGGGGTGCTTACAAACTGCTTTAAAGTGTGGCCTCTCGGGGCGCCTGGGGGCTCAATCGGTTAAGCATCAGACTCTTGATTTGGGCTCAGGTCATGATCTCAGGGTCATGAGACGGAGCCCCGCTTCGGGCTCCACGCTGAGGTGGAGGCTGCTTAAGATCCTCTCTTCCTCTCCCTCTGCCCCTCCTCCCACCTCTCTCTCTCTCTTAAAAAAAAAAAAAAAAAAGGCTGTGTGGCCTCTCCCAGGGGATACTTGTACCTGAAACTGTCAGCCCCAGAAACTCCCCGCCTGGGAGTCAAGCCCCTGGATCCAATCCCCTGTTGCTTCCAGGTTTCTGCAGGAGGCTCTCCCTCTCTTTGAAACCCTTCTCCCCTCCGGGCTTTAGTTCCATGATCCACCCAAGCTGGGAGCATGAACGTGTTGTCGCGAAGGGCTAAGGGAACTACAGTGGGGGAATGACAGCCAGCCAGGCCAGCCCCAGCTGGGTCTCCCCACGCTCGGAGGGGTTTGGTCTCTGCCACGGTGACGCACAGACCCACCTCTTTCCTGTGCAAGTTTCCCCGTCAAGGCCTGAGATGAGTCCGGGACCAACGCCAGAGGGTTAAGGCTGTATCTCACGGTCCCTTTTCAAATGCATACATGTTCTCCAGGAAAGGTTAGACCCTGCACCAGCATCCTGACGTCCTCCCTGTGACCAGCACTTTCAAGCCTGCAGTCTCTTTGGAGACTTATAAGAGCCCAGTGAAGCGGCTACATCAGACAGGGCCTGGAACCCCCATTCCATAGACGGGGAGGCTAAGGCCCTGCCAGGTGACAATCTGTGGCCCAGGTCCCCAGCGAGGGAGCAGCATAGCCGGGACTAGAACAGTACTTTCTCCACCATAGGGCGGCCTCACCTTGCCTGGAATTAGGTTCTCGGGTCCTGTGGGGAGGGGGCCCAGGGCAGGTAAGTTGGACGCGGAGAACGGAGAAGGGCCCAGGGGCAGACCCAGGGTGGGGGGTCACTGCAACAGGTGGGTATCTGGGGCTGAGGGGGCACCCTAGCAGGCAGAGGCCTGGGAAGAGTCTCGGCCCGGTTCCCACTCTGCCAAGGATGAGGCAGACCTACTGGGGACTGAGAGGCCCTATCAGGTCCTGGGAAGACCAACTGCCAAGCACTGAGGGGACCCCACTTTCCTAGGACTCCAGGGGCTCCACCTCATACCGCGGGCCCCAACTCCAGCTGACTGTAGCCACAGCCGCCATCAGCAGCCCCGCCTAGGGAGCCCCCATATCCCACCCGACCCAGAGCTGGATCTCCCCCCGATGACACTTAACTGGAGAACACAGGTAGAAGAGGGCCCGGAAGTGGCAGAGATGCCCCAGGCTGAGGAAGCGGCCAAGGAAGTGGCCGAGAGAGAAGTGTGCACGCTGCTCGGCAAGATGGAGCCCCAGGCTGGGCAGTCTGCAGAAGCAGCCAGCCCTGACCCTCAGCCTGCCCACTGGGATCACCCCACCTCCATGCTAGCGTCTCCAGACCCTGGGAGCTCCAGGGTGGGAAGGCCTGTGGGGTTCCTGAAATCCCCACGCCAAGGACCCAGGGATCTGGGACTCGGTGCGTCTCTGAGCTGCCGACCAACCCGCTCTCACTTTGCCTTCCCAGTGAGGGACTTTGGGGTACAATCAGCCCACGTGGGGTTCAGGGAGGAGGGGTCCATAGACATGACTCCGAAGCTTCGTTCTGCCACAGTCTCCCTGCTGGGTGTCCTCCTCCTTCAAGGCCTCCGATTCTTCCTCTGTCCTGTGAGGAGGTTAAGACTCTTCCTCCGGGACTGGTGGCAGAGAAAGTGCTCTGTAAGGTGCAAAGTCACAGGCAGGAGCCATGGTGGGGACCAGTTTAGCCAAGCATGTGGCTCTGGGAGCCCACGTTGTGGGAGAGGGGCCTGTGCTGCTGGCTGGGACGTGCCATCCGGACACACTGACCCGGGGCCTGTGGTCCTGCCCGCAGATCCTGGAGCTCCTTTGTCAGATCCTGCAGACAGACTCCTTGAGCGCTATCCAGTTCTGGCTCCTGTATGCTCCCCCGAAGGGTGAGGACACGGCCTGTGCCCCGGGCTTTCTCGGGCTGGAGGCTGTTGAGGGCCTTGTTCTCTGGACGTCCTCGGCTCCCACCCAGGGCCCTCCCCCTGGGCTGCTGCTCATTTTTGGAGACCCAAACGAACCTGTTCCAGCCGGATGGCCCCTCTGCTCCCTCCTCCCTCCCCCTCGGCAGGACTCCCATCACCCTGCTTCTCGGAGGGGCCTCGGGCTGGCCACCGCCCTTGGCACCGGGGACGGAGAAGTCCAGATATGTCTTCAGCAGACAGACCCCCTCACTCAGCACTGTGGGAAACATGCACACCCAGACACAACATACGCACGGGGACACATGAGCGGACACCCGTGCACACACTGGGATGGTGGGTGGGTGTATCTAAGTGGGGGGTTGAGGAGTGCTGATGGAGGTGGAGGGAGAGGAGGAGGAGAGGCAGGGCAGGGGCTGGAGGCAGGTCCCCTGGGGGCTTTCCAGAGACAGCCTGGAGGCATGGCTGCTGGGTGAGCCAAAGGGGGCCAAGAACAAGGCACATGCATGTGATCGTGTGGTGACAGGTGGGGACGGGCTAGGTGCTCTGCATACATAGGGGCCAGGACAGAAGGGGGGCCCCCCCAAAGGGGACCTGGAGGCAGAATGTCAGATGGTTAGAGAGAGTTGCCCTGGGCCAGAGGTGGGCAGAAGAGCTGGAGGCCCTGCTTCCAGCCTGTCCCTTGTGGCGACAGGACAGGGTGGGTCTTACCACTGAGGACCGTGCCCCCCCCCCCGCCCCCGGCTGTGCTTACAGAGAAAGACCTAGCACTGGGACTCCTGCAGACAGCGGTGGCTCAGCTCCTTCCGCAGCCCCTAGACTCTATCCCGGTGGAAAAACTTCTCGATCAGCTCCAGGAAGTCCAAGAGCCATCTCAAGAGAGGCAACAGCCACCCTACAGGTGGGCTCCACACCCCTCACCTGCCCCTCTGTTCCCAGAACTGTTCCCTCACGTCCCTCCCAGGTGAGGCCGGGCTGGTCTGGAGAAGGGATCCGGGCACTGGCCACAGCCTGGGCTCACTGAGCCTGTGCTGGAGGGGGAGGAGGTGCAGCCCCTCCCCTGGGGACCCTCCCCCCCAGGCGTGCCCGTGCTGCCTGAAGGCCCCTCTGCCAGCCCAGGCCTCGGCGGCTGGCCCTGGGGGACGCCCAAGGGGTGACCTGCGTCAGCTGTAGCAGGGCAGGGCTGGAGAAGCCACGTCGAGCCCTCCCGCTCTCGGTCTTTGGGAAGGCAAGAAGAGACGGAAAGCTAGCAGGCCAGCAGAAGTACCTTAATGGCGGCGTTAAGCGCCTCGCACAGCGGAGGACACAGGGCAAGGGAAGGTTAGGGAAGTCCTCACAAGGCAGGTGAGTAGGGCCAGGTGTCGGCAACGGAACTGGCAATGATGCGTGACCGCCGTGCTGCCTGACATCAGCAGAAGGCTCACGTATTTGCAGCCTACGCAACCACCCGCGGAGGCAGCGGTACCCCCATTTTACAGATTGGAAAACTCAGGCTCAGCAAAGTCACCCAGCTGAGCAGCGGCAGAGCTAGGATTCAGCCTCGGGCCAGTCTAACTTGCCAGCCCAGCCCCATGTAGATTTGCCAGAGACCTTGTGAAAAATGCAGATTCCTAGAGATTCCTACACAGCAGGTTGGGGATGAGCCAGGGGATGCGTCATTTTGACAATCTCCCGAGCTTTTTCTGATAGAGCTTGGGGAACGCTGCTGGGATAGGGAGGATTTGAAGGAGCCAGTGAGAGAGTGGGGGGCCGTCAGGAAGGGGAGGCAGGAATGTGCTCACTCTAGGGAATGTTAGTTAAGTTTGGGGGTGGTTGCAGCTTGGTGAGAAGGGGGCGGGTGCTTGTGCTCATTTAGGTTTGTTGAAGACCTGGGTTCTCGCTCTGGCCCTGAGCTGGGTTCTATTTTCTGCTCTGAGACCAGGGGAGGCCCAGAAGGAAGGTAGGCTACACTGTGAGCTCTGGCAAGCCACCGCCCATCCGTGGGCCTCAGTTGCACCTCTCAAAACCCCTCTCCCAGAGTTGTAGGGAGGACAATTACATGGGGTGTGTAAACAGGCTTGCTCAAGTCCTCTATTAGGGTAGCAGGAGCTCCGGTTTCTCCACTCACGGGGGAAGCTTTCCTCTCTGCCAGGAAGCGGGAGCCAAGCAGGGGCTGGGGTGGGCTGCCGTGGGCTGGGGCCTCCCTTACCGCTCCGAGGGCCAGGGGGCCTTGGTTCCTTGTGGCCACAGCCAGGCAAAGGAGTCACAGTTATCTCTCAGGGTCCTGCTGGGGTGGTTCCTGACAGGGGAGCCGATGCTTTGGGGATCTCCAGGAGGGGCGGCTCATGCGTCTCCCTGGAGCAGTTCCTTCCCTGCCCCGCCCCCCCCGCCCCGCACCCTGCTACTCTGCCCCCGCCTCACCTTCCCAGCCTTGTCTGTGTGTCCGTTACAGCCAATCCCCGAAGAAGACGAAGACACCGCCCCTACCCAAAGGCGACAAACCGGGTAAGATTCCATGCAGCAGATCATCCTGGGGGCTCCCCAAGGCCCACCCTGGCTGTATGCCTTGGGGGATCCAAGGACCCTGGAGATGAAGCTGCCCGTTCTGTCCATTCATCTATTTTATCGTTTATTCAATGCAGACTTCTCAGCAGCTGTGAGCTAGGCTCTGGGGAAGAGTCCAGACACATTCTTGCTTTTATGAGCTTACATCCTCCTCGTGACGGGGAGTGCAGACAACAAATAAAAACATCTGAGGGGATTAGGTGCCATGAGGAAAAGAAAGCAGAGTAAAGTGAGGGACAGTAAGAAGGACTGGCAGGGTGTGGAGAAGGCTCCTTGAGCTGAACAACAGGCAGGATCCCGCCCGATGCGGGTCTAGGGAGAACCCAGAAGTAGGACTCTCACCTGCCCAGTGTGTGGGTGAAAGCACACGCAGGCCAGGGTGGCTGGGGCCTTGTGGGTCAGGACAGGTAAGAAATGAGATGGGATAGGGGGACAGGGCTGGCCTGTGGTCCCATGCAGAGGGGGTGGGGGTGCACTGGAGCCTTACGAGCAGGGCCTGGGGGGACGCCTTTGACTGCTGAGTAGAGAATGGACTGTCGGGGGCCAGAGGGGATGGGGGGAGACCAGGGAGGAGGCTGCTGCATCATCCTGGTGCCTTTGGCCAGGGCAGGGGCTGAAAAGAGGACAGCTACCCGCCATGTACAGTATTCTCCCCCACTGGACTATGGGGGTCCTAAGGGGGCTGAGCGTCTGGCTTGGAGTAGGTACTCCCTAAGTATTTATTGTCTGGGTGTAGAAAGAAGAGGTGGAGGTGAAGCTCAGAGAAGGGAGTCGGCTCCTTCCAGGTCACCAGCAGAGCCCAGAGCAAAAGCTGGGCTTGACCCACATCTGCCTGGGGCCTTGCGGGGAGAAGAGCTCCACTAGGTCTCCGGAGCAGCTCCCAGCTAGGGGCCTGGCCCCTCCCCGTCCTCTCCTGACTGATGTCTTCCCTACCTCCAGAGTATATCAGAAGAGCACAAGTTCTTCGGATGCATTCAAGCCAGAACGCAGAAGAGAGAACTTCAAAGCCAAAGGCAGAATGCTGACTCCAAGTCCCTTTGCCCGCCTTGCTCAGGAGCTGCCCCCAGGTTTGAGGCTGTTCTCAGCCCCACCACCTCAACAGCAACACCGATTTTCCTATCACATGGAGCCCATTAAAAGGCTGCCTTCCCTTTAGGAGGACAATTCCACTCTACTCTCTGTAGTGGGTCTGTGCTTGGGGGTCGTTTATTCCAGGAGCGGGGATGGGCTGCACAGAACTGTCCCATTCCCTTGGAGAAAGCCCAAGTGGTACCACCCATGCGGGGCTTACCCAGTGGTTCTATGTTCCTAGGAGCTGAAGGGCAGCCTGAGAAAGAGGCTCTGTCCCTCCTGAGCAAAGACACACAGGGCTCTGGGTAGGTTAGAGCAGAGGTCAGAACCCACGGGCCTCCATAAAGTAACCATCAATACCAACTGTTGAGTTCCTAGCAGTACCATATTCGATTCTCCCAAAAGCTCTGTGAGACAGACCATGAATATCATCACTCCCATTTTACAGATGAATAAATCGAGGCTCAAACAGTGAAATAACTTGTCCAAAGCCACACAGTAAGTGGCAGGGGCAGGCCCCAAATCCAGCATATCTGGCTGGGGAACTCCTGATCTTCCCCACTGTGTTCTACTGCCTTCCAAACAGCAACCCTCACCAAAGGTGGCACTGCAATCGGAAACGCATAAGCCTTAGCAAAATGGTGGTTGGAAAGATCAAGGAGGAAAGAGACCTTCCATAAATGGGACCCAGCTGGGGTTTCGCTATCCTTTACCATCTAGAGAAGATGGCCTTTGATTCTCTGGGAAGTCCAGTGTTCCTTGAGATTTCTGCAGATTCCCTGGAAAGCAGGGACAGGGAGACATGGGAGGCATTGGGAATCCACGGTGTTATGGTCACCTGTGGCTCTGAGCTCCTACTTCCACTGAGTCAGGTCCCTGGACCGTGGCTCCTTCCCGCGCTGGCAAACACGGGTCCACCTCACAGCAGCTCATATGGATTCGGTCCCTCTGGGTTTTCTCAAAGACCCCATTCACACAAAACCTGTGTGTGCAGCCAGCTTCAGCCCACATCAGGGGCTGGATGGGGATCTGCTGTGAATCTAGCCAACAGCATCATGTCAATATTAAATCGCCTTGTGTTTTTAAAGATCCCCCTCCCACTGAGGATGTTCCCCTGGCAGCAGCATGCCCCTTGTCATCTCGCAGGCTCTGTCCTCCCCTGTGCTCATCCCTGCCCCCAGTTTGCCCCCAGAAAGCCCACCTGCATTGTATTCTCCTTCTTTCCCATTTTTTTTTATTATGGTAACATCCACATAACATAAAATTTACCATTTTAACCATGTTTCAAGTGTACAGTTCGGTGGTAATTAAGCACACTCACGTTGTTGTGCAAACATCGCCACCATCTGTCCACAGAACTCTCTTCATCTTGCAAAACTGAAACTCTGTGCCCATTAAACACAAACAGCATTCGCCCCCCTCTGCTCCCGGCAACCACCTTCCTACTCTCTGTCCCTATGAACAGAACTGCTCCAGGCACCCCTTATCAGTGAGCCCCAACGTATTAGTCCTTTTGCTACTGGCTTAGTTCACTGGGTAGGATGTCCTCAAGGCTCATCCACGTTGTAGCATGTGTAGGAACTTTCTCTCACATTTAATATTTTTTTCCGACACAGCAGTTCGGCTTCCCTTCCCAACCCCCGTTCCCAGACTCTCCAGCCCCACATTGGCCTGTCCAACCCCGTCAAGGGGCTGACCTAGAGGTGTGTTCATGGAATGGGGTCCTTGCGCCCGGTGGTTGTAGGTATGACAGTCTCTCCCTACTCCATGAGGAATGATTTTTAACAATCCACACAGTAAAAAATCCTAGAAGATATCTGCTTCCAGAATAAATCATACTTGTTGGCACACACACACACACAAAAACAAAACCAAAAAACCTAGCTCTTTCGGTCATCCTTCTACCTCGCCTTTAATTGGTCAGGAAGTATGGCTGAGCGTTTAATATTTGCAACTGCAGATTCTTGTCATTTTCCTATTCCAAAGAGCCGCTTAGCCCTGTAGATTGTAGATCTGTAGATTGATTTTGCTTTTGCAACTCCCTGCAAAATGCTCTCGTGTCACTGCCTGGCCTTTGCACCCATTGTCAGTGCGCTTAAAGACAGGGTGTTCTGGGCCTGGCTTCTTACTCATCTATTTTGAGGGTGGATGGCAAAGAGATCTTTCCCCACAGCCCCGAGGTCTATCCGGAGGAAGAAAGGCAAAGGGACTGAGTTGAAACATGTAAGGCGGGCATCATTATCCACATTATACAGGTGGGAAATCCGAGGCTTGGAGCGAAAGTAACATGTCGGAGTTCACACAGGCAATAAATAGTGGAGCAAACCCAGGGCTGCAGGGCTTCTCAGTCAGTGCTCCACAGGCCAGCCCCCGCCCCCAGCCTGCTCATCTCTCATTTCCAGCCACTCATCCCGCCCTCCCCTGTCTCCTGGTTCCTCTTCCCCCACCTCTCAGATAGGGAGCTTGTCAGGGTTTGCTCTCACTCACTCCCTGACTCTCTTCAAAGTCCCTCATCGGGCCCCCATCCTCTTTCCAGGTTTTAAGGAAATTATTGCTAAACCCCGGGGGACAGCCAGCTGGGGGAACTTGAAGGTTCCAGACCTGTCACAAAGCACGGGTCAGAGTTGTCGATGGCCTTCTTGGAAATGTGGGTGGCATCCAGCCTGCCTTCCTCGTCACCTGCACCAGGCCACCTGTGCTCTCAGATCATACGTGGGTTGGAGGCCAGACTGGTTCCTGGACTGTGGCCCCTGAGGCCTGTGCAGTCTCTATGCTTTGCTTGGCAGCACCCCCTGGCTGCAGTGGGGGGGCGCCCATTTGGCCACCATGGGGTCAGGACGCCATAGCCACTTCTAGGTCACTCTTAAGTTTCCCCCAGCTCCAGACCTTGAAATTTCTCCCTACCCTCTGCCTCTCTGTCTGAAGCACGAAGACAGATGTTTCCTTTCCAATCTTCTCCCCGATGGCTCTGGGTCCTTCTTGGGGTCCAGTCTCCTTAGGCACTGTGGTAGCCGTTGTTTGGGGCTGCCCAGGACGTCCCCCACCCTCCTTCCAGGGTGAGCCTGAAACTAGCTCCATCCAAACCACAACACCCCATCCCTGGGCACAGTGACTGGTTCCGGGGTAGGATAAGCACGTGACCCAAGCTGAGCCAATCACAGACTTGGACTTGGCCAATCCACGGACTTGAGGGGGAGGAGGGGAATATTGGCTTTTGCAAGGATGCTGTCATTGGTCATCATCATTCCAAGGGGACCAAGCATCAGTCACACCTGCAGCCCCTGACTGTCCCCCATCCTTCCCTATTATATGAGTCCATAAAATTACTTTTTATAGTTGATTTTTATGCATTTTTAACATAAAACTTACCATCTTACCCATTGTCAAGAGTACAGCTCAGGGCTAATACATGCACCTTATGCAACCATCACCACATCCACCCACAGACCTCTCCTCATCTTGCAAAACTGAAACTCTACACGCATCAAACACGAACTCCCTGTCCCCTCCCCTCAGCCCCTGGCAACCATTCTTCTACTTTCTGTCTCTACAGATTTGACTATTCCAGGTCCCTCGTGTAAGTGGAGTCATACAGTATTTGGCCTTTTTGTGACTGGTTTATTTCACTGAGCATAGTGTCCTCGAGGTTTGTCCATGTTGTAGCATGTGTCAGAATTCCCTTCCTTTTTTTAAGCTGAGTAACATTCCATTGAATGTCCATGTCACATTTTGTTTATCCATTCATCCATCAATGGACATTTGGGTTGTGAATAGTGCTGCTAAGAACGTGAGTGTACAGAAGTCATTTATTTTGATGTCATGTGATGAAAGGGAGCCCGGAGAATTAGAATCCAGGTTTGTCAGACTCCAGAGTCAGTGACAAGAGCCCTTGGTTCCCAAGCCTGAACCATTCTCATAACACCATCATGAATTTGTTACAACTGTTCACTACCTGTACTATTCCTAATGTTTTCTTAAATGTACCTTTTTCATTTTTTTACTTGAATATAGTTTTTATCTAAGCAATAATATCCATGGCATCATGTTTTTGATATGTTATTTATAAAAGTTCCTCATATGCAAGCAGATAAATATAAGTGTATCAAATGGTTCCTCCATGTGCCTCCTAAGTTAATCTGTTGTACCACCAGAATATGTTTGCCACACCTTAGAAACGTTGCCTAGAACGTATTGCAGTTTGAAGATGAGAGAGCCACCCCTGGGATTCTTGGCTTAAGGACACATATGGGGGTCAGCTTCTCCTTGCCCGGTTTTTTGGCTCAACAACCACCTCCCCACCCCACTCCCCTTAAATAATGAGAATAGGCTGGAGGCCCATTTGCAGCAAAGGCAGGGAAATGTGGTATCCTCACCAACAATGCCTTAGAATCCCATTGTTGGACACCCCTTAGAAATTCTGTAATGACCTTCCCAGCCCATGGGAAACCTTCACTGGAGCACCCATGACATGGTATCCAACTTCACCTTGGACAACTATAGTAACCGAGATCTCACTACATTTCCTAGCTTCTCAAACCTGAGTTCTGCCCCCAGAGGCACCAAGATCAAGTCTTTCCTCCATCCCCTGGTTACCTAATTTCACACTTGTCAAAACTCTTTTATAAGTTTCAGCCAGACCACACCTCCCTTCCAATATTTATATCTTTTTTTCTTGTCCAATTGCATTAGCTAATACTTCCAGAGAATAATGTTAAATAATAATGATGATAGGGGCACCTGGGTAGCTCAGTTGCTGAAGCATCCAACTCTTGATTTCAGGTCCGGTCATGATCTTAGGTTTGTGAGATCAAGCCCGGCGTCAGGCTTCATGCTCAGTGGGGAGTCTGCTTGAGATTCTCTCTCTCCCCTCTCCCTCTGCGCCTCCCCCAAACACATGTGCGTGCACACACTCTCTCTCTCTAAAATAGATAAATAAACTTTAAATAATAATAATAATGACAGTGGGCATTTTAATAGTATTTAATGGGAATCGTTCTCATTTTTCATCATTAAGCATGTTTACCTATGAAGTACCTATAAACTGAAATAATCACATATTCATAAAGTTATGTCAAGAAGTATCCCCCAGGGGGCACCTGGGCGGCTCAGTTGGTTAAGCGACTGCCTTCGGCTCAGGTCATGGTCCCAGGGTCCTGGGATCAAGCCCTGCATCGGGCTCCCTGCTCGGCAGGAAGCCTGCTTCTCCCTCTCCTACTCCCCCTGCTTGTGTTCCCTCTCTCGCTCTCTCTCGCTCTCAATTAAATAAATAAATAAAATCTTTAAAAAAAAAAAAAAAAGAAGTATCCCCCAGTTCTTCAGTGTTTAATCTACACTGGAACCTTGTGAGGTAGATACAATGACTGTTACGACAATTTTACAGATAAGGAGCTGAAAAAAGAAGTAACTTGGTCAAAGTTATACAAGTAATAAGAATCAGATTCAGGATTTAAACCGGCAGTTTGCATGGGCAGAGCCCATCCTCTTGACCCTATACACCCCATAACTTTACATAGTAGATACCGTTATTAGCACAATTTCACGGATGAGAAATCCAAAGAGACGTTAAGTGTTTTGTCCAAGTCAAGCAGCTTGCTAGTGTATCCTCCTCATGCGCTGATCGGCAGTAGGTGAACTCTACTGCACACTGGGTTAATTTCTTCCACATGCTCTGCGATTTTTCTCACATCTGTCTTCCATTTCTCTATCACATCAACTACACCCTTGATATTACTCTACTATAATCATGAACTCCGCAGTGTTATTTTTATCCTTGGTTCCCTTTCTTAGTCCCCACAACCTCCTTTTCAACTCATCCTATTGCTTTGTCTCAACTTCTCTTGTTTCAAAGAGTTAGAGTTATCTTTAATTTCTTGAGATGCAAAACATTTCTTACCTAATATTTTCTTCAGTTCCTGGGGGTGTCTTCTTCCAGAATGTATACTTTGTCTTTCTTTTGCATGCCATCCTTCCTCTCTCTCGTTCCTTTCTTCTCTAATTCCTTCCTCCCTTCTTTTTTTCCTATAGAAATCTAGCATAGGCACCATATCAGCTGCTTTGCTTTCGCTTACGTTGGATCTGGAACATTTATAGTCAAGCCTCCCGTTTGCAAAAAGGGTGCAATTCTCCTTTCTGTTTACCTGGGCCCTGTATGCATCCTCCTCTCTGAGCATTAGCTTGAGGGCTGAGTGTCACTGGTGTATATTTTCCCTAATTCCTCTTCAAGCCGCCTGGGACAGAGGGGTTGGAAAAGACTGGGTCCCGGGAAGACAGTAAATCCGTTGGGTCTCTGTTCTCTTCATCTGCAAATTTTTAAGAAATAAACTTAGCTTTAGAACTGTTTTAGGTTTACAGAAAATTTATGAAAATAGTAGAGAGCTCCACACCCAGTTGCCCCCACCAATTTTTTTAAAGATTTTATTTATTTATTTAGTGGTCAGTTGAGTGTCGACTCTTGATTTCGGCTCAGGTCATGATCTCGGGGTCAGGGACGGAGCCCCGCATCAGGCTCCGTGCTCAGTGGGGATTCTGCTTGAGATTTTCTCCCCCTTCCCTTTCCCTCCCCCCCACCCACCCTCTCCCTAAATAAATGATCTTAAAAAAAAAAAAAGGAAGCACAGAGAGAGATGTGCTCCCCTCAGGCACACAGCCAGAGCTCAGGCCCCCTGGCTCCCAGGACCCTCTTTCTAGAGCTGCTAGCCGCCGCCTGTCCAAACTGGTGTAGCCAAGGCAAAGGGAGGGTCTCCTTGCAGGGTCCCAGCCCTTTTAAGCAACCTGACCTGGAGCTTCAGGTGCTGCACTCAGGCAGTGGAGGAGGACACCAAGGGCTTCAGGAAAAGGTGCTGGTGGCTCTGGAAAGTCCCAGCGCAGCCCATCTTTGCCAGCGCAACAGACCAGAGACAGCAGGTGGCCAGAGGATCAGACCCAGACCATCGGTAAGTGCATTTGATCTTTGTGGTATATTTCTTACTACAATTTAAAAATCAGGATTCGGGGTGTCTCTTGAAACATCAGAAGCTACGAGCACACTGGATCCCTGTTCTGCCTGGCAGAGCCCCCACTCCCCGTAGTCCCTCCCTCCATTTACAAGGTTTGTCCTGCGTCTGAGAGCCCTGCTCTGGCCACACGTGCTGTCTATTATGGGCCGTTCTGCTTCTTCCGTCCACTCCACTCCTCAGTTCCTCAGCTCCCCATCCCCTTCTTTTTTTTTTTTTTTTAAGATTTTATTTATTTATTTGAGACAGAATGAGAGAGAGAGAGAGCACATGAGAGAGGGGAGGGTCAGAGGGAGAAGCAGACTCCCCGCCGAGCAGGGAGCCCGATGCGGGACTCGATCCCGGGACTCCAGGATCATGACCTGAGCCGAAGGCAGTCGCTTAACCGACTGAGCCACCCAGGCGCCCTCCCCATCCCCTTCTGCTCTGCATCCACACAGTACTGGCCTCAAGGACTTGAGACGGTCCGGCCTGCTCTTGGCTGGAACAATTGCCTCGTGAGCTTTAAGTTCAACGCCGAGCCCTAGAGAGGAGAAGGTTCGACCCACGGCCACGGATCAGGGAAGTTCTGCGCAAAGTGTATTTCCTTGTATTCTAAATTACAGAAAATGAGCACCAGGGGGTCCAATTCCATTCACTGCAAGAGGTGTTGATTGAGCGCCTAGTTTTATCGAGGGGCTGGGACTCTCAGGCCCTGACCATGGTCCAGGTCTGTAGTTACTTGGTGGAGTGGAAGGACAGCATTGGCAGCTTCAGAGCCAGGCTCAGCCCCTCATCGTGTGACCTTCTGCAGTTACTTCATTGCTCTCTTGGCTTCTGCTTCCACAGAGCTGTTCCCAGCCAGAGCATTAGATTAATCAGGAAGTGGATTATCTGCGCTCAACCCCTTTTTGCGAACACTGTCACTTACCAGATAACAGAGGCGGTCCTCCATACAGGATTCCATGTATGTGTTTTGTCGACCACATGATCTCTCCTCAGCTGCCTACATGGAGACTACCTCTATTATTTGCTGGCTGGGTGACTTTAGGCAAGCAAGTCAACCTCTCTGAGCCTCAGTTCTTCATCTGTGAAATGGGCAAGATAAGAGCACTAGCTTTATAGGGTTGTTGTAAGGATTTAGTGAGATATTAGGGGAAGGGCATAACACAGTACCTGGCCCATAGTACATGTTCAGTAAATGTTAGCAATATCTTCCCCTACACTCAAGCACTCATTTCCAGAGATTTCTAGAATGAAAACCACATTACTATTACCATACCTATTTTCTTGACAACTCTTTATCCAAGGGACAGGCTAACACTTACAAAAGGGTCTCATGGCGGGGCGCCTGGGTGGTTCAGTCAGTTAAGCGTCTGCCTTCAGCTCAGGTCATGGTCCCAGGGTCCTGGGATCGAGCCCCGCATCAGGCTCCCTGCTCAGCGGGAAGTTGGCTTCTCCCTCTCCCACTCCCCCTGCTGGTGTTCCCTCTTTCGCTGTCAAATAAATAAATAAACTTAAAAAAAAAAAAAGGGTCTCATGGCTACTCTCCCATACCATCTTCACAATGGCCCCATGAAAGGATCAGGTCAGAGATGGTTTTTCTGTCTTGCAGGTGACAGGTGGCCTGGGTGGTCAGACACAAAGACAGGCAGAGTTGACTAGAACCTGGGTCTTCTGCCTCCCAAACCAGTGTTCCGGCCTCTACATCCTCCTGACCATTTAGCAAGACAATCAGCTGAGATGATGATCCAGAAGGTCCCTCAAATGTGCTAAGCTACTGGGAGCATCATTATGAATGCCAGATTCTTGCCAAGCAGACAGCAAACTCAAAAAGTTCTGGTAATGTCGTCCATTTGGATACTTAAGACCTCTCTCAGAGGTTTGAGAAAAGATGATGAAAACCAAAATTTAGAATATTTGGGCTGTCATCCTATTACACCACTGGAGAGACTAAAATCTGAACAACCTATCCCAATTGCCTTAATTGGGAAATAGACATCAAGTGCCCTCAGCATGTGGTTTTGGTACATTTTTCACTCAGATGCACTTCTGGAAATGTCTCCTAAGAAAAACCAGGTAAACCAAAACAGATTTACCTTACATCATTTTTTATGATACCAAAATTTAGAAACGTCAATTTACAGTACTAGAGAATTTGGTTAAATAAGTGATTATCCAGCCATATGATGGGGTATGAGATATCATTGAGAATGCAGATGCACCTTGACATATTTCAGGTTGGAAAGATGTCCTTCTTCTTTCTTTTTAAGATTTTATTTATTTATTCGAGAGACAGAGTGAGTGAGAGAGCAAGAGAGAGAGAGCACACAAGCCAGGGAAGAGGCAGAAGGAGGGAGAAGAGGCCTCTCCACTGAGCAGGGAACCCAATGTGAGGCTCGATCTCAGGACCCCAGGACCATGACCTGAACCGAAGGCAGACACTTAACCGACTGAACGACCCAGGTGCCCCAAGATGTCCTTCTTCTATTGTTGCAGAAGGGAAGCAAGTTTCTGATGGCATGCATGGTAACACCCAGGTTTGTATGTGTGTATGCATGCACATATGTGCACAGATCTACATATGTCTAGAAGGATAACCAAATAGTTAACAGTGGTTACTGCTAAGTAAAAAAATGGATTTTTTTCCTCACTAGGTTTTTAGATTTGTTTTCAATAACGAGCCTGTAATTTCTTGTGTAATTTTTTTAAAGAAAAAGACTTGAGATGTAGGTCCTGGGATTTCCTAGGTAGTAGGAGCTGGGTCCCTGGGCACCACCCCAGCCATAATCCCCCCCTTCTCTTCCCTATACCCTCATCCCCAGCCACACCTCTGCCTTTCCCCAAGCCCTGAGGCACCTGAAGTGAGGCAGGGAACAGATACTCCTCAGAACAGCCTTTGGGAGTCTCAGATCAGACAGTGCAGAATGCCCATCACCTGCGTGTCTCTGGTCCAGGGAACTTAGCCAAGTCCTTTCACTCCTTGGTCTGCGAGGGACAGGGCCCAGATGCTCTGGGGCTGGACCCACACCTGGGTTCCCATTTCAGCTCTGAATGCCTTCCTTGGGCAGGTTCCTTTACTTCTCAGTCCATCAGTGTCCACACGTATAAAGTGGAAGAATAAAACAGATTGAAATTATTGAATGAAAGCACCTTGCAAACTGGCAAACTACCAGCGTCAGACCCAAGGACAATATTAACACATGTGACAGAAAACAGTATCCCAGGCTCCTGGTCCAGAGCTCCTACCCAGCATTTAGTCCCATGTGGCTCTGTGGCCCTCCGTCCCCCTGCCATGGCATTCCAGGACAGACATCCTTGAACCCTCCCAATTCCCATTGTCTACAGATTTCTAGGGCTCCTGCTAACAGAATCTCGGGCCCCTTTGCCTCTGCCCCCTGCTCTGCCCCTCACGTTGACCCAGATGCAGAATTTGGCTCCTACACAAAATGCAATGAGGAATCCAATCATAATGTGCATTTGGGATCTCTGGAGATTTTGCAGGAGATGTGTGGGTCCCAGGGAGGAGCTGTGCTGCTAGCCCCTGGGATTCTACCATGGGCCTCCCTCCCTCCCGCGCCTTTCCCCATGGCCATCTCCCCATTAGCTCTGCAGGAGCCCTTAGAGACTATCCCTTGCTCTGGAACAGCAGCTCCCAGCCTTTGGCAGTCTTAGGCCCCAGGACACTTGCCTTGCATCAATGTCTCCCCAAGGGGCTGTACCAAGGCCTCTCCCTAAGAGGCCCTTCCCTCTGTCTGACTCTCAGAGACGGGCAAAACAATCCCTCCCCCACCCTGGTTCCTTTTCCCCAGGATTTGCCACTGGGGGGCCCACTCAGAGTCCTTGCAGAGCTGAGAGCCTCTCTTACTGGCCTGTGCCCTCCTTCCACCTTCTCCGTCCCCACAGTGTGACCTCATCCCGGACTTCACCTGCTCCCCCTCCCCAGCCCCTTCTGGGTAGGCACAGTCACCTCCACTCAGCCAGAGGCCTCCCTGGCCACCCGCGGAGCTCCTGGATGTCCACAGTCCCCGAGCAGGGCACCCTGCTGGAGTCGCTCCTGTCTGCAGCTGTCCCGGACCCTTGGGAGGGACTGCAGAGACGCGGGCTCTGGGAGTAGGTGAGCCAGGCCATGTCCCCGCTGCAGGTGGGTGCAGCAAAGTGGTAGAGGCTGTACCCGCTGGCCCCGAGGGACAGCCACCTCCCTGGAGCTAAGCCCCTCCTCCTGCACCACCCTGAACACAGCCAGGGACAGAGCTGCGGGACAGCTGGGGCCACAGCCCCCCTGGAGCAGTTCCACACCTGCTATGTCACCGACCTCGTAGGGCGCAGTCTTGCCCTGGCTGCCAGCATCTGCTGCTTTCCCTTCCGGCTCCTTCCTCCTTCCCTGGACTTCCCCCGTCTACCCAGCCCCTCTTCTTTCTTGGTGGCTTTTCTCCACTCAACACGTGGCTCCTTCATAACCATTCATCAGTGTGTCATGGGTGTAAAGGCCCAGAGAGGGCATGTGATTTGCCCAAGGTCACACAGTGGGCTCAGTGTCAGTTTTCTGGATAATTGGCATGTAACTTTTTTTTCCCCTGAATTTCTTGGCCAGTTTGTTACTTTTCTAGGGCTGCCATAACCAAGTCCCACAAGCAGGGTGACTTCAACAACAGAAATGTATTGTCTCCCCATTCTGGAGACCAGAAGTCTGAGAACAAGGTGTCGGTGGGGTGGGTTCCTGCTGAGGGCTGTGTGAGACAGTCTGTTCCAGGCACTCCCCTAGCTTTTGGTGGTTTGATGGCAATCGCTGGCATTCCTTGGCTTAAAGATGCCTCATCTGATCTCCGCCTTCGTGTTCACATGGCCTCTCCCTGTATGTGTGTCTCTGTATCCAAATTTCCTCTTTTTATAAGGGAGGGGGGACACAATTCAACCCATAACACATGTGTGAGGGGCTTCCAGGCCCGGTAGGCCTTTGCTGTTGATTCCTGGCCGGCAGTGTCCCGCACTGGGCAAACACACCCGGCTTAGGTGCCTGAATTTTAACTGTCAGAGCCCCACCAGGCTCCTGCCTGTCATCTGCTAACCCCCGACGGCTCTCTCCCTGGCGGCCATCTTTCCAGCCTCCTAATAAGACAGCCCTGATAAGCTGAGAACCCACACACCTACCTGTCCAGCCCTGCCCTCTGCCCTGAGCTGCTGCCCCCCAATGTCTGCTCCAGGGCTCCCAGCATTTCACACCTAGTACGTCCGCCAGGTAGCTCTTGACCCTGCTCTTCCAGCATGGCCCCTCACCCACCCAAGGGCTCAGCAGCCTGGGGGTTACCCTTGACCTCAAGGCCAATCCATCTCCAACATCTGATTCTCGCTTCCCTCCACCTCCGCGGCAGGGGATCTGGCCTAGGCCAGCACCATTTCTGGGTTGATGCAGCGTCCTTGCTCCTGTCTTCCTCCCCGTTCCCTGCAAAGCCGACTTTAAAATGCAAACCATATCCCATCATTTTTTTGCCCACACTCTGCCCCAGCCACAGGCCCCGCTGTTGCCATCAACCCATTTCTTTGTGAGGGCCTCCACAGGTTCTCTCCCCAACAACGCACACGTCTCCCAGCAGGTCGGGGAGCCATGGTCCCGTTCCCACCGCGAGCACCTGCCCGCAGTGATGCTCTTCCAGCACTTGCCTGCTGTTCCTTCTTATCCTTGGCTCTCAGCACAGTCACCACTCCTCCGAGAGACCCCCTCCCATCCTACCCAAGGACAACTGACCCCTTTCTTCCTCCTAGCCTATCCACAATCTATAAGGACCTTCCCGACTTCATTCCTGACGTGTTCGTCATGTGCCTTCCCCACTGAACTGTAAGTTCCTTGCAGGGAAGGACCACATCTGTCTTCACCTCTGTGTGGCCCCAGTGCACACAGTAGGTACTCAATAAATGTTTGCTGATTGAATGACCGTGTAATGAAGACTGGATCCCTGCTCTCGAGGAGCTCCAGCCCAGGAGAGGGGCTAGTCAGGAGACAGTAAGGGATATGAAGGCAGGGTCCCTAAAGACAGCTCTGCGTGCACGAGGGTGGAGGGCACCACGAACTCACTTGCACTTCCCAGGGGAGGCAACATCTGGGCCCAGTCCTGAAAGAAGAGTAAGGAAAAGGCAAGGGAACTGCATGAGCCTAGGCCTGCAGGGGGGACCACCCGAGGCCCCCCCCAACTGTGGTGGGGGCTGCAGGGCAGTGATGAATGTGCATCCACCTTGGCCCAGATGTGTCGTGTTCACATGAGCCTCTGGGCACAGAAACTGAAAACCAAAACCCAGGCAACGGAGGGAGGGATTCCAAGCCTGGTGCCTGAGGTTGGGGATGGAGGTCCTAAGGCCCCAGAGGAATGGGGTTTTCCTCAAGCCTCTCCCCACATGGGTGGTGAGGTTCCTGGATTTCTACCAGCTTCCTCTCAGCAAGTACTTGGCCAAGGCAGGGTGTGGGGCCCCAGTGATCTGGATAATGGTTCCATGTGAGTGAGCAGGAGCCTGAAAATGAGAGAGGTCTCCCTGCAGAGCTGCCCCGGAGATGGATTTCCATTTCTCTGTGGATGCCCTTCACGGGGCTGCTGAGATGACAGCCCAGCTGGACGTGGAGGTCACCCACTGCCTTGCACGTGGCCATGGCAGCGTCGGCTGGCGCCATGCACCAGGGTCTGCAGCTGCAGGAGGGGAAGACGCCCCTCAGGGAAGCGGGGGAACCCCAGGGCCCTTTGGTCCACACCAGGCTCTGATGGGAACTTTCCCAGAGTCGTCCACTCTGTGCTTCATGCATCTGCCCGCAATTCAACCAGCGTTTACCGTGTGCTTGCTGAGTGCCTGGCTCCAAGCTGTCAGCCCCTGCTCTCAGGGCTTCTCGGGTTAGCGCAGGAGACTGAGGCCTCACACCCAGGACGGGTGCCCTGGGCGCTGTAGGACCACAAAGAAGGGACAGCTGAGGCAGCTGTGATGGGGGCAGACTGATGGGGGCTTGAATAGTTAACGAGACCAGGCTTCGGGCAAGAGTACCCTTTCTGCCCTCACTTTGGCCCATAATACCTTCCTATCTTCTTTCCCAAGGAACTCTGGGATAGAAAGAAACACACTTAACAGAACTTACTAGAACGGGGCAAGTGCTGGGTCGGAAAGAAAAGGGCAGGCGCCGCCATGTGGCTGCTCAGACTCCAATGGTGGGGAGAGAGGGAAAGGCACGCAGGCCAGGCTGGCCTCCTGGGCACTCAGGAGGGGCCTCGAGGGCTTCTCGGAGGAGGAAGCCTGGGAAGTACTGTTCCCAGTCCTGCAAAGCCCGAGCTCATTCAGAGCCCTTCTCAGCTCGGGGGGGGGGGGGGGGAGGGGCAGGCTCAGAGAAGGGGATCCGGCAAATAGGCTGTGGGCTGGGATTGGGCCCCCGCAGTGGCTCCGAAGACCACTGTCCCCGCCAACAGCACGGCCCCTCTGCGGGGACGGCGCTGCGGAGGGCTGGACTAGGGCGGGCAGAGCCTGGGCCCCTCCTGGCAACGGCCAGAGGACAGACAGACCCCCGAGCGGGAAGGAAAGGCGGGCCCAAGCAGAATCATTTCTGGCGAGACAATCAGGTGTGGGGGGTAGGGAGCGAGCGTGCTGGGGGCCGACACTGACACGGAAATCAGGCAGGCCTTGCGAGGGGCTGATGGACCAAGGCTGGGAGGGAGGCTGAGGCCTTGGGGAAGTGGGGCCTCTCTTGGAGAGCAGGGGGGGCCACTTCCTGCAGCCCAGCTTCTCTCTGCTGGCCGGAGCAGGCTGAGGCCCTCCCTCCCACGGGCCCTGTGACAGGATGGACCCTCACCACCAAGTTCACAGAGTCACGAAAACATCTATGAACTGGGACACGGAGCCCTGAATCCTGGCCTGGACCCTGCCACCACCAGATCTGGGTTAGGAAAAACCATTTGTTCTCTCCAGGCCTCAGTTTCCCCACTTGTACAAGGAGATCAGACCTGTCGGCACATTCTCCTGCTGCTAATCTTGTATGAACTGAAGGCGTCAAGTGCCCTCTTACTGATACAGCCAGTGATGGGCTCCTCCAGGGAAGATGCTACCTCCGGGACTGAAACCAGCCCCAAGCCCCGGTGGGTGGCCCGCCTCCCCTGGCTTCCAGCTGCCCCTGGGTTTGCAGGGCCCGGCCCCCAGGGAGGGCCTAGTGAGGGGGGACATGAGCCCCGTGGGGCCTTGAAGGGAGGCAGAGTACCCACCAGCTCTGTGCATTGCTGTTTATCCTGCAAATACTGCATTTATTGAGAGTAAGAGCTCCCCAGAAGGGGCGTGTGGTCTGAGGGCAAACAGGCCTTCTTCAGCAACCAGAGAGAAAGTCACAAGTGCACCAAGCACTCTGAAGTGGAGGCTGGAGGAAGGCGGCCTAAGGAAGGACTGGGTCTTCTCCCCAAAGGTGCCGGAAGCCACGGGAATGACTTTTGGCCGGGCCCCCATGAGGCAGAACTGAACGAGCCCCAAGCTAGACTCCCCAACCCCTGGCAGGGTCTCTTCGGCATTATTCTTCATTGGCATAGTTTTAGGAACAATGATAATCCCTCACCCACTAAGTGCATTCATAGACGCGGTTTCCTTTGCTCCAAATCAATCTTGGGAACAGCTCCGTTACCCCCATTTTGCAAATGAGGGAGCTGAGGCAGGCAGGGCAGTGAGTGTGGCTGGGCGGGCTGCGCGTGGCCAACTCCCGCCTCTTTGCACTCGTCCCCGGCCTCGGAGCTTCACGAGCAGATGCCTTCCTGCCTCTGCCTCTCTGGGGAGGACGAGGCACGGCCAGTCCTGGGCTGTCACCCCCCTCCCGGGGAGGCCTGGCAGCAGGAACAGGCCCTTCCCCCAGGAGAGGAAGGTTCAGTCTGAGCACCTCCGGCTGTCCTTACAAGTTTTGTCCTGCATCATGCCAGCCAGGGCCAGGGACGTAGGGAGTCCCAGAGGCCCTGCTGCTACCTTTGTGGGGGCAGGGGGAGAAAAACAGAAATACAAAAAGAATCTCCCTGCCGGCAGCCGACATCCTTGGTAGGCAGAGTCAAATATGTTAAAAATTATAAGTGATAATTATTACTTATAAAGTACTCCTGTGCCGGACACAGCACTCCGCACCTTACATAATGATCAGCAATCCAATAGGTACGAATTATGCCCATTTTACAGATGAGAGGGTCTAAGTCTCAGAGAGGTAAAATGACTTTCCCCAATCCATCCACGTAGTAAATGGTGTGCTGGGAATCAAATGAATCCCTGTCCAATTGGGGGAGGGGAGACATTTTCCACCAGGGACACAGTGCGGTGTGTTCTCAGAGATCTGGGGTGGACAGAGTGGCTCCCATTGCCCTGGTTATGTCATTTAAACATTTTTTAAATTTATTTTGAGAGAGAGAAAGAGAGAGAGCGCATGCATGCAAGCAGGGGGAGGAGCAGAGGAGGAGGGAGGGGGAGGGGGAAAGAATCTCAGACTCCTTGACCTGAGCCAAAACCAAGAGTCAGATGCTTAACCGACTGAGCCACGATTTGCACACAAGAAAATTCATTTTAAAATGTGTGATAAATGTGTGCAACCACCAACAGAATCAAGAGAGAGAGTATCTCCATCACTCCAAAAAGTACCCTTGTGCCCACTCCCAGCCAACCCCGTCTCTCACCCCCACCCTGGTCACTAGGGATCTGTTTTCTGTCCTTACAGTTTTATCAGAATATCATATGAATGGAATCACCCAGTGCTTAGTCTTTTGGGCCTGGCTTTTTCCACGAAGCACAGCGCTTTCTAGATCTAGCCAAGTCGACACATGCATGTACATATGAGTGGTTTATGCCTTTTTATTGTTGAGTAGAATTCCGTTGTATGGATATGGCACAATTTATCTATCCATTCACTATTTGGTATACATGATACATCTGGGTTGTTTCCAGTTGGAGGCGATTTCAAATAAAGTTGCTGTGGACATTTGCACACAGGTCATTTTATGGGCAGATGTTTTAATTTCCCTCATGTGGATACATAGGGGAGGCATTGCTAGGTTGAGGATAAGTGTATGTTTAACCTTATGAAAATCTGTCAAAATGTTTTCCAAAGGGGCTACACCACCTTGCGTTCCCACCCACAAGTATGAGTTCCAGTTGCCCAATGACATCCTGACACTGGACGTGATCCATCTTTTTAATTTTAACAGTTGCAATAGATATTCGTATGCTTTTCTGTGGAGAGGTATTTTAGTGTGTATCGCTTCTTTCAATAGTATCTCTCTGTAGTTTGAACTTGCATTCAAACTCTTTGTAGTTTGAATGACTCATGATGTGGGGCGCCCTCTTCATGTGCTTACTCGTCATCGTACATCTCTTCTGGCAAAATGTCCGAGTGCTTTGCCTATTTTTTATTGGGTTGTTGGAGAGTTCATTATGTATTTTGGATGCAGGTCCAATTTCAGATATATATGTGGAAAGACTTTTCTCGTGTTTTGTCTTTCTTGCCACTGCCTTTTGAGGAATAGCAGCTCTTTGTTCTGACCTAGTCCAATGTGTCCATCCTTTCTTTTGTGGCGAGTACCCAGGGAAGTTATCTTTGCCTCACCCAAAGTCACAAAGGTATTTTTCTATGTTTCCTTCTAGAAGTGTTATAGTTTCAGTTCATACCTTTAAGTGGATTGCCAAACATTTGGACTGAGTCAGTCTCTGGATAGGATACGAGAGTTGAGGTTTATTTTTGCTCATCTGGAGCTTCCAATTTTCTGGGATCGTTTATCGAAAAGACTATCCTATCCTAAATGAATTATCTTAGCACCACGGTTGTGTGGGTGTATTTCTGGATGCTCTGTTCTGTTCCACTGTTCTGTATGTCGACTCTTACACCAAACCATACCGTCCTGATTATTGCCGCTTCACCAGAAGCCTGAAATCAGGTAGTGTAAGTTCGACCACTCGGTGCTTTTCCAGAATTGTTTTGGGCTATACTAGATCCTCTTTATTTCCATAAAAACTTTATAATGACTTTGTCAAATTCTAAAATAAGCAGACAAGAGACAGTCTGTTGAAATTTTGATTGAAATACCATTACATTTTAGATCACTATGGGAAGAATTGACATCTTACCAACATTGAGTCTTGGGATTCAGAAAGTCTCCCATTAGATATTCGTATGCTTTTCTGTGGAGAGGTATTTTAGTGTGTATCGCTTCTTTCATTTGTATTCTCCAACTTGGCTGGAGCCCTAGATCTTTCTCCTGTGCATCCAGCAGAGGCCTGTGGACAAAAGCTGATGAGGAGGTACAGACCCCCCGTTGTGCACAGGGCGCTTAATGATTCCAAATTGTCACACTGACCTTTACAAATCTGTTAAAATTTCACTTGTATTTTCTTACCTGCCCCTCTGTTGACCACTTCCTCCCATGCTCTGCCTCAAGTAGAACAGAATATACACCCTCTGCTGACAGGGGCTTGTCACTCTTTGGAATTTAGTTCACCTGCTTGCCTTGCAACCTTACCCCTAGGATAAGCTAAAAAAGAGTACCACTTTGTAGGGGTGCCTGGGGGGCTCAGTCGGTTAAGCATCCAACTTTTGGTTTCCGCTCAGGTCGTGATCTCAAGGTCATGAGATCGAGCTCCCTGTCGAGCCAGGCGCTCAGCATGGAGTCTGTTAGAGTTTCTCTCTCCCTCTCCCTATGCTCCTCCCCCCTCTAAAATAAATAAAATCTTTCAAAAAAAATGTGTGGCTTGGGCTGCTCAGGCCCCGGCCAACAGTCCCTACATGGGTGGAAGGGCCATAGGGAGACTGGAGAAGGGGCAGGACTCCTCGGGTGACGGTCTGGGGGCTTTTTCAGGAACCCGGACTCTGACTCTGGCCCACCCCTGTGGCACAGCCAACAGCTCATCTGGTCCCCCACGCAGAGCGGGTCCCCTAAGCTCCATTGCAGGAATACGCCAGGGATGATGCTGTCCCAGGAAGACACCCTCCCCATCGTCCCTTGCATTTCCCGGTCGGACTGTTTCTGGTGTTTTTACAGATAGGCAGGGCAAATGCTTTCACTATTTTTCAGATGAGCAGAGGGATCATGTCCTCCAGAATCTTAGGGCCCAAAGGCTCTCTAGAGCAGCCTCACCCCACACTAGACTCTGTAGGGCCCTAAAGGTCAATGGAGGTTCCTCCGGGCTGGTTTCTGGGTCCCTCTTCCCAGACTCGAGTACCACAGGCCTGCTTTGAGATATGACACTTCTGCCTGAGATGGCTGAATACGGGTTCCCGATGGGGTTCAAATTACCGATTCAGCCCAACAGCGCTGCTCCTTGTCCTGGTGGTGGCAACCATAGGAAGGATTCCTACGGCAGTCCAGGCTCAGTGCAGCCACCGGCAGGCAATGTCCGCCATGGCACACGAAGGGGGCACCTCGGCACCCAGGCCCAGGTGTGATCCCTGCCCGCAGTCAAACCGGGGTGCTGGGGCTCTTAGAGGGCCCCACTCTGGCCCCCAGGCCAAGGGCACATGCCCACCCGGGCCCCGGGATCCCGCTCTTTGTGGGCCACATGCTGGGTGCCTCGGCCCACAGAACTCCCTGCCTGAACAGTCATACGAGAGCAACTATCGGGCCTGCGCTGACATCTCCCTAGGCTGGGCCCCCCTAAGGAGTGACAGGTCACTGGGTGTGCACCCCGAGGCTCCAGTGGTAATTGTTTAGAACAGGTGGTTCCCAGGGGGAGGCTGTTTGCAGACGGATGTAAACGGAGTTCGGACTTGCGGGCTAGAGTGTCCACACAGGCATGTGAGGCCTGGAGGGGGTCTCTGTGCCTAGTCCTGAGCCCCACAACTGGGCAGGGAAGAGCCTGGGGTATATTCACTGAAAGACCATGGTGGTGGGGGCGTCTGAGTGGCTCAGTCGGTTAAGTATCCAACTCTTGATTTCAGCTCAGGTCATGATCTCAGGGTCATAAGATCGAGCCCCCCTTCGGGTTCCACACTGGCCTTGGAGCTGGCTTAAAATTCTCTCTCGGGGCGCCTGGGTGGCTCAGTCGTTAAGTGTCTGCCTTCGGCTCAGGTCATGATCCCAGGGTCCTGGGATCGAGCCCCGCATCGGGCTCCCTGCTCGGCGGGAAGCCTGCTTCTCCCTCTCCCACTCCCCCTGCTTGTGTTCCCTCTCTAGCTGTCTCTCTCTCTCTGTCAAATAAATAAATAAATAAATCTTTAAAAAAAAAAAAAATTCTCTCTCTCCCTCTGCCCCTCCCCCCACCTCTCTCACTCCAAAAAAAAAAAAAAAATGTGGTGGGGGATTAGCGATGTGTGACACGAGCAAGGTATGAGGCATGGTTGGCTGTTTTTAAGTTCTACGTGCTCCGTGTCAGCCTTCCCTGCTCACCCAGGCGTGTCACGTTCCTTCCCCTGCCTATCCGGCACTCTCGTTCTGCCTGGACTTTTCTGAGGAAAGAGCGCTCACCCCCCTCTATAGAAGCCGCCCTTTGCATGCTTGAACAGCTCTACTAATTAGAACACTCTTCCCTAAGCACACCCCAAAACCACCTCCCAGGCACGTCTACCCTCTGGATCAGATTCTGGATGGTGACCTGCCCAAGGACACAGTGCTACTCAGTGGTAGAATCCCCAGGCCTGTGGCACTGTTCTTGCCTCTCAACGCTGAGCTGGTGCTCAGAGGAACCCCAGGATAAGTGAGGCCAAGGCAGGCAGGCTGAGGGTCTATGGCCGTGGCCCCCCCATCCATCCCCGACCCCTGAACATGTTGCCCAGCAGAGCACATGAGAAAGTTGCTTCACTGTCCTTTTCTTCGAAAACAGAGAGAACAAGAAAAACACAACACAGCATTTTGGGGTCCAAAACAAAACACCAAGGACAATGTTAATAAATACATAAAAATGTAAAGACCTGGATCTCAGAGGCACAAGAATGTATATCCCTAACACAGGCAGGCTGCGTCTCACAGGAATGGTTCAGTGTGTGCCCCGGCATCCCAGGGAGGGGGCGGCAGCGGGTGGAGAGGACATGTGGGGAGCCCCCTCCAAGGCCTCTATTCTCCACAGGTTGCAGACAGGGACCCACTGCTCCTAGTCCTCTAGCCTGGCTCAGAACAGCCCTCCCCAGCCCCCTCAGGGAAGGAAGACTGGCAAGCCCCTCCAGCACCTGCTGCCGAGTCCAGAAGACCCTCTGCACGACTAAGAGTAAGGACCCTTGGGAGAATTCCTGGGAACCCAGGCAGCTTCCTGAGAGTCAGAGGGTCTAGAGAAGTTACCTGCCTTCGGAGGTAACATGGAGGGCATCTGAGGCCCCACAATACTGTGGGTCACATCTCCTCCCCACCCCAGCATGGGGCAAAGGCTCACATCCTGCCCCGGGGGTACTGGGCCACATGGCCTTGCCCTAGCACCACAAACCTCTGGCCCAGCCCGAGCCAGGCGGGAGAAGACCCCTGACTCCAGCAGGAGCGGTCTTTGGCGGAGAACAAGGGTTGATAGGGCACAACCTGAGAACTCCGTTTCTGTGTCCCACAAAGTGACCTTCCAGGTCAGCCTCCCTTCATGCTCTAGAGCGATGGCCAAAGCTGACATTCCCGCTTCAGCCAGCAGCCTAGCACCGTTGTGAAGCCCCTGGATGGGGAGGACACACATTCCAGAGTGTCCGGAGCCCCCTTCTCTGGGATGGGCTGGGGGAAGTTGGGAAGCACCAGAAGCGACAGGAAATGCCATCGGCAAGGGCAGAGGTGGCCACCAACACTGCCTTCCAACCGGCAAAAGCGAGCTGGATTCTGCCTCTTGGCCTTGGCTAGAGGAACCGTGTGGTGCTCTTGCTAGGAAGAGCCGGGCCTGAGATGAACTTGCCCCCTCCCCGCCCCCGGCACCGCCCCGGAGCCCTGCAGCCAGAGACTTGTGACCACATGCACCGCGTACCCCCTTCCTCGTGGCCTGCCCTGAGAGTGCTCCTCACCTTCCCTGTCCCGCTTCGCCTCTCGAGGCAGAGGGGCCGAACAGACAGGGCCTCCACAGTGGTCCCCACACGTTCTGGCAAAGGCAGGCGGCCAGAAGGATCCAGGGTGGGGGGCCCCACCGTGTGGCCGTGAGGAGGAGGGGCTAGCTGGCCCTCAGTCCTGCCAGGAGACAGACAGGAGCCCCTGAGAGGCTCAGCTGTGTCGCCCCGGCTCCCGGCTGAGGTATCTCTGGTTAGGGGCTTTCCCTGATCTTTTTCTTCCTCGCACACCCACCTCACGGGGTGAAGTGCCACAGCCCCAAACCAGAACAACAAGAAGGCAAATAATTTAAAAGGAAGTCAGTGTTTGCCCTGCCCCGCCATGTGTCCTCCGAGCTGGCGGTCTCCGAGGTGGCACGCAGTGTAAACTTGACTGGCGGGACAGGCAAAGTGGGGCTCATGTCACCAGGGAGGCGCTGGGGAGGCCGGTGCCTGGGGGCTTCGGGTCTTCCCTGAGCTGCCCTTTATCCTCGGAGATGGGCACAGGTGCCCGGGTCCAGCCCCAAGGCAGTCCCCGGGGGGCGCTGGGGGAAGCACCCCAGGATGCTCGAGGGCTCAGACTCTGGGGAGGAGAGCGGTGCTGGGTCACCGGGGAGCTGGTGCCCAGAGGGCTCGGGAGCTGTGTGGACCGGCCACGCTGATGGTCATCTGATCCTGTTGGCCCCACAGTGGGCTCCACAGCATCCGGAGGGGCCTCCGGTCCTGGCAGAGCGCTCCCGGGGGCGGAGAAGGGTGGTGGTGAGGCCGGGGCCGGGCTGGTGGCAGGGCCCAGGGCCTTCTTGGTACAGGACTCACAGCATAACCGGTGGTAGCCGGGGAGGGAACAGGAGCGATCGAGCACCTCCATTCGGCAGAAGACGGAGCGGTCCCCCATGCACAGCTCTGCCGCACACACAGCACAAGGACCAATGCCAGGAGGGTGCCCCCCCCCCACTGGCCCAGCAACTGCAGGCCCCCCAGCCCCTGCCCTCGCTGGACTCGCTCTAAAGCTCTTTCCCAGAGGGCGCCCCAGGGCTGCCTGATGGAGAGTCTGGCCAGAGGAAGAACTCTTATTTTACGGAAGAGGAACTAAAACCCCCTAGAGCAGTGGTTCTCAAAGTGGGGTCCCCACACACGAAGCATCAACAATACCTGGAAGCGTGTTGGAAACCATGCCAATTCTCAGGCCCCATCCAGACCTACTGAATCAGAAATTCTGGGGGTGGGGCCCCACTGTGGGTTTTAACAAAACCTTCAAGGTGATTCCAAGGCCGGGAGAAATCGGAGAAGCACAGCCCTATGTCCCCAGCCCTCAGACTTGCTTGCAAATTGGAATTGCCCCGGCGGGGGTGGGGGGGAAGGGGGGATTGACAAAGAGCTGCTGCCCAGCCCCCACACCCAGGGAGACTGCACGGTCAGTGTGGCCTGGGCACTGGGTGATTCTGACCTGCAGCGAAGCTTGGGAACCGTGCTCTTGAGGAAGTGGGAACCCTCACCCCCTCCCAATCAACCCAAAGGAACTGATCCCCTCGGGCCAGGGCCAGGCAGGTGCCTGGGGAACCCACACTTGTGACGAGCAAATGAAACATCCTGCTACCCGTCAACACTCATTTGGAACACCTCCACCAGTAAATCTGGAATCAAGCAGATCTGGCTTCCAACTGAGGCTCTGCCGCTTGAAAAGGGTGAGCCTTTGGGCAAGGCATTTAAACTCTCCAACCCTCAGTTTTTTCTCCTATAAAATGGGGATAATGCTAGACATTTGCCAGTGAATAATAACTTTACGATGATAAATACCATTTATAAAGTTCCTGGCATACAGGGGTGCCCTCTATACTAGTTCCATTTGCTTTGGTTCAAATATCATCTAAAAATGGTTTTGTGTTTCTGGGATAGTTCCAGGTAGGTCTCTCCAGACAATGTGAAGGCAGGAGCTTTGCTTTCTACTAATTTTTGCCTGGGGCAGGGAGGGGAGGCTGCAGCGGGGTGGGATAGTGGTGGGGGTTGGGGGTGGTTTGGGGGAACCAGAGAGAGATGAGGGGGCAAAAATGGAAAGCCAGTGGCCTCTAGATGGCGCCAGAATTCCAGGACTAGAATCCTGAGCCCACCCTTTCCTCAGGATGCCACTTGAGCAGCCTGGTACAGGGGCGGAGCAGAAGCAAGGCTGGAGCCAAAAGATACTCTGAGGATATCTAGTGAGACCTCTTTTTTTACAGATGAGGCCACTGAGCTCAGAGAGGTTTAGGGATTTGCACAGGGTCACACAGCCCTTTGGTCCTCCACTAGAAAATAGGGTCTATGATTTTTCTGTTACTTGTCTTATCAGACCCTGGTCCTTGAGAAGGTGAAGAACGAAACGAAAGAAAAAGTCTAGGAAGGAAGCATAGGACACAGGACCAGGTTCATAGCAGGTGCTCAGTCAATATTAATGGATGGATTGGTGGATGGATCGATGGGTAGATGGATAGACAGGTGGATGGGTGGATGGATGGAAAGATGGGAGGATGGACTAATGAGCTCCTGATCATGAGGCAGAAAGAGAGAATACTACTACTATTTTTGATGTTAGCTGACAGGTAGGAGTGCATGATTATCTCACTTAATTCTCTCAACAGCCCTATGGAGACAGCTCAGATCTTTAATTGCTTATCCCCAAATCTTGAAACCAGATATGATTCATAATTCAGAACTTCTGAAGTTAGAAAAGTAATATTCATATTACAGAATATCCCGAGTGGGGAGTAGGATGTCCCCTTGTTACTCTGGCAACGTTTCTATAGCAAAAGAATACTGATCTCTTGGGTCAGGCCAGATTCTGCTGCCAAATGAGTTTGCACCAAATTTAGGGAAACACTTGCCGCTTTCAACATTTTGGAAGTGCAGATAAGGGTCTGTGGACCAGTACGGGCAGCACCCACAGCTCACAGCTGAGGAATCGGAGGCTCCAGGAGGCTAAGGTCACGTGGATAGACTGGAAGCTGGGGCTGCCCTATCCCACGGCCCATGCTTGTGACTTCGCAACCACAGGAAGGTCTGGGGAGGGGGTGGGGTCCCGAGATACACTTACTTGATGATATCTTGTTAATGGGATGTAGGGGCCCAGACTGTGGCACCCACTGTCCTTCTGGGGTCACAGGTTCCTGAATGTCAGTGCTCACTGTAGAGTTCTGGAGATTTCCTATGAGCGAGGAGAAGCAGCTCTAGTGTTTGGGATCTCTAGGGGGCAAGGATGCAAGCCGGGCTGGGTTTCAGGCCTCAGCTGGAGGAGCTGGGCCTGCCTCCCTTCCCATCCAGCTCACCTGCACAGGCGGGCAGGCTGCAGACCTGAACAGTGTCTGGTTTGTCCCCCTCGCACTGCCCGAGGCTGTTGGCATTGGTCCGGCACACCACCTGCCGCTGCTGGATGCCCTCTCCGCAGGTGGCAGAGCACTGTGGTGGGAAGGGCAGGGCCAGGCCAGGCCCCAGCAGCCAGCAGGGCGGGGGGGGGAGGGGGATAGGTGGAGAGACAAGAGGAAGGGGGCGGTGAACTCCAGAGTCCAGCCAATGCCCAGGACAGAAAGGTGAAGAGGAGGGCACCGAGTTTCTACTTGACCCTAGGGACATGTGAAGAGAGTTCCAAATAGCCTCACCAGGACAGAATGCCAACGTCAATGTTCCTCATCAGGTGCTGAATAGCGCCGCCCTCAGCTCAGAACCCTCTGACCCTTTTTGTCACCTAAACAGTTCACCCCGGCTCAGGAGGGGACCCCAGAGACCCCATTCCAGCACTTCTGCCCGGGGCCACCATGTCTGGTCTGTGCCCTGGGTCCTTAAATATTTTGTGTATCGTCCTGGCAAACCCCCTTGTTGCAATCCGCCAGCCTGAGGGACCTAGGGCCAGTCCACTCACTTGATGATATCTTAGCAATGGGATGGAGGGACCCAGATTGTGACACCTGCTAAGCTGAGCGAGCTGGGTGACAGGGTCGCCATGGACCCCTCTAGCTCTGACATTCAAAGACTGTGACTCCACGTACTGAACTTCAGCCGACAGAGCAGGCTCAAAAGTGTCTTCTTCCCCAAGAGGGCAAGGGCCGCTGGGCACCTCATCCCCCGGGGCCTCACCTCCTCTGAGTGATGGGGGCTGGTGGCGGGGGCTCCCGAAGAGCAAGGCTGCCCAGCGTGACCGGGTCACAGGGCTTGGTCGGCACTGCCCCAGCCTCTCCTAGTGGGACCAGGAAGAACCTACAGACATGCACTTCTGCTGGGGCCTGAGGGAGACATGAGCATAAAGGGCCACACAGACCGTGGGATGAGATGGCTCATCCCCCCCACCCCGACCCAGGATGAAGAATGACAACAGCCCTTGAGTGCTTGGTCAGTCTCAGGGGAGCAACTACCTTCCACACACCACCCCCCCGACCGCCCGTCTGCTGTCAGTTTTCTTGCAGACCAGCTGTCTTTCTGTTTTATATTAAAACAAACAAAGCTATATGTTATGGAGAAGAAACTAAAATCTGCATAAGTTGTGTGGGGATTTGGGATTATTTAAAAATACTCTTTATTATGTAATATTTCCAGCATATAGAAAAGTATGAGGAAGTCGGTCATGAGAGCCTGTTCAAATACCACCACCAGCTTTCATAAATCAGCATTTGGGCACATTTTCAAATACTGTGTCATGCCTTTTTAAACTTTAAGTGCACCGTATCTCATTGGAAGTGATTTTTCTTCATACTGCTGCGCTTTTTCTCACCCCTGTTTTTCTGAGGTCTATCTATCTTGGTAAGTACAGTTCAAGCTCATTTGTTTTTCTCCATCTGTGCTATTTTATTATATGAACAGACCATGATTTTTTGGGTCCAATCTCCTGCAGATGGGCATTTAGAATATTTCCTGAAATTCTGCTATTACAATAAGCATTGTTGTGCTTATCCCTGTGACCAAATGAGGTTTTAAAAATTATGGTAAAACATACATATCATAACACTTACTATTTTAACCATTTCTAGGTGTACAGTTCAGTGGCATTAAAGCACATTCTCATTGTGGTACGACCATCTGTACCTCCACGTCCAGAACTCTTTCCTTCCTCCTAAACTGAGACCCTGTCCCCACCAAACACGAATTCCCCCACCCCCTCCCCCAGCCCTAGGCACCCATCCTCCTATTCTGCGTCTCTATGAACGTGACTACCCTAGGTAAGTGGAATCACACAGCATTTGTCATTTTGCGTCTGGCTGGTTTCCCTTAGCATAACCCTTTCAAGGTTTGCGTCAAATGAATTTTTAAGTGAAAACTCAAGGCAGAAAATTTCCCTGTGGCCACTTGGAGGGCTTAGCCAGAAGCACTTGGACTGATGACTCTTTCCTGTGGTTTCCCCTTTCTTAACCTGGCCTCCCAACAGTGAACTTTCTACAGAGCTGCTAGGTGATCTTTTACACCTGCAATCAGAGCTTGGAATGCCCCAGGTAAAACCCTTCAACAGTTTCTCACTGCTTTTAGAATACATTCTAACTCCTCACAAAGCACTGACCCCACCCACCCCCACCCCCACCCCCCGCCTGCCTCTCCATCATCCTGTAGCCCCCATCCCTTCCATTCAGCTCCAGTCCCACCGTCCTTTTGGTTTCTGGAACATGGCAAGGTTGTTCCTGCCTCAGGGTCTTCCTGTGGCTCATCCGTCAGGTCTCAGCTCAAATGTCACCTCCTCAGGGAGGCCCTCCCAGATACATTACCCCCATTTACTTCTGCACAGCTCCAACTGCAATCTGTAAATGCTTTTGTTATTGGTTTACTTATCTCTTCTGTCTCTCTTACTGGACTGGAAGCTATATGAGGCCAAGAATCATGTCTAGTCGATGATGGATTCCAGGCATTCCTAGTAGAGTAAGCCTGGCACGTAGTCAGCACTCAGTAAATATTTCTTGAATGCAAGAAAGTGCTTCCGTTTGCTCACCTGTGTCACGAGGATATTAGCCCCTGCCTCCTAGTTCTGACCCAGTTCTAGGTCAAAGCAGATAGTGAATGAATAGAAAGGCCTAGCCCAGAAACATGGCCCGGCAGATGTAGGAGCTGTTGGACTTAGTTTTGAGAAAAATCAGTTAGGATCAGATCAGATATGGGGAGAGAAATTCAGAGACTCTCTGCCTGCCGCGCGTGCCACATCTTCTAGCAGCCGCTCACCCAGACCCACCTCTTCCCGGACTCCCCAGAGAAGGTGTCTGCCGGCCCAGCCCCTCCTGCCCTCTGAGAACAACTCACCTGGGACCAGGCTCCCATGCGCCACTGGGCTGGACAGGGCACGCGGAGGCAGGGCCGCCGGGCCTCAGGCCGGTCCCCAGGGCAGGCCTTGGCCGGCATGGCCTTGTGGGTACCGTTGGAGAGGGGCAGCAGGCACTGTACCCCCCTGGTCTGCACCCCCAGCTTCCCGCAGCTCCGGCTGCAGGCACCCCACTCCTCCGTCACCCACCTGGAGACAGACAAGGCAAAAGGTGGAGGGGAGGTGGGACGAGGGGACACTTCCTCCCAGGGTTGCTCCCACCCCGAATCACTGCAGGCAAGAGCTGGAGAGTGGGTTTGAGCTCCAGAATGCTTGGGAACCAAGACTACCATTCGCCTGGCTTTGCAGCTGCCAGGCTGTGTGGCCTTAGGGAGGTCACTTATTCTCTCCTGTTGCCTCATCTGAAAAATGGGTATAGTGCATCTCTAAATCTAGCACCCTGCATGTTCGCAGGCAAGCTCTTAACGCCCCTAAACTCAATTACCCCATCTTTACATCAGGATTCTTTCAACACCTCGTAAATATCAGAGTGTCTCCGGTGGGCAGGTACTGTCCTAGGTGCTGAGCTACAGCAGTATGCAAAACAGAGGGGAGTCGGCTTGTGGAGTTGAAGCCCCTCCCCTGGGCCTCCTGGGACAATTAAAGGACTTGTATACTTAAAGCACGTGGCAGAGTGCATGCACGCAGTAGGCGTGTAATAAATGCACGTACGATTATTATCACCATCAGCACCTGCAGAGTTTCGGTGCTGATCCACTAAGCTGGTGGTCTCCAGTGTCTTCTAGCCACAGAGCAGCTCCCAAGAGCGCGAGAAGCGGACAGGGCTGGCTGAGTTAGACAAAGACCAAACGGGGGCGTGGGAGGGGCAGCCCCCAATCCCTACTCCCCTGTGTTTCCTGAGACCTCTTTTAGGGAATGAGGGCTCTTGCGGCCAACCCATTCCTTTAAAAGACAAAAATAAAAAGGCCCCAAACTTCACTGGGCATTTTACAGAAGAGAAGCCAGGTGGGGTGACCTGCCCAGGACCACAGTACAGTTAGTGCCACGTGCTCTGTGACCACATACGTTGGTGGGGAAAGCAGCCTGCATGCAGTGTGAAAGGGAAGTGCAGAGGGCTGAGGGCCTGGGCCGGGCACAGGGAGGCCATGGTGGGCTCCGTGCTGGTCACCAGCTCCCACCCCGGCCCTAAGGCTCCCCCAGCCCGTGAGTCAGCAAGGCCAAGGTGGACTGCTCGGACCCCCGAGGACTCCTGAGGAGGCTGGAGAAAGGACTCGGCTCTCTGCCTGGGGGCCGAGGAGGTGCTGGGGCCACCTCTGTAACACGCTCAAGACCAGACATCGAATACCTGACAGGTCATAGGTCTTCCTCTCCACAAAGCCCCTTCCAAATACCCTAAGAATAAGACCTTGTGCTCAAATGAGCCTGTCTCCTCAGGCCAGGCCAGACCGCGACTGGGGGCTGGTGTCAGCATCCTGGCCCGGAGCCTGGAAGCACTGAAATCCACTTCACCTCATCGTCCCTCGGACACTGAGGGAAAGCTATGTCCCCAAAGTGGGCCTCGGTTTTCCCATCTGTTAAAGAACACTGGAAGGGGCAGAACAAAGGAAGCATCGTCCTTCTTCTGGGAGTGCAAGTTAACCCAGAAGCCCCGCAGGGGACAGATGCACAAGGAGGGCCGCGATGGCCACGGGCAGAGTCTGCCGTGTGGGCTGCTCTGCTCAGGGAGTCCCAGGGGCAGGGGCCAGAGGAAGCAGGCCCAGCAACTCCTCCTCCTGGCTGAGGGAGGGTCAGCGACACCCCCGGGAATGGGATCAGGCTCCCAGTCCCTCCCCCAGGACACTCACGCGGGCTGGGCACATGGGTGCTGGTTGCAGCGCCGGCGGATGGGCTTGGGTCTCTTGCTGTGGTCACACAGGTGCCGCTGGACCATGTGGTGGTCGCGCCGGCGCCGGCAGCCATATTTGGTAAACTGAATCCCTGTGGGGAGGGCAGGCTGACTTGGGCCGGGTGCGGCCAGGCCCCCGCTGCTCTGCCGGGGCCTCGGAGATGGCAAACTCTGGAGAGCCTGGAGGGCCAATCCTACCTCCCTCTGTGCCTCTGCACCCTCCTGTCCTGCTCGCTTTCTGAAGAAGCCTTGATCTGCCCATCTCATGTGTCCCTGGGTGAGGGAGGACGGGAGCTGACATAGCTGGGGAGCCCTCACAGGGCACAGGCCCGGCCCCACTACTGCTCCAGCACTCCCAGCCCCAGCCCTAACGCCCTGCCCAGACAGGCTGTCACACCCGAGACATCTCTAAGGAGAAAGTGGGGCACAAGCTAGGGACACAACAAGCGGAGACAATGTTGGCCCCCAGCCACTCCTGCTCTTCCCCTGACAAGGCTTGGGCTGCCCCCACGAGGCCGCCAGATGGCTGGACGGGCCAGTACCTCCTCCGCAGGCCTTGGTGCAGGGGGCCCAGCTCTTGAGTGCCCACTCATAGGTGTCTGTCTCCTCCAGGAGCACGTTGTTGCTCCCGATCAGGGGCAGCAGGTCCTCATGAATGATGTACTTGTAGGCCAGGCTGCTGCGGGGGCCACCCTCAGCTGGGGGGAGCACCTGAGGAGAGAAAGAAGAGGTGGCACAGGACTGGAGGGCAGAGGGGCAAGGCCAGCATGGGGTGGGGGCCAGGAAAGAGGAGTCAAAGGGAAGGATGTGGGGTCAGCACTGAGCATGGCCGGGGAGACCATTCACACCAGCAGCCATGCAGCAGACTCAGGCTACACACCTGCTGTGTGCTCGTGGATAATTTTCCCTCCCACAGACCTACGTTCTAATAAGGGCAGGAAACATGTCTGTCGGTCTGTCCTCCTCACCAGGGCAGCCACACTACCTGACACTCCAGAAGATAGTCTATAACGACTCTTACCAGATATATGGTGGCAAATGGTTTCTCCCATCCTGTTCAGCTTGTCTTCTCACTGCTGTCATTGTGTCTTCTGATGTACAAAAGTTCTTAGTTTTCCATGAAGACCAATTTACCTATTTTTCTTTTGTTGCTCATGCTTTTGGTATCACGACTAAGATCCAAGGTCATGGGATTGATCCCTCTATTTTCTCTAAAAGTTCTATGGTTTTAGCTCTTGTGCTTGGGTATTTGATCTAGTTTGAGCTCCTTTTTGTATATGGTGTGAGGTAGGGGTTCAACTTCATTCTTTTACATGTGGATAATCCAGTTGTCCCAGCACCATTCTAGTTGAAGAGATTATTCTTTGCCCACTGAATGGTCTTGGTACCCTTGCTGAAAATCATTGGCCATAGGTGTATAGGGGGGGTCAGCAAATTAGGGTGAAGGGAAATACATGTAGATTGAATTAATATGCTGTCACCAATAGGCTTCAGACCCTGCCCTCTAGGACTTCCCCGACTAGTGAGGGCAGCACCAGGAACAAAGCCTATCCACAATCTCCCTGCCACCAGCCGGTGTCAAGAGCCCTGCAGACAAAGCCCCTCCTGGTCTGATCTCCTGCATTAACAGTCCCTATTCTATAAGCCCCGGTCTATGGTCTAGGAAGAGGAGTAGTGGGCAGAGGTGGCTGGCCCCATCCCCCTCTCAGGAGGCTGGCAGCATGAAACGGCACCCCCAGGTCACTCGTTGGCAATGACGGAATGCCAGCAGACACCAGAGGATGCCAGGATGACAGGGGGAACCAACCCCATGCCTCCTGCTCATTCCTTGGCCCTATTTCTGAAGCTACATTAAGGAGACTCCCTCTGACAGTAAGACAATCATTTCTTTCTCCTTCCTCATTTGCCATCCTGCCTGCCTTTAAGCACAGAGGGCACCTTGGCCTTGGCCTTGCCCAGGCCGCTGAAGACACTGCAACAGGAAGACTTCCACCAGGCTTGTGCTGGCTTAACAGTGAAGACAGTGAGCAAGGGGGGGCTGGGCTGGGGCAGCAAGGGAGTGGACAAGGGCCACTGTGCAGGATGGGGGCTCACCAGGACAGCAATGGCTTCAGGCAGGGGCCCACTGGTCTTGAGGCTTTCCTTGGCGTCCTCCACCGCGTATTCCCACTCCAGGCCCATTGCAGTAAAGGTCCGGCTCATTGCTTCCTTGCCCTTGGGGTTGAGGATGAAGCTGCCTGTGACCTGGTTCTTCACCGCTGGCCATGGGGAGAGGGTCACACAAATTTCTATTCCCCTTCACAGGAGCACTAGCCAGACCTCCTCTGGGGCATCAAGACTTTCCTAGTGAACCCCTCGGGGCTCCCTATGACCTGTCACTCCTTCCCCAGTCAGATGAGTCATCACACTGACTGTACACAGCATTACCCTGCCTCTGGACCCTGGTGCACCCCATTCCTCCCACCCTGTCTTCCCTTCTTCCTGCCTAATCTTTAATCATATGTAAGGCTCAGCACACTTCCCCCGTCCTCCCGGAAGCCCTCTTTGATTGCCCAGGCCTCAGGCATTTGCCTTCCCTACAACGTCTATAGCAGAGCCCTAAGGCTAAGCCCACAGGCTCTGGGGTCAGACTGATCTGGGAAAGTTACTTAGCTTCCCTGTGCTGCCCCAGTTTCACCATCCATAAAATGGGAATCCTAATTATACCTCGCTCACAGGGTGGCGGGCCCCATGAGGATAACTGCAGTTCCCCACCCCACCTAGCCACCATGGGGCTCCTGGGACAATTAAAGGAGTTCGTGCATGTAAAGCACTAGGCAGCGTGTGTGACATGCAGCTGCCATTCAATAAATGGTAGGCACTGTTACTGTCATCAGATATTCAGCACTGCTGCTACTGTAGATGTCCCATCTCCCCCAGATAGCCTGTCAGGGTATCGCCTCCGTCTTGGTGTCCTCGGGGCCTGGTGCAGAGTGAGAGTTTTAATAACATCTATAAATTTCTACCGCTTAACGTCCCAGTCAGCGAGTGACTCACAACTCGCTCTTGAAGGTGCCTGGCAGGTGGGCGGGAGGTACGCAGGTGCAGACACCCTGGAAAAGGCCCCCGGGTCACAGCCTCGGCCACCCTGGAAGGGGCAGGGTGGGGAAGGGCGGCAGCCTGGGACCCAAGCCCCTCAGCCAGGTAGGAGAGCAAGGGCTCCGGAGCCCGGGGGTGTCCCCACCTGATGAGGACGAAAACCATTCCACGCAATTATGGTACCGGGAGAGCCAACGGTCAGAGCACTAACCATGAGCTGGTCACAGTGCTACCTGCCTCAATGGAATCCTCACACACATCCCGAGGCCGTTGCCACTCATAGTCCGGATGGAGAGTCGGAGGCCCCCGAGGGGCAAAGGCTTGTCCCGGATGCACAGAGGGCTGGTGGCCCAGCTCTCTGGAGGACCAGCCTCCCTGCCAAGCGGGAGGAGGAGAGATACCCCCATCTCTCATTGCCTGATGTCTCTTAGCCCCCAGAATCGCCAGACCTGGAGCCAGAACTGGGCAGCTCCTCAGGCCAGGCCCAGCCACAAATCTTCCCACCACCCCATCTGCTTCCAAAACCTCTCGGCAGCCACCGCCCCACCTCCAGCCTGTACACCCCTAATTCCAGGGGCGGTGGGCTGGGCTCTGTGGGGACTTGCCCACCCAGGCTCGCCTGTGAGTCCTGGCCCGACCGCTGAGCCACTCTGTATCCTGAGCGACTACAGGCATCCCTCGTCTGACTGAGCTTCACTTCATTGTACTTTACAGATACTGCATTTTCTACAAACCGAACACCTGTGGCAACCGTGCATCAAGCAGGTCTATCGGTGCCATTTTTCCAACAGCGTTTGCTCACGTCACGTCTCTGTGTCCCATTTTGGTAATTTTTGCAATATTTCAGACCTTTTCATTATGATACTTGTTCTGGTGATCTGTGCTCAGTGATATCTGATATTACTACTGGAATTGTTTTGGGGCACCACGAACTGTGCCCACATAGCGCAGTGAACTTCATGGATCAATGTCGTCTATGTCCTGACTGCTCCACTGAGGGGCCCGTTCCCCCGTCTCTGTCCCAAGCCTGCTTATTCCCTGAGACACCATAACATTGAAATCAGGTCAACAAATAACCCTTCAATGGCCACGAAGTGTTCCAGGGAAAGGAAGAGTCACCGTCTCTCACTTTAAATCAAAAGCTGGGAAATGATGCATCGAAGTGCAGAAGGCACGTCGAAAGCCGAGACAGGCCAAAAGCCAGGAGTGTGGTACCAAACAGTCAGCCCAGTTGTGAAGGCAAAGGAAAAGTTCTTGAAGGAAACTGAAGGTGCTACTCCCGTGAACACAGGAATGATCAGAAAGAAAAGAAGCCTTATTGCTGATATGGGGAAAGTGGTCTGAATGCAAGATCAAACCAGCCATGACATTCCCTTAAGCCAAAGCCCTTCAATTCTTCAGGGCTGAGAGAGGGGAGGAAGCCGGAGAAGAAAAGTTGGAAGCTAGGAGAGGTTGGTTCTTGAGGTTTAAGAAGCCATCTCCGTAACAAAGAAGTGCAAGGAAAGGCATCAAGTGCTGATGGAGAAGCTGGAGCAAATTATCCAGAAGATCCAGCTGAGATCATTCATGAGGGTGGCTACGCTACACAACACATTTCCAATGCAGATGAGACAGTCTCCTCCTGAGAGATGCCATCTAGGCCTTCCATGGCTAGAGAGGAGCTTCCACGGATCATCACGAGGCCGATGGAGGTAATGAGTGAAAAGTCCCAGCTCAAGGCCCAGCACAGGGCACACAGTAACAGCCCGATTCTCTTCCCCTCATTCCCTTTCAAAGAATCCACGTCCCCAGATTCCAGGAGAGTCTAATGAGTTTGGGCAGGGCCTTGGCCTTCACCGCCAACACCGCTATCTGTCCTGGACTTCTCCGGAGAGCACGTACCCTGACAGGCAGGCGCACGCACGCACGCACGCATGCACATTCACTCACATGTACACACCTTGCACGTTTTCACTGAGGGCACGCTGTGGACCTCACACGTGCATAATCACACGATGCGTGCTGACGTCAGGTTTCAGTTCCACTCCCCTGCCTGCCCAACCCTGTGGAGCTCTAGCCTGCCAGGGAACTCACCCAGTAAACACACAGGCAAGTGTCCCTGTGCTGAACCTGCCCTGGGTTTTGGGAGCTTCTGCCTGGACCCCTACAGAAGCCCACATGCAGCCTCCATGGAGCCCTCCTCACCTCCGGAGGACAGAGGAGTAGACTTGGGCAGGCAGGGCATGGGGGGCCGGGAAGGGGCAGAAGGGGTGGACCGAGGAGGCCCAAGGGGCTGCTAGTATTATGGAATCATCTGGGGGGGGGTTGGAGCCGGAGGTGTGTCTGCAAGCTCCACCCTCTCCTTGGAGTAAATGAGTCTCCTCTCCTTGCCCCGTTCCCCTCTTGGCCCCTGTTCCGGCAAAATACCCCGGAGCCAGACAGGCAAGTGGGCAGGGAGTTGGCCAAGCCAAGCCCTCCAAACTCACACTCCCCGTGCAGAGCGGTGTGGGGGGCAAGGGCATGGGGCTGGCAGACAGGAGATCCCGGCCCAGACTGGCTCACTGTGTGGGTGAATCGGGGAACACAGAGGGCCCATGAGACACTGTGGGCCTCAGTTGCTCCTTGTGCCTCTTGCCCATTTGCACTATACCCTCTCAGGTGCCTTCCAGAGCAGGTTAAGGCTCGATCACAACTGTGTCAGTGTAGATGTATTCCCCAGGGGGTGCAAGTTCCCCAGGACACTTTAAAATATTTTCTATTATTTTGATGATAACCTAAAAACATGACTATCAGCATTTTTGTAATATACGAGCCTGCCCAGAGATGTTAGGTTTTGTGTTCGTGTTTAGGAAGAGTTGGTGACAAGCAGTGTGACCATGTGGGCATAACAGGTAAGAGGGGCCTCTGGGATATGCTGAGGCCCAGCAACATCATGGCACACATGCCCTCTGTGAGGGCTCTGAACACAGACAAGTGTGGGAGACCCCAGCCACTACCTAAGGTCGGGACAGCAACCTTCCCTGCTTGCTCATTGAGACCCTGCTCCAAACCACGCTTATGTGGTTTCAATTGACATGTAATTCACATACCGTACACTCAGCCTTTTCAAGTGTGGACTTCAGTGATTATTGGACCACTATCCGATTCCTGAAGACACTTCATCACCCCCATTTCCAGCCACTCCCATCCCCTCCCACAGGCCAGCCCGAGCACCACGAACCTGCCCTCTTGTCTCTCTTGATTTGCCTGTTCTGGAGACATTCATTTTTTTTTAAAGATTTTATTTATTTATTTGACAGAGAGAGAATGAGAAAGAGCACATGAGAGTGGGGAGGGTCAGAGGGAGAAGCAGACTCCCTGCCGAGCAGGGAGCCCGATGCGGGACTCGATCCAGGGTCTCCAGGATCATGACCTGAGCCGAAGGCAGTCACTTAACCAACTGAGCCACCCAGGCGCCCCTCGGGGCCCTCATTTTTAATCTCTCTTGGTTTCATAGTTGTATAACTCTTTTAAGGGGTGATTTAGTGATTGTGTTTAAGTGTCATTATAATAAGAATAATTTAAGGGTCCATGTGGCAGACTGCAAAAATGGCTACAAATTCCTCCTATTCCAGTGTTCACACCTCCTTGAACTGTGACTCTAACATACTTCCCACCAAGAGATTGTCAGTTTCTACCCCCTGAGTCTGGGCTTGGCCATGAGACTTGCTTGGGCCAATGGGACATTACAAAGCATGACACAAGCAGAGACCTGGCAAGTGCTTGCACGCTGGGGCTTGCCTGCTCTTGCCCCCACTGAGGACCATGTGACAGACACCATGTGAATAATCCCAGGCTAGCCAGCTGGGGACATGGCCCTGTCACCCCCATCACCCCAGCTGACCACCAGTACCAACCGGCATCTAACGGACCCACCAGATGTTGCCTTTGCATGAGTGAGTCCAGGCAGAGGAAAAGAAGCAGCAAGAGCTGAGCCCAACCCAAACTGATGGCCCACAGAACCATAAGCTAATACAAACACTTGCTTAAAACCATAAAGTTTTGGGATGGTATGTTACACAGCAAAAGGTGGCTGATACATTCTATGAAAATCGTTTTCCTTTAAGAGGTGTGCACGATTAATCAACAGTGGCTGCCCCTGGGGAAACAAACAGCTCCTGCAGGGCAGAGATGGGAGGGAAATCTTTGCTAGATCCCCTCTCACCCCTTGGGAAATTTGAACCATGGAACAGGTTGTCTATTCAACAAAAAAAAAAAAAAAAAAAAAAAAAAAAATTAAGGGTTCCCCGCCATTATTCGAATTTGTGAAAGCTCCCCTGCATTAGACTCTCTCCTCTGCCCTCCTGGCTTTCCCACAGCTGAGGGCAGGCCCGAGGGCCTAGCAGCCCCTCTCCCAGCTCCCCAGCACTCACCAATGCGGTGGGGGACCTTCTCCAGCTCCTCAATCTGGATGTGCCTGGCACCCGCTGGGATCTGTACCAGTTTGAGAGTCCCTGCCACAGAGAAGGATCCGTGAACATCTTGAACTGGTGGCCCGTCTGCCCAGCAGACCCCATCACCCATGCCCCCCGGCCCCTAGCACATCCCCAAGAACCTGTTTCCTCATCTGTAAAACAGGAACGGGCCCTTGTCCACAAGGTGCTGAGAGTTGCTATTGTTTAAATGCTCTATCAAGTCTAAGGGCTGCGTGGGGTGGGGGTGGGGGGTAAGCACGCATGCACATTAGTTACTATTATTCCCCACTTTCTTGAGCCTCCTTTTCTCTCCTGATGTCCTCTCCCCCTTTCTTCTCATACTTTAAGGGATTTAGATGAAGATCCAGCATGGCTTCTCGGGGCCCCATGGCCTTCCCAATCCCAAACCTGGAAACAAACCTCTCTTAAAGCCACCAACCTTGCCCTCAAAAGGAGAGGCGAGGCAAAGCTGTGACACTCCCAAAGGGGAAATGGATCTAATTTATCCTAGAATGTAAAGGACTAATACCTGGCCCTTTTCATCAGCCAAGTGTGGACAGACTGAAGGTGGGAGGGAAGTCAAGGAACTCAAGGTACTAGGAGTTCAAAGCAGGAGGCGCCACAAGTTTACCAAAAAAGGGAGAGAGGGAGGAGAAAAAACATTCCAGTCCAGTCTGGGCTACCTCTTCAGACCTATCTGAGCTCTCACTCCCCCTAACAGTCCCTGGGCCAAAGAGATGGCTGAGCTCCTATCACAGCACACTGGCCAGCAGGAAAATGTTTCCAGGCTCCTGGGCCCAAACGCAGGCAGCACACACTGGAAGGGGAGGTGGCCATCTGTGGCTTCTGACTCCGCCGCCTAGGGCCTCCTGGGAAGGTGTAGAGGCAGGTTCCAGGTGCCTCCCCCCACAGCCCCCTACCCCACCCCGCATTGTGGCCCAGCAGAGGAAGGAGGGCCCGCCCAAGGGACTCAGGCTCAAGGGACCCCTGGCCAGGCCAGAACCCCAGCGACTCCTGGTCATCTCCCCAGCGCCAGGCTGCTCACCTGCCTGCTTGGAGGCCTTGCCCAGTGTCCCCTTCACAGTCCTGCAGTGAGAGTTGTCGCCGCCACAGACCCCGCACTTGTCATCTGCCTTCATGGATCCCACCTCCTTGTCACAGCCAACAGGCTGAGGCCAGAAGGGGGGCTCAGCAGGAGAAGGCTCCCATGCCCCCCATTACCATCCCCAGGCCGGCAGCCCCTGACTCCCTCCCTGGTCCCCAGGCCCCACAAGGTGACCATAGACCAAGAGGCACTCCTGGACAGGTCTCTGCCACAAACTCTCCATGTGACATGGACAGGTCTTAAACCTGGCCATTCCTCTTCCCTTGAAGGGGGCTGGGTAATAACCCCTTTCTAGCAACCAGGGATTATGCTGAGGACCAAGGGTGTCACGGGTGGGGCAGGCAAGGAGACGCTGGTCTCCCCAGGGAACAGAAAGAGGGGCAAGCAGTGCAGCCTCCAGTCTCCCTGGGGAAGGCAGAAGGTGGGGGGCCCAGAGCAGGGGACCTACCACACACTCGCCGCGGGCACAGACGCTGTATGGGTCCCGGTAGCTGCAGCGTGTCCCGTCGTGGACCACCTGGTTCATGAAGACCACGTCCCCTGTGTCCTCCGACTGGCAGATCAGCTCACACTTCTGGGCATCTGTGGACAAAGAGACCATGCTGAATTCCCAGCCGTGCTCGGAGAATGTGGGCTGGCCCAGGAGGAGAGCAGCGCCCGTCCGGAGCAGGAAGCTCCTGGACCAGCTCTGGGTGCTGGGGGGAGCTCTGGGGGTGGAGCTGGGGCTTAAAATCCCTGCTGTGTCACTTATTAGCCTAGTGATCCTGGGCAAATTATCAGACCTCTCTGAGCCTCAGTTCCTTATCCCTGACCAATAAAATGCTACATAGGATGTTAAAGAAAATCAAGTGATAAAATAATAATAATAACAATAATAATAAGCCAACACTTAGTGAATGCTTACTAAGTGCCAGATACTTCCAAAACCTTTACACGCTTTTTTTTTTTCTTTTTCTTTTTTTCCTTTTTTTTAAAGTAGGCTCCACGCCTAATGTGGGGCTTAAACTCACAATCCTGAGATCAAGAGTCACATGCTCTACCGACCGAGCCAGCCAGGTGCCCCTACACACTCTGGATGTAAAATTTCAAATGTTTTTTGTGAATGAACTCAGTTAAATTTTTCAATACCATAAGGAAGTAAGTTCTAGTGTTACAGAGGAGGAGACCAAGGACCAGAGAGGTTAAGAAACTTGCTCAAGGCCACACACACAGTAAGTAGAAGAGCCAGGATCCTAAGCCAGGCAGTCTGGCTTGATTCCCACACTGACCTCTCCATACACTTCCCCAGTCACATGTATGATGGTGTATCTTCACATGTTTGTAAACATTAGGAGGCTGTGTGAAGGTAAGGCAGAACAGGGATCTGGGTTTGGGTTTGCCCAATGAAGCTGCAGTGAGAGAGGACAGGAGATCCTTTCTAATTCTAACATTTGATTGTTCTCTTCCCTATCTGGGCCATTGATGTGCTAAAAAGAAGGTTCCAAAGAACATATAAACATTTGCATGTTTCTTAGGAAAAAGGAAGTTGGGGCTAGATAACTTTCTGGAATTTGTCGAAAAGTCCTGGGAAAATCCAAAGTCCAAATGCCCCAGGGGCTTATTTGGATCTGAGTGGATCTGCAAGGCTTTCAAAGCAAGCCACCCCTCTCAGCCAAATTTTTAAGGAAACATCCGGCTCCTTGCTCCTGGTCCATGGGCTCCCAGGATGCATCTTGCCCCAGTACGCAGAGCTCAAGTCCAGAACCATAGCATCCAATACCACTTTAGATTTCATGCACAGGAGCCAGATTCCTGGCGGGACCTGGGCCAGTGGGAGAGGGATAGGAGACTCTAACCCTCCCAAAGGGTTTGGGGACAATGACCAGTACGCCCCAGGGAGACAGCTCTGTGGACAGCCATGGAAGCCAGCCCACAGTGGCAACGGGGTGGCGAACTCCCTAGGGTGGGAGGAATTCAAAGCAGAGGGAAAACAGTCTCTGCCATCATGTTCCGGAGAGGTCTGTGCCCTGCTGGGCAATGGACAGGCCTCTGAGGTCCCTTCCAACCTGAAGATTGTCATTCTAAATATGAGCTGAACAACCAAGGGTCTTGCAGTTAATCCTTTGGAACCAGGGCTCCAAAGAGGAGGCCCTGGGCTCAGGAGAGGGAAGGCCATTCTAGTAGGTGCCATCTGAGGCTGAGGGCTGCGGGGTAGGGGTTGAACATCTGTCCATCAAAGGACCATAGAGAAGCTGGCAAGGCGGAGTGGACACAGAGGACCGTGAGGGGCCCCTCCAGCCTGAAGGCTCTAAGACGCCTTGAACCCCAGCCCTTCACTGGCATCTCTCTGCTGCTAAGAGAGCCGTCCGTGGAAAGGCTCCAAAGCACACAGGTCCTGGCACTGGCACTTGGTCCCAAAATTCAGTTCCTCTGCATGAGTCCTGGGGCCTGTGTCTGTCCCAGAGCAGCCTGGAGGGAGTCAGTATCAGGATCCCAGAGGCTCTCATCTGCCTGCCTTTTAAATCCTCTTCATTACCTGCTATAACAGTAGCACCATCAGTAAAACCTAAAAATATGGGATGTGATAGGACAGAGCCTCTCGGGATGGTGGTTACGCAAAGCCAGGGCGCGTGCGCCTGTAGAGTGCCTTCCCGTACAGGTTGGGGCCCGGGTGAGAGGCACCAACCCAACAGCCAACACTGCTGCCCACCCCAACAGCAGCTCTGGGTGAAGGGCCCCTGATTCTAGGTGGTTTCCCTGCCAGAAAACCGTCAGCATAAATACATAAATCAGGGATGGCTTTCATGAGGTCCGTTGGCCCCAAGGCACACAAGACAAGGGCCCGCACAGAGGTGTATGGCAAGCCTGCCCACTGCATGTCCCTTTTGGTGCCCCAACTGTCCCTCTACCTCCACTGGTGGCCCCAGGCATGGGAGACGCACCTGGGAAGACATGGACCCAGCAGACGCCCAGGGACATGGCAGGGGGCGGGGAGCCACTCACCGTCTGCAGGCTCGTAGGGGAGCCAGCTGTGCTTGGCATTCCGGTGGATGTAGTAGGAGTTGCGCTTGGCACACTGCTGGGCCCGGAAGTCCTCATAGGGCCCCGGGCACTCCTCGCTGTTGCATATCTGGTACTGGAACTCGGGCCCTGAACACAGGCGGCCTCCGTAGGCTGGGCTGTGGCAGGCACAGAGGGACAGGGTGACTTTGCCGGAAGGCTGGGAGGGCCAGGCTTCCCACATGGCCACCCATGGCAGCTCAGCCTTTGAGAGGAACATAAAGAGGCTCCTCTAACTTATAAACTAGAGAGGGACCCCCCCACCCAGTGGGGGCTGCTGTGGTCAGAGTCCTTCCAGATTCCTCTTACTCCACCCCTTGGGCACATGCCACCTGTCCCACTATGGGGGGAGGAGGAGAGCTGAGAAACAGGGCAGGGGGGTGGATGGCGGGGACAGGGATGACGAATGCTCTCCCACTGGGCTGGAAGAGAAACCAGTCTTATTCGTCTTTGTATATGTTTTCAACCATCGCACAGGGCCTGGCAGACAGTAGGCGCTCAAAACGTGCCTCCACAATTCCGATTTGCGTCCACTTCCACTGCACCTCATAATAAAGTAAGGAGTGGTAAAGAGAGACCTGGATCTGGAACGAGAAGGCTGTGCTAGGTCTAACCCCAAGTCCCGCCTTTGCAAATCTCGGCTGAGTCACCTAGCCTTATTGAGCCTTAATTTCCTCTTTAAAGGTGGGACTGGGATACCTCTTCTCTTACCTGCCTCCTGGTGTGTCTGTTGAGAATAAATAAGAAAAGGTATTTAAAGCCATCTGTATTCTCTTCTCCGTTACATGCAGAGGATTGGGTAGGATTATCGATGCAAAGTTTCCAAGCATAGGTTCCTGGTACTGTGCTCCCAGAGCCAGCGACATCACATGGGTGTGTGCACGGAAGTGCTCAGCATCCCCCCATCCCACCTGGCACGAGAGAGTGCTGGATACACTGTACCAATGATCGTAACAGCAGCTGCCATTTATTAGCGCTTAATCTGGGCCGGGCATAGTGCTGAGAGTACCCATATTATGTCACTTAAGCCTCATACAACACAAAGAGTTAGGATTATAGAGGAGTTTGCTAGACGGCAGCTTTGATCAAGGGGATAACCATCCATCTAGATTGGAAGGTAGTTTACTCAGAGTGGGCCTCACGGGGCCTTTCTCCAACCCGGGCTTTCACACCCCCAACAGGTGGCAGTTACAGGGCAGTTCATTTGGGCTCATATTTATAAAAGGTCAGCACAGCCCGTGGACACGGGATCAGGCTGCGACAGGCAGTAGTGAGCCTCCCATCCCCGGAGGTAAACAGCAGAGGACGAAGGATCCCTCCCGAGGATGCGAGGGCGGATGGCCACTACCGAGCCACAGCATCCAAGGGCACTGCTGTTCTGCGGAGGCTGGGCACCCCTGGTTCCTGGAGCCTGCTGACCCACACGGCCGCCCCTGGCCGGCCTCCATCTAGCCCGAGCCTGTTCCAACCGGGTGGCTTCAGCCTGGGACAGGGAGGCCAGAGCCAGCTGGCACTCGGAAGTTCCAAAACCATGGGAGGGATCCCCACAGAGGGAATAAAAGGGGGAGACACAGACTGCTCCCCCAGACTCCTGGAATTTGGGTGGGGCAGTGAAAGGCAGGATTTGATGACCGAAAGAGGTTAGTGAAGGAAAATCAGTGGAAGTTTTGTTTCATATGGCAAGAAAGCAAACACGGCTACTGAGCATTTAGATCAGTGTCTTCTCAAAGCTTAGCCAGAGGATCAGGGTCCTCGGCCCACTCAGAATCTTCCATACACGAGAGTTTGAGAATCACTGGTTCAGACCGATGGGAGACATCAGGCCCAGCCCCACCCCCACCCCCAACAATTCTGGGTCCTCACCAATAGAATACAAACCACCTGCAGGGGTCCTTCTCTCGAGTGTCCTGCCCTCACCCCTCCCCACGTGCCTTCCTCTCCCAGTCCCCTGCCCTGCCCACCTCAGCCAAGAGCACTCACGGGGGATTGTCACAGCTCCGGCTGCGGGATCGAACCCCGCCCCCACATGACCGTGAACATGACCCGAACTTGGTCCAGGAGCTCCAGCCTCCATCCTGGCCGTAAGTCTGCTCCAACGACTTCCAGATGCAGTGACCTTTGAAGCACCACTGGGATGGAGCAGACGGAGTGAAGTTACCCCGGGGCCACCCAGCCTGCTATGGAGAGCGCCCCATGGTGCACGTGGCTGGGGGCACCACAGCTGAGCCCAGAGCGAAGGACATTAAGAGCACGAGCCTCAGGGTTGCACAGAATCCCACCCCTACCATGAGCCGAGTGGACCTTCAGCAAAGGGTTCCCCTGTCTGAGCCTATCCCTCCAGTGAACAGTGTGCCTAACAGCACCTGCCCACAGGTCTGCTGGGAGCCTTGAAGGAGATCATGCCTGGCACGCACAGCCCTCCAAAAATGGCAGACAGTATTATCAGTGACGATAGTAACTGCCGTTAGTTGGCTTAACACTCCTGGAGAAAAAAAGAACTGATCGGGAATAGAAGACACAATCTTTCCATGCTGTCTAGAGGCGATCTTGACTCTGCACCTGAAAATCCCCTTGCAGGGGCCACAGGCAGGTGTGTTTGTGGGAGGCAAGCCAGCCCCACCGGAAGGTCTACCCATGCACAAATGGAGGGAATATTTGAATCGAGTCTAAGAGGCCTGGGTTTGAATCCCGGCTCAGCCATTAGAAGCTGTGTGTGACTTTGGCACAACTTTCCCTTGCTGAGCCTCAGTGTGCTCACCTGTTAAATGGAACTGTTCTAAGAACTGAAAGCAAGAACACCTACCAAGGCCCTAGCTTGAGGCCAGGCATAAAGGCGGGCTCAACCAAAGTAACTCGCTTCCCTTCTCCTGCAGGGCAACATGTGAGAAGGACAGCAAAGCTCCCTGGGTCTTTTTCAAGAGAAAGCTGCGTGGTTCTCAGCCTTGGAGTCCCCTGGGGAACTTTTAAAACGCCAGATGCCTTCACTCCACCCCAGACCAACTGAGTCAGGATCTCTAGGGGTCGGGATTTTTTAAAGACGTGGCAGATACTTTCTGTATCATAAAAATCGCTCCGGTCGAGTGCACAAGTCAGTGAGTTTTCACAATTTACAGCCTTGTGCAACTGTCACCACATCCAATTTTAGAACATTTCCATCACCCCAAAGAGAGCTCTCATGCCCATCTGCAGTCACTCCCTGCCCTGGGGGGTGGGGACTCGGAAAGCTCCCCAGATGGTTCCAATATGCAGCCAAAACTGAGAGTCATGGATTAACTGTCACGTGAAATGGTGACGGAAGTTCCTGGAACTCTGGAAACACCTGGAGCAGGTATACCGAGTCTCTAGGATAAGAGCCCACCAGGCGCAGAGCCCACTGGGCCCGTGCAAAGCCACGGGAAGCCCCAGCCATCTGTGAAGGGGCAGACCCCCCCCCGCCCCCCCCACACACATGTGCTGGGTGGGTGGAGCCTGGTGAGGGCAGAGGGCAGAGGGCAGGCTGGAGGGGGGCACCCTGTGGCTGGGCTCCCAGCTGATGCTGAGTAAGCCTGGAGCCTCTCTCAACGCCCTGCTTCTGCCCTTTGCTCTCACGTGACATCAGAACCACCTGAGGAGTGGAGAGGGCACTTGATCAGGGGTCAGCAGGACCCAGAGAAGTGCCACAAGTGGCCTACAGGCACCACAGAGATCAGGCTCAGGGCCAGCGATAGAGCAGAGGTGGGTTTCAGACCCCAGGTCAGGGCTCTCAGACCCAGCCATGAGACCCCCAGGACAAATGAAGCCCTGACACACACACACACACACTCGAGGGGGCAAACACATGCCCGCACATATGTGAAAGGCTGGGTCTGGGGCAGGGGAGGCAACACGTGTGTGGGAGAAATTGCGTGGTGGGCCAGGGAGGGCAAGCAGGACACCTGGAGTCTTCCCTCCCCCCCTTCTTTGACTCCCCAAGTTCCTTCGCCTGCCTGCCTGGGCCTCATTCTTCTCATCTGTAAAATGGAAGTAAGCCTTCCTGCCGGAAGGGCTGGAAGAGAATGTCAAGCTCTGCACACTGTGGTGTGGGAGGGAGGGTGTGAACATATGAGTTCATGGAGGTGCTCCATGCATGCCATCTGCACACCCACGCCTGGGGGACGGGGGCTCCCGGGGACCCACACAGTCCTGCCGCAGCCCCAGGCCCCAGGTACCTGGCCAGGTGCACACTCGGTCCCGTCCAGGGGGGGCCCCTTCTTGGTCTTGCAGAAGTACGGGTTGTCGGGGTGGCTGCACCACAGCTGCTTACAGGGTTCAAAGGTCTGGAACTGCGCGGGCAGGGGAGAGCGGTCACGCACTCAGGCTCCAAGTTGTCCGGGGGCAAAGGGCAGTGGCAGAGAGAGGGGAGGGCTGTGGTGGGCGCTGGGGCCAGAACACGGGGAGGGACGCAGGCAGGTCCACGCCCTCAAACTGGACCCCACTTTAATGGCCTCCAGGGACCCCCTACTCTCTCCGGCGGGGCACCGAGAAGGGGCAGGCCACAGCCCACATTCCCCTTGTTGCCTCCCAGGTCTCCCTCCCTGCCTCTGAAGAAGCCGCCATGCCACTGGGCAGGGACTAGGGTTTGAGGCTCCGGGGACGCTTGGGCCTGCCAAGCCCCTTGAGCCCAGTGCACATCAGGGCCTTCAAAGGGCTGCCAGTCTGGCCCAGACCCCAAGACACCCAGACGAGGCCAGGACTCCCACCCGCCTCTGGTCTCACCAGGCTGTGCCTGATGTTGGTGACCTCCTGTTTCATGTTGTCCAGGAGAGCCCAGATTGTTCTCTCCTATGATCCCCTGCCAGCCAGACCAGCGTCCTACAGATACAGGCCTTGGGCACCGAAATTCCACATCCCAGGCTGTTTCTCCCCGCCTAGCTCAGAGACCATGTGTCCCCATGTGGCCTGAGCAGTGAGAAGGGTCTCCTGGTCCTGCAGGATGTGAGCCTCTGCCAAGGCCCTGATCAGCAGCTGTTTGGTTCTCTCCTGGGGGGCTCCCCAGCGCCAGGCTCTCTCCTGCCCTGTTCTGCAGGGTAAGGAAGGGCTATGCTCCCTGTATCTATCTCCTAGGCATGGGGTGGGGAGGAGAGAGCATGCAATTGACCCCCTGGAGAGAGATTATGTGGGGACACAGGAGATTTTCCCTAGGGTGACAAATAAGCCCAAAACATCCTGTCAAACCCCGCAGAGTAGATGGAGACAACTATTAGTCCAGCAGGCCAGAGCCCAGCCCCTGATGCGACAGAGGGGCTGCCCGGCAGGTAAGTTCCCCAGTAACCCACCCAGCCAGGACCCCATCGGCCACCTGCCCTCTCTGTTCTACTCTGTCCCATCTTTCCCAGGACTAAAGCATCCTCCAGCCACTGCACAAACCTGCCTCCAAGCGTGGGACTGGGTGGGGCAGGTATGTAGCAGAAGGCGGCAGGGCCGGGCCCTGGTCACCCTGCATCCCCCCACGGCAGGTAGCACCAAGCCCGTGGGCCCATCACCAGGCCACCTGGCCAGCTGGGAGGGAGGTGCTCTGCGGAGGCCCAGCCGGGGTCACAGGAGGACAAGGCCCTGGCACCCCGGCAGGCAGAGGCCGGTGAGAACTTACCGCAGAGCAGGTGTGGTATCCGGAGCCGAAGTCAAAGCGGCATTGCTCGTCCATTGAGTAGTCAATGCCTGGCAGCTCCGGGGGCCGGGGCCAGGCGGGTGCAAAGGGGTCATCGAGGAGGCAGTCGTAGGAGCTGCCGGTGGAGACAAGGAGGTGAGCCAGGCCGAGGCAGGAATTCCCACGCCCTCCTGTCCTGGAGGACAGGGGGTTTAGGGAGCAAAGGAGGCCTGCAGGAATCAGCCCCTGCTGCCCTCTGCGTCTTCCAGGGAGGAAGGACCCGTTCCAGAACAATCGGAGGGCTCACTGCACTGAGGGAAGGAAAGGCAGCCTGCCACACAGGACGTACTGGGGGCCCTGGCCAGCTGCCGCATGAGGTTAGTGACAGTCTCTCTGCCCACACCTGCCCCACCCAAATCCACTCTGCCCCCGTTCTTTGCCTTAAGCTCCTGGGTCTAAAGCTTGTCCTCGGCCTCAACGTCCCTGGAGGCCCAGGAGCTGAGCAGCAAGGCTGGGAATGGAGCGCATGTTGGGGGCAGGGTGGTCCTGGGACGGAGATGGCTGGGGGGCGGGGGAGATGGAGTGGCAGGCTGTGTGCTCCCCTGTCCCCAGCCCAGAGGTGGAGGCAACCTACGGGAGGTAGCGGCTGAGCTCCGCTTTGCTGCAGCGCGACCAGTGGAAACGGTGGAAGGCAGCCTGCACCAGGGGCGCCATGACGCTGCCCAGGCTGGTCTCGTCCGCACAGCCATTCCCCTGACCATCATGCTCCATGCCGAGCCTAGAGGGTGGGGGTGGGGTACAGAAGAGAGCCCCGAGTCACGCTAGGGAGCCGGTCCCTGTGAAGGCAATAGGAGAGCATGCCCTGACCAGGCTTCAGACTGTTACTCCTGGCCTCAGTTTCCCCACCATGCAGAGGGGAGGCCCACCCCTCTGGATGGAAGCTGAGGCCCCACCCTGCTCCCCAATGGGGCTGGACTCATTCTGCCCTCCTGCCCTCTCCTCAAACTCCACCCACATCCTCAGGGGTTCCAAGGCCCACTCAAGCCCCACTCCTCCCCCGTACACCCTCCCTGGTCACGACCCCCAAGGGCTGACCTCCCACAGCAGGGGCCACCTGTCCCACCATTAACAACTCGCAGCACCAGGCCCAAGGCCTGCAAGTGCAAGGACCAGGTCTCACTCATTTGGTTCAGTTCAACCTCATTTCCTGAGTATCTGCATGCCAGCTTTTAAGCTTTTCCAAGACCCTGCAGAACTGAGCACAGAGCTTTGTGCGTGGTACACACCTACCATAGCGATGGTTTAAATTGTAAAGTCTGTTTTGTATCATTCGTACTGAATGCCAAAGCCCAGAGGCTCTAAATTCTCAAATACTCCCAGGTGGCTGCGTCTGGCCTTGACCACCAGACAGACACATGGACCTCTAAGGCTGTCCTTGTCTCTCCCCAGCGAGAGCCTCTGCTACATGAAGAGTGGAGCACCGCCCCCCCCCCGCCCCGCCTCCCACACACAGGAGGACAAACCCCCAGCTCTAAAATATGAGGCACCATGGGCTTCCGGGAAAGGAAGGGACTCTTGAGGTTCCCCGCGTGCCAGTCAGGAGGGAGCTGGGGCCCCAGCGAGGGGTGGAGCTTGCATGGAGTCCACAGGGGCCTCCTGGGCAGATAGGGCTGGTGTGGAGAGGCGCGTGGCAGACAGCAGGTGCCAGACCCCTCCAGGCTGGCCCACCCCTCTCCTTCCCAAGTCCTTCACCTGCAGGGGAGGGGCCGGGAGTGTGTCCCTCAGTTCTGCCCAGTGGGGGGACGAGGCCGGCAGGCATGATTGTAACATGTGCGCGTTACCAAAGGACAACCTGGATGACAGTGGCACATTTGCTTTCTCCCGGAATGTAGCTTCTCTGGCCTATTCTCCACTACAGTCCATTCCTACCACAGGGCCTGGTGCACAGTGGGTGCTCAAGAAATACTGGTTGAATGAATGAATGGATATGCTCTAAACAAAATCCAGGTCCAGAGACCAAGCAAGCCGGCTGCCAGCCTGGCCCGAGGCCTGAGCCCATGAGCGCCTGTTTACGATGGGCTCAGGCCAGCGCTGCAGCAGCTGTTTGGGCTGGAACGGCTCTTGGGAGGGCCTCAGGTTGTGGATGGGATGAGGGATAGAGGCCATCCAGAGAACAGACCCCTGCCTATGATGGGACACGGCATCTACCTGCCCAAAGGCGGGGCCACATCTGGTCCTCCATGGCCCTGGGATGTGGGGGCTGGACCCAAGGCAGGCCCAGAATTGCCATCTGGGCCCCGGGGCTCCTTCCCCATCATGGCTGGGCACACTGCATGGGCAGCTCCTCTGGCATCTCCCAGGATGGGGGGGTGGGAGCCCAATCTGGGATTAAGCCACCCACACCCGCAGAATTCCTCGGAGCTCCCAGCGCAGCAGGCCCTCCCGGCGACGCTTATGCACACTTACACATGGCCAGTCTCGTGGGCCACCACAAAGGCCGAGGAGAAGCCATCCTCGTGGTTGAGGGTACAGCTTCTCAGGGGGTGGCACATGCCAGTGACAGGTGCATACCCTGCCGGGGAGAGGGAGAGAGGGCAGACAGAGGTCACAGGAAGGTGAGGCAGGACTCCGCGAGGTCTGTGCACAGCCAGCCACTGAAGGGACATGCTGACGTGGTCACTGTCAGAGGGTGTCTGGAGGAAGGAGGATCTTTGCAAAGTCTGTCCCCCTCCCAATAGCAGAGCAACCTGAGCCAAATTCTCCCACATCCTAAAGCTCTACAGCTCCCCTCAGGGCCTACAGCTTCCAAGCCTCTGTCACCCCCTCCTCTGATCAAAACAGTAAGATTTCCAGATACCCCAAGCCTGTGCACACCCGACTTCCATGCCATGTCCCTCCAGCCAGCCAGTCAGTTGGTCAGTCAACAAACACACGCCATTCCCAGCCACTGGCAGGCTCAACCAAGACCGCAGGGACCAGAATGGGGACCCATTCACTTCCCCTGGTCCCCCAAGCTTGCCCACCTGTGCGGCCAGGTCCTATCTCCAGAGTCCCAGGACTCTCTCTGTTGACAGGGAACCTGGTCCCTCAAACCGCCTTGGGGTGGCTCCAGAGAGCCCGGCCCCGAGCCTGAGCCTCTGCCCTGCAGCTACACACCTGGCCCCAGCTAATACAGTACCTGGCGTACCTGAGGGCCCGAAGTCCTGCCGGGTGAGGAAGACCACGTGGTCATGGTGCTCTGCGTGGCTGGGATCCTGGCGCTGCTGAGAGTACGCCCAGCGACACACCTGCTCCAGGCTGCGAGAGGGGTTCCCACGCTCGATCAGGCTCAGAGACTGCGGGGGCCAAGAGCATCAGCAGACGGGCGATCACCAGAGTCCCCAGACTGCAGGGGGCACCCATCGCTCCCCTCCCACCGGCGGAGGACACTGAGGCCCGCGGGACTGCACGGACTGTCCCCGAGGAGCCCTGACTCCAACTGCTGGTGCACAGCCCTCCCACTTTAGGGAGTGTGCCGGGACACCTGTCTGCTGAGAACTCAACACACATTCTCTTTCATCCCTCAACTGACTTGCAAGACAGGTGTTGTGCTGAGTACTTCTTCTAGGCTTTATGTTCACGGTCTCATTTTATTCTCACGATAGCCCCTGGAGGAAAGTTCTGTTGCTACCCCCATTTGGGGGAGAATAAGAGACCAGTCTAAGATTGCAGAGCTCAGGGCCCCAGCGTCCAAGCAAAGCAGGACTTGGCTCGGTCACTGCCCCACTCTGAGCCCATCTCCACTTCGGTTCCTCAGGAAGAGGGATCTCCAGTTGTAAGGCTGTAGGACTGTCTGCTTACAAGTTTGGAGGGAATCCCTCAGTCCCTGCGTAACATCCCCAAATGCCCCTGAAGCCTCAATTCTAATGGTCTCAGGGTTCTGATTCTGGAAACAAAATGCTTCCTAGACACTGACCAATGGCTCTCCACCCCGCAGCCAGTCCGATGCATCGGCCCCACACCACTTCTCCCTCCAAACCCTGCCTATTGGCAAGGGGGGGTTACCTGTCGGTAGCCGACCATGATCAAGCGGACCAGCGCGATGTTTATGTGGGCCCCCAGGGACTCATCATGGTAAATCTCATCCACCTGCCAGGAGAAGGGAGCATGCAATTTTAGGGGAAGCAAGCATGTGTTAAGAGCCTACCACAGAGCAGATCCTGAGCCAGGTTCCTGATCCATGTTATCCCAATTCATCCTCACTATGGCCTTAGCAGGCAGCCTTCTTATCCCTACTGTACTGATGAAGAAACTGAGGCAGAGAGAGGCAAAATGGCCTTCCCAAGGACACGCAGCTAAGGAGCTGCAGAGCTGGGATTAAAATCCTGGCCCTCCTGGTTCCACCTGTGCACTCTTTCCATGAAGCCAAGTGTGAGGGGGCCCCGGCCTCAAACTCAGCCCTCTGACAAAAACTCATCTTTCCACAGCTGGAAAGAGTCCTTCCACAAATGTCATCCAGTCCAGGTCGCTCATCCTCATGTCCCTGTGTGTACCTCTCCAATCGCCACCGGAATCATCTGCTTTGCAGTGCCCGGGGAACTTTTCCAGGGCAAATCCAAAGGAAAGTACACGAGGGTCTTAGAAATGCAGAGTCTCGGGCCCACCTCCCAAGTCAGAGTCTGCAATGTGACCACAGTCTCCAGGGATTCTCAGCCATGGTCAAGTTTGAGGAGCATGGCATTGGGAAACTCCTTTCTTCCATAGGTCCAGGGACCCGGGGGGCCGTGCCAGGCACAGTCCACCAAAGAATGCTGTCCTCCCCATTCCTCTAATCAGGATACCCAGGAACAGTGTCCATGACAGATGGACAAGCCTCAGCCTGTCCACCCCCAAGGACAGGGAGGTCACTCTCCCCTGAGTGTCCATCTCCTGAGGATGCCCCTTGAACAATTCCAGCTTTTTTAACTAACTTTTTTTTCTGAATATAAAACATTTCACCCTATAAACTTTGAAAAGTACAAAAAAAGGTGGAAGAAGAAAATCGACCGTCTGCCAGATAGATGTAGGATAACCAGTTACCGTGCTTTTTGCCGTGTGTGTGTGTGTGTGTGTGCATACGTGCGTGGGCTCATTTTACAAAACAGTAATCATACTGAATATACTGTTTATATGTTGTTTGTTTTGTGAAACAGTATTCCGCATATTTAAAAGCATCATCTCCAATGTCTGTGTGTGATGGGCCACGACTTACGTAACTAATCGCCTCATTGAACGTAACCCCAGAGAGGAGTGACTTGCTTAGCAAGTCAGCGTCAGCACGCAGCACTGGTAAAGCAATGCAGCTACTGGGGCCAGAGTCCCGGGTTCAAATCCTACCTCTGCCCTGGATTCTGGGTGGCTCAGGGCACACCAGGCAACTCCTTAGGACCTCTGTTTCTGTCCCTATAGATGCGGATCATAATGGCCGTCATAGGGCTGGCACATGGACATCTCATGCCAACTCCGCATCTGGGAACAATGAGTGGGCCACACACCAGAGAGGCAGAAGTGGATCCCAGCCTCTGACTCCTGGCCGCACGTCTTCCCAGGACCTGGAGGGCGTTTCATACATGGCCCTGTTCTCCCTGCTTCCATCTCTCCATGCCCTGCAGCCTATGAGCAAAGTAACCAGCCGACAACCCACAAAGGGACTGCTGTCTACCCAATAGAGAGGAACAGAGCTGCCAAGCCTATATGTGAGGGTCCCACAGGGAGGGGAAAGCCAGGAGGCGACTGGAGGCCTGTTCCCGGGCCGGCCAAACACAGAGCAGGCTATGGCCACAGAGCCTGGCAGCCGAAGCTGTGTGCACCATAGGGCCCCCACCGGCTCCCCCGGAACAGGAAGCTACCCTAACTCGGGAGCACGTGGACTTCAGAGCACCCTGTGTCAGGCTTCCTTCCGCCGGGGCCGACCTGGCACCCATGTCTGGACCCAACAGAGACCAAAGACCAGTGCCTGCTGCGAAACAGCAGGCCCCCCAACACCCCAGCACAGGGAATGACGGGAAATCCAATGGGCGGAGGCACTTCCTTCCACACTCCTCCACTCCCCAGCACACATCACGGGGGCAGAGTGCCCAAATGTGGAAGGAGATGACGTCCTTCTCAACCTATGTGTCCCGACTTATCCTAAGAGAACCGTGTGGTGGAAGGGGTGCTCCATGGCGGTGGGGCCACACGCATTTTCTCCCTAACAGAATTCCAACCTATGAATTCTTTGCTCTTCTGCTGAAATAATCATCCACCTGCTGCAGGATAACTCTTACATAACCTTCACATCTCAGCCCCTCCAACTCAGAATGTGGCCTTCCTTCTACATGGGGTGTGGCAGGCGTCTCAGACCCCCTGATGTGCCCTGCAAGCACGCAGACCAAAGATGGGGTGCTAAGCAAGGCATGCTTTACACAGTCACATCTGCGCCCCACATGGACACATATAAACCCACTGGTTGCCCCCGGGGCAGGAAAAGAGAGCAGTCACTGGAATGCTTGGGTAGAGGTATGTGCAGAGCCCCTGGGCATCTGGAAATTCCCAGGGCCATTGTCTTCCTGCTCTGTCTCTCTCCAGAGTGGGTCAGGAAGATTGCTGCCAGAATCTGGCCATATCCTTTATTGCTGTCTCCACACTCAGCAGGCCAAACCCACCCATCAAAGCCTCCAGCGACTCCTGCTCCCATGGCTGGCATCTCCAGCGCAGGACACTGGGAGGTCCTCACGGTGGGACTGGGGAGAAGGCTGCCACCCCTCAGAACAGGAGGTAGAATGAGAGCCCAAGTGTCCAACACTGGTGGGGACTGAGTGGGGCCTCCTGATGCCACCTCCCACTCCTGGGTGACTGGCCTAAATGTAATACTGAGCAAGCAGAAAGGGACAGAGACAAGGTCTCTCCATCCAGAGAGACCTTGCTCAGCACAGCACAGCACTCTGAAATAATCTAGCAACCAAATGCTTCAGGTGACTGGTGGACCCAGACCCCAGGAGTTGGGGGTAAAGGAGATGGGGTATACATAGGCCAGAAGGGTCAGGGAGGGCTTGCTGGAGGACCGAGAATGAGCCTCGCCCAAGAAAGTCATGGGACCTTTGGAGGAGATGGGCAGAGGTTCTGTGCAGGGGAGAGAAAAGCAGGAATCCTGGAGCCATCAAGAGAGCCCCGAGGCCGGTGGTAATCCGGGCAGCTGAGGCAAGCCCCACCCAGGATGGGGAGTTTCTTCCCAGCCCCTGCTCACACACTCCCCAATGCATGCATGTGCTAGCCCGTTAGAAAGTTCTGGGTGTCATGAACCCCATTCAACCTGCCTGTCTGCTTCCCCCACTGGCCTCAAGTCTCTCTCTGAAAGTCCCATTGAGCATAGCTGCTCCGTTCCTGGGGTGAGACGGTGGCCACAGTCTCTGGGAGACTTCTCCCCATGCTCACGTCAGTCACATGACTTCCGGGTGGCAAGAAGAGAGAGGACGGGGCCACTTGCCAAGGAAGGGCCATCTGGTTAGGAGTAGATTTTCAACAGACATTATCAAGGAAAGAAGACATTATCAAGGGAACAGAACCTGAGACAGTTATACAGACCCCATCAAAGGGTCTGTAGCAAAGGAAGATGGAAAGTGATCCCCAAAAGGTGGCCTAAGGCACAAGAGTGGATGAATAGTTCTGAGGCGTGAGCGATAGTCTAGTCTTTTCTTATACTACATAAGAGTGATAAAAATAAAGTAATTCTAGGGCGCCTGGGTGGCTCAGTTGGTTAAGCGACTGCCTTCGGCTCAGGTCATGATCCTGGAGTCCCAGGATCAAGTCCCGCATCGGGCTCCCTGCTCAACAGGGAGTCTGCTTCTCCCTCTCCCGCTCCCCCCTCTTGTGCTCTTTCTCTCTCTCACTCTCTCTCTCAAATAAATAAATAAAATCTTAAAAAAAAAAAATAAAGTAATTCTATTTTACAACCTTATTCCCTCATTAAAAAAAAAAGGTGGGGTTGGCCCTGCCATTCCACATCCCCTGGTCTGGTCCATCTCTGGGGCCCTGGCATGCTCACGTGCACACACCCTGATCAGCCCTAGCCCTTGAGTAGGACCTTCGGGCTTGGATTCCGCTGAAGCTGTCCTGACCGCTTGCGCAGGCCAAGGAGGTGGCTGGACAGGGCTGCCATGTCCACCCAGAACCGCGGAAGCCGCCTGGCACATGGGTCCCAGCCACAACCGTGAGCCGGGGGCGGAACCACAGCCAGGAGGCGCTGCTACCTGAGAGGCCCAGGACCTCTGGAACACACCCACAGGCGGCTCCCTGACAGGCTCTGGTCTGGCTGTGCTCTCCAGAACCAGCTCTGTCGGCCTCTGCCCTCCACGGCTGCCTCCCAAACGGCAGAAGGCAGGCCTGTGCGCCAGCTCTGGGGAGAGCAGGAATCGCTTCCCATGGGTGTGGGCCCCAGCGTGACAGCCGCCAGACACACCCACAGGGCAGAAAAGAACACTGTGTCTGGTCTCCTTGCTTCCCCACCTCAGCCACGTTCAATGTCATTTGCCAAGATCCCCAGGTTAGGGTTCCATGTCACGTATTGGCTTGGGACGGCCACTGGGTATGTACTAGAAAAACAAGCAAAGGTCAGGACTCTCTGGCCATGGGGAGACAAAACAGAAGAAGGGAGAAACTACACGATAATGCAGCAGAAGCTAGAAACCACTAGGGTTGGAGGAAGAGCTGCTGTTCACTGAACACCTACTATGTGCCAGGCACATGCTGAGGGCTTGCATACAACCTCACATCAACCTTATGGAGAGAGGAATTGTTCCCATTTCACAGGTGAGAAAGCCAGGGTTCAGAGAGGCTGAGTAACTCACCCAGGGCCACCCAGCTGGAAAGTGGGAGGGCTCAGATTTAAACTCAGATCTCTGTGACTCTTAGCCACTATGCCCAGCTGCTTTCCAGAACCAGCCCCTGTGGCAGGCCGGCTGGAGTGGGCTTCCTCTGGCCTGGGAGAGGAGAAAGTGGGTTTCCAAATCCAGTAAAGAGCAACATGGCCAGGCAGGGGGTAGTTGCAAGAGCCCCTTCCCTGTTCTCCTGTAACCCCTGCATGGGCAGGCCTCCTGGCAGGGGGCTGGCTTTGGAGTCAAGCCCAGGGAGCAGGAAGAAGGAAAGGAGGGTCTATTGGGGTGGGAGCTCTGCATCTGTTTTCCTGTCCAAAGGGAGGATCAGACTCTGGGTTACAGCAGAAATGCCTGGGCCTCTGTCTAGGGCTGGAGGGGAGAGCTAGGCCCCTGGGGAGCCCATGGGAGGGCAAATGGCAGCCTTCCCTTCTGGACCAGGCCAAGATGGGCTTCTCCTTGTCCGTGCAGAGACAGGGTCCAGCGCAGAATGGTCCCTGGCCAGCCCTGGGTTCCCACACTGCTAGGGAGCATGGCTCCCGAGGAGCTCTGAGGCAGCATGTCCACCTGCCTGGTCAGCCAGGTGCAGGCAGGTTCCAGACAGGGAGGGGCCGTGCTGGGCAAGCACGACCCCGAGGTCCCAAGCCCACCCCCTGCTCAAGTAGGAGAGGACATGAACTGCCATCAAAGGAGGGGCTGATACAGCCACGGCTCCTGCCCACCTCCCCGCACCCTCCCAGCGACCTGCCCGGAAGGAAGTACTATCCCTTCTTTCCTTTCTAATTAGTATACTTTTGATTTTAGAATAGATTTAGATTTCTAGAAAAGCTGCAAGCCGAGTCTAGAGAGTTTCCAAGGGCCCCACGCCCTGCTTCCCCTATGATTAACACCTGCCATGACCGTGGTACATTTGTCACAGGACTGAACCAACAGGACACGTTATTATTAACGAAAGCCCATGTTTGTTTCAGATCTCCCCAGTTTTCCCCTAATGTCCTTTGTTTCTGCTCCGAGACCACATCCAGGCCCCCAGGTTACATTTCACCACCGCATCCCCTCGGGCTGCTGTAGGGCATTCCCCCTCTCTGAACGTTCCTCAGACTTCCCTGGGTTTTGATGACCCCAACGGTCTTGAGGAACTCCAGTGAGGCATCCAGCAGACTGGCCTTCCATGTGGGTACATCTGATGTTTGTCTCATGGTTAGATGGGGGGCGCGGGCCTAGGGGAGGAAGGCCACAGAGCTGAAGTGCTACCTTCCCCACATGATGTCAGGGCACCTGGAGCCGGAAGGACCTGCCCCTGGCGAGGCTGACCGCCATTGCCTGCCAGGACAGCGTCCACCCCCAGGCCATGCTCTTTGGGACAAAGTCACCGTGCAGAGCCCCTGCTGCAGGAGTGGGAGTTAAAATCCACCTGAGGACGGAGTACCTGCCTCAATTATTCGGAATTCTTCTCCTCCAACCTGTTTATTTATTCTGTCGTTTGTTTATCAGTATGAACCCGTGGATATGGATTTTATACCCTGGGTTATAATTTAATGCTACATTATTTATTTTGTTGCTCAAACTGTCCCAGCTTCGGCCACCGGGAGCTCTTGCAGTTGGCTCCCGTGTCCTTTTAACACACCCTCGCTGTCAGTTATGGGGTGTTTGGGTGGTGTTTGAACACTTCCTTCCTTTCTGGCGCTATGGGAGGCTCATCTTGGACATTCTCCACTCTGGTTCTAAGAGTCAGCCATTCCTCGCAGGAGCTCCAAGGAGCGTGGCACATTACCCTCGTCGTACCGAAGAGCAGGCCCCCGTTGATGGCAGAGCCTGCCTGAGCCAGCAGCCATGGTCGGAGTTCACGTCCAGCCTCTGCCCACGTGCCTTCCCGGGTCACTTTCGGCTCTGAACCCGAACGGAATGGGGGCAGCCCTGCTGGGAGGAGAGGCCTGGCCACAATCACCTGTCCTACCCTTTCTCAGCCCCAGGCCCCAGGACCAGCCCTCTGTTCTCCCAGTCCCAAAGCGTCCAACAAGAGGGGATGCAGCGACTCTGCCGACCAGGCGTCCAGCAAGCACCGCACTGCATGTGTCTAAGACGCTCTTCTTTCCCTGTTTACAATCGCAGCGGGTCAGGGGGCAGTCACAGCGGGTTGTCACCGCCCAGGCGAGCCAGAATCTCACGTTATTCCTGGGGCTTCACAGGACACCACAACCCCTTGCCGTTGCTGACAGTGGACCGTTTGGGGCCCATCTGAGGAAGGGAGGTGAGTCCTGGTTGTCTGAAAACCTCCATTGCCACCTTCCGGTAAAATCAAGAAGGCATCCACTTTTCAAAGCTTGCAGAACAGGTTCCAGCTTGGAGGAAATCCCAAAGATAAGAGTGGGGCACGCCTGCAACATGGCCCATACTCCGGATGGCACAGGGGACAATGCTGTGCGGAAAAGGACACACTGGGATGGCTCTGTGCGGAAAGGGACTTGGACAAGAAACACTCTGAATGGAAGAAGTTAAGGGAATACCTTATTTTCCCATGCTGTCATGTCTATGTATGTACACAAGTAATATATGATAAATATCTAAGTCTCAATCAAGTTAAAAGAGCTCTTCCAAAATGTACAAATAAAAATTCTAAGTGATAAGGAAACATCACTATCAGAATTTAATAGGTAGTACTTTCTTTTTTTTTTTTTTTTAAGATTTATTTATTTTAGAGAGACAGAGAGAGGTGAGCAGGGAGAGGGGCAGAGGGAGCTAGAATCTTGAAGCAGACTCCCCACCAAGCACGGAGCCCAACACAGGGCTCGATCCCAGGACCCCAAGATCATGACCTGAGCCGAAACCAAGAGTCAGCCGCTTAACCAATCGAGCCACCGAGGCACCCCACCTTTTCTGTTTCTTAACTACGCAAAATAATAGAGCATCTGACAATCAATGGGTTCAATTTTGATGAAATATGGTAAGTATGTGTCCACGCATGATGTGTGGACTCCTCTGCGTGTGCGCACCTGATTTGGTACATGTATCTACACACACATCTGTGTTATACACACAGATGACCAGATGTGCGTGCTTGTACACGCACGTGTGTGGAAACAAGCACTCTCTCTGCGCTGGGTGCACTGTGTGGGGTGTGTATCAGTAATCCTCTGCGGCCTGCAGCACAGGATCCCTGCTGTCCATATGGCAACTGAGATGCCTGGCATGAAAGTGCTCTGTCGACCATAAAGCTCTCCCCGCCACCGTGAGGGACGGTCATTATTATTATGGCCCTCCTGCCAGGAACCCCAGCATTTGTGCTTTTGTGAAGCACCACTCTTTGCCCAGGGGGCCTGCTCTGAAAAAGCAAATGCCAGCATGTGGAGCTAACACCTTAGGGCTGGGCGCCTGGCCCCAAGGACCACTCAGGCTGGGGGCGTCTTGTGCATGTAGGATGTTGAGCAGCAACTCCAGGCTCCTCGGGGATGTCAGAAGCATTCCCTCCAGCTGGGATAACCAAAAAATAATCTCCAAACCTTCTTAAGAGTCCCCAGGGAGGCAAAACTGCCCCCGTTAAGAACCACTACCTTAAAGTAAGATGTTTGCTTTTAGTTTTGGTGGTCTCTGGGTGCCCTAAAAAAGCAGTGGAACGCTTTTTAGAGACAAGAGAAGAGAAAGGATTCAAAAGAGAGGGAGGGGGAAGATTTGCATCCTTCCAATGAGCTGGGAGGATGAGCTGTTTGGGAGGCTCACATATCCCCAAACGGAAAAGGGCTGGCAAAGCAACACTCTCTCAGCACGAAGGCAGTTTTTTTGTGGTGTTCCAAACCGGCCTTTATGATGAATATTTAACACAGTTATGTGCCAAGAGAATGCCACTCTCCCAGGCTGAGGCCACCAAGGCCCTGGTCTGACAGCCATCTGGACCATGCTTTCCCAGCAGGGCATCTGAGAAGCCTCAGGAAGGGGTCCTGAAGCAGATGAGAGTGGGGAGGACCCTCTCAGAGACACCAGGCAATGTCTCTCCAGCAACCATGTCCAATGCCTTTGTGGTATCAGCCTGGCCGGGTGGGGTGGAGAGCAAGGTGGGCAGCGAGCCTACCACCGCAAGAGTGGGCTGCCAAGAAGGGTCCGGCTGTAGACTGGCTCAGTGAGGACCGACGAAAGGGCTTCTCTGTCTCCTCACCCTCCCTCTGCTCTGGCTCTGGGCCCTCAGAGGATCCCCCTGTCCAAGGGGGTCCTCACCCCAGAGATTCAGTGTGTCACTCCAGGCAAGGAGAGGGCCCCTGACAGTGCCTGCTTCTCTCCGTGGCCCTGGCTGGCAAGCCCAGCCACATCCAGGAGCCAAGACAAGAGCAGGAAGAAAGCCCAGGGCGAAGCCCCAGAATCCTGACTTGGATATGGGGACCATTTTGGGGAGAGGCTCCTTCCGGGGGCCTGTGATCCTCCTTCTCCCTCCTCCTCAGAGCTACTTGCCCCAGGTTCTACCACAGCAGCTGTGGGGGAAAACACGAACTTCGGGATCAGACAGATCTGGGTTTGAATCCTAACACTGCCGCTTATTAGTCTGAGCCAAGTCACTTGGCTTCTCAGAGCCACAGCGGTTAAAGGAATGCCACTGGCCTAGGCCACAGTGAGGATTCACGGAGCCTGTCTGTGAGGTTCTCAGCCCCATGCCTGACATGTGGTATGTACTGGAATGATACTGTGATATTCGAGAAAGCTCACAGTCCCTGTCTCCGGAGGCTTCCTGCTGGCCCGTCACAGCCTCGGCTGGCTCTGGGGTCCATCTTCTCCTCCCTTACCCACCCTGGTGCCCCTGTCATGCGCTGTTCAGCACTCCTCTCCGTGCCAGAGCCCAGCTACTGCCTGGGGGACCCTCCTGCCACAGCTCTTGAAAGGTCTCTGCAGGCCTGGCTGCCCCTCATTCCTGCGTCCACAACCCTGCAGTGCATGGTGGCATGCTTGCCGGGCCTGCACGCTCTACCTCACCAAACCCCTGCCCCCCACCCCGAGGCTGGCTCAGCTCCAAACCGCTCCAGAAAGCCTCTTCCCCCCAACCCCCCCGCCAGTCCACAGAGATGGCTGCCTCCTCTAAGCTCCTTCAGCACTGCCCCAAAAATATTCCATGGGCTGAGGCTTGTTTTTGTAGCCAGACCAAAGCTTCTAGAATAAGAGTCTGTCTGTCATACTAAGCATACACCAGGCACTCACTACTACATGCTGAATACAACTTTCCCTTATGTCTCAAAGCTCTCAAAACAGTTCCCCTTTAAGCTTTAAGGTAAGTGGCCTGGTACAGATGGGTAAACTGAGGCACAGGCAAATAAAGTCCATCAGGGGCCCACCAGCATGTCAGGAGGAGAGAGGAGGGAGCCGGGCCACCACCTGCAGCTGCATGAATATGTATAGCACATCCCCAGGGTAATGCAAAGGAAAAGTGAGAGGCTGGATGCCCTGAGAGTTGCCAGTGAGCAGGGCCTGATCAGATGGTTCGGAGTGTTTCACTAATGGCTTCGGCCCCTCCTCTGGGGTTAGCACAATGGGACCATACATCCCAGGAACCGGATCTCTCCCTGATCCTACCAGGCCAGCCCTGGTCCCGCAAATCAAGATCAGAAATGGTCGCAGGCTGGCTGGCAGGCACTCCAAGGGGACAGCACAGGGACCCCCTTTTTACTGGCTTCATAAAATCCCTCAGGAAATTAGTGTTTCAAGCATCCCAGCCAAATAAAGTTCCCACACAATGGATGGGCTGAGCTGCTGGTCCCCTGGGAGGAGACCTGCTTGGTCACGTATCCGCTCACCTCCATGGGCCGGAACTCTGCTTAGCTGCCCTCTGCACCTGGGAAATCAGGACCCCCCACTGCTCACATACCCCCTGAGACGGCTGTGGGTCTGCACACAACAGCTCCTCAGCACGGTGAGCCTCCTTCCCGCAGAGGAACAGGCCCGGGGAGGGGGGGGGGGGAGAAGCTCTGCCTCAACTACCCCTTCTGTTCCCACATCCATAGGACAAGCCAGCAGTGAGCAGAAGCAGCAGCCTCAAGCAGCCTTCAGGAACCTCTGGAAGACATTTACTCTTCCCACCTACTTTCTGGTAGGTTGTAAGGAGAAGGAAAGTAGAACCAAGCCTATGGAAAGAGCAGTCTCCAAGGCAGGCCCTCAGGGCACAGTCTTTGGTGAGGATTAAGCAGAGGAGCTCCTGGCCAAGGCTCATGGGTCCCAGGTCATGAGAGCCTGAACTCTTCTCCAATAAACGTCCTCAATAAAGTTCAGGGGACATGGGGAGGGACGCCAGGGAAGGACTACTAGGCGACAGGCCTCCACATTGGGAACCTCAAGAACTTGGTGGCACTTCCCACGCACTCGCCACCACCCTCCATACAGCTCCAGGTCAGAGGGATTGAACAAGACCCTCCTGAACAAATCACATCTCAGTCTGGGCAAGCCTTTGGAAAATGGTTCCAAAAGTATACTTTGCTCTACAGAAAACAATATCTGCTTATATGATTCATCAAAAGACCTCCACTACTTAGTTGCTTAGGATGGTCACATAGCCAGCACCCAGGGGTGTGTCCTGAGCAAGGCTGCTACCCTCCCAGCTCCAGGGACAGGGACGCAGCCTATAAGTCAGACGGGCCGCCAAACTCCCCGCAGTCCACGGGACTGGCTCTCTACCTGGGACCCCGGCCAGGCCTCAAACTCCAAGAATAATTATAATGTGTGCTTTGATGGAAACTGCCTTGTCCACAGCATAGCTTTCGGCCTTATCTGAATCTGATTCCACGGAAGCTAGTTCACAACTGAGAGCTCGGCATATGACAGCAATGCACATTGTCCATGGATGCACAAATTCTGTCTTGTCCTCCACCCTGTGAGACAGCCAATTCTGCTCTCTGTTTGCACCTTCATTTCAAAATTCCTGATTATAAATGTTTCCATTCTTGGGGTTCTCTTTTGAAAGGGTTTTCACATTTGCCTGGTTCTCTCATTAATTGGTGAGTAAAGCAAAACCTTTAACACTTGCCTGTTTTTATTTCTGTATGAGAGTCATGATTTTACCTTTTCCTGAAAATTATCTTTTAGCAAACTGAAAGACTCTGGGACTAAATAAGGCCTGGCTCACAGGGTCACACTCCTGGGGTCTGCAGCCCCCAGTCTGGACCCAGGACCCAGGCTCCCAGCACTTGAGGGCTTCCTAAGGCCTCCCCTGCCCCCTGCCCTGCCCCACCACTCCCATTCTCCACCTGCTGGCTCCAGGGGCTAACCCTGCTCTCCCACTAATGGGATTAGTACTTGGCTTGTGTGGCCTTAGGTTAGGTTAGCAATCTCTGGAGTCTGGGTAGGTGGTCAGGTGCTCTGGGAGTTGGGTGTGTCCATATTCATAGTCATCCTCCCTCCGTGGTGGAGCCTTTGCTCCATGAGTCCCAAACCACAGGTTCCTTGAGGGACAGAAGAATTAATATCCAAACAAAGAGGTGGTGAGGGGGGAAACTTTCAGGCAGCCCTCCCCTCCCTGAGGCTCCTTGTAATTGGATCTGATTTCTTGCCCCCCTTTTCTTTACACCTGCATTGTGGACACAAATCTGCTGCCTTCTCGTTCCCTCTCGGTGGATGCCGGCTCCCTGCCTCTCTCCATATTTACCAATCACCTATCAGGGGACGGGCACTGTGCTATGTGCCCTTGGGGCTCAAAATATAATACATTATATGTTAAAAAAAAAAAAAAGAAGATAGCAGGAGGGGAAGAATGAAGAGGGGGAAATCAGAGGGGGAGACAACCATGAGAGACTATGGACTCTGAGAAACAAACTGAGGGTTCTAGAGGGGAGGGGCGTGGGGGGGGATGGGTTAGCCTGGTGATGGGTATTAAAGAGGGCATGTTCTGCATGGAGCACTGGGTGTTATACGCAAACAATGAATCATGGAACACTACATAAAAACTAATGATGTAATGTATGGTGATTAACATAACATAATAAGAAAAAAATAAAATAAAAAAAAAGTATAAGACAAATACCCCGTCTCAGGACCTCACCTTCAGGCGCTTAGACAAAGAAGCACTTATATACACACAGACAAGAGAGCTGTAAGAACAATGAAGGGAGGCAGGTTTTGTCACCCCACTGATTATCTTAAGCTGGTTATTCTTAAGAAACTGCAGACCTATGAGAAGCTCTGAAAACCCCAGTGGAAGCTACCCTTTTGTAGGAGACATTGACAGGTGTAAGGGAACTATCCATTTGTAAGGGTGTCTCCCTAGCCGTACCAGAAGACGGGGATGATTCAAGCTCCGGAAACTCTTAATCAAGGAAGGCAATGATCTAAATCTACATAACAGCATTTCTGTCCTCAGTGAACACGAAAGGCCCACCTTCAGGGCCTGGGACTCCCCTCCCCCCCCATCCGCGGCAGATTGACAACTAGCTGGCCAGTCTTCCCAGCCTGAGATCAGGTACTTTCTGCAGATGAGGGGTCTCAGGGAGTCCCTGCAACTCCAAGGCCTGTGAGGCCCCAGGCCACACCTGCCTCGGACTCTGAATGCGTCCCAGCACTGAAGCCACTGTCCCTGGGGTTCCAGCTTGCCAGGGGCTGGCACCGATGCCTGGGGGCACCTCGGCACAGGCGTGGGCAGCGGACATCAGCCTCGGCCTGGAGCGGACGGCAGGCCAGCTCAGGCCCGCCTCACAGCTGGGCTGGGGAGCGAGCTGTACGTGCACCTGAAACACCAGGTCCGAGAGAAATCGGCTCTGCTCTAAGACTGGTGGTGCCCCACGCCCCCCACCCCACGCCCCGGGACGCGGGGCCACTCACGATGTTCATGAGGGTGAGGACGTAGTTCTGCACGTGCTCCTTGCCGTGGAAGCGCACCACCGAGTCGTCTACCACCAGCAGCACCTCGATGCTGTAGCTGCCCGCCTTCACGTGCCGCCTCTTCCGCTCCCCATCGCCCAGCTGCTCCCCCACCAGGCCCAGCAGGTTGGGGAGGTCGCCCAGGCCGAAGGCTGCCAACCAGGATGGGAAGAGAGACAGAGGTCAGACCCACAGGAGAGGCTATGGCTTGGACCCTGCCCACCAGCCCCCTCTGCCCCATCACGTGGGCTCTCTTCCTGCCTCTGGAAGCCAACTTAGCATGAGGGTTCGTGCCACACCACTGAATTTGGAGGCACAAGCCCTTAGCTGGGCACCAGGCCATGGCTGAGTCTCTGAGGCGATGAACAGCAGAGAAGGGGTATCTTGCCGGAAGTCATGAGCCTAGATCCCAGTTCCCACTCAGCACTATCTCCCCATGTGCTCTAGCCCGGCCCATTCACCCCTGCAAGCCTTCCCCTCCCCTCCTGTGACTCAGAGATGAACCATCCTTGATCTCTTATCCAGGAGCTGGCTATAAAAATCAAAGGTAGCAGTGGGTGGAAACCTCTCCCTAAAGGGAAAAAATCATGGTGTTACTGCAGTCCTATGCAGGAACCCCTGGAGTATGTCCCCCCCAAATCCCTCCCCATCACTGCCAGCAACCCAATGTCACCATCACCGCTTTGCCTTTTTGGCAAAATGCAAAAATACTTATTTAACTAGGATTCATGAACTTGTATGACGTAATCTAGGAGTTGTCAAACTTTTTCTGTAGGGGACCAGATAGTATTTTTAGCTTTGTGAGTCATATAGTGTCTGTCTCGGTGATTCAATTTGGCATACAAGTGGCCATCGACAATATATAAGCAACAAGTATGTCCATCTCAGTAAAACTTAAAATCCAAAAACACGTGGCGGCCTTAGTTTGCTGACCCCCAATCTAATCGAATCCAATCCAATCCTTACAACTCTCAGGTTCCTGTCCCCAATATACAGGTCAACAAACTGAGGTCCAGAGTAGCTTGTCCAGGTCTGTCCAAATCAAGGGAGCAGGCTTGGAAACATCACCATCGGTGCTGCTCCCGAGAAAGGTAGCCCCCAAAGCAGTTATCAGTCATCTACACCCTAGTCTGAAAAGACTGGAGCAACATTTGTTGGGGCAGTGGAGTTAAGGGTTTCTGAGGACACTGTGGGAAAAACGAATGAAGGGGAGCAAAATTTGCCACCCTAAAATATGTCTCTGTGGCACAAGGATTATTTTAGACTAATTTTTAAGAAATGGCAGACACAGGAAAAGCTCTAGAAATTGCATAGGAGTGAGCCTTTTGTAAGAGACGTTTTCATGTAGAAGGAAAATCTCCATTTGTAAGGGTGTCTCCCTGTCTGTACCAGGAAAAGGAGGATGACTCTAAATCTCGGGAAATTCTTATCAATAAAGAAGGAAATGACTTAAATCCACATAACCTTCCCCTTGTTTACTGTGCTTTTCTTGGTAACCTCCCATAACTCACTCCTCCTCCCCACCCACCAACATCGTCTTTTGTCTTTAGCTGGAGATGTTAAGGTGGTGGCTTGGACCATTTGAGGGAGTTACTCAGTTTCCCTGGGCCTCTTCCACATATACAGGAGGTATCCATGTAGTTCAACTTCTGTTTATTTTATTCTTGCTAATCGTTTATTACAGGGTGCCTCAGCCAAGAACCTAGAAGAGTAAAGGGGAAATTATTCTTCCTCCCCCACACTAAGAAAGCAGGATAGGAGCCTGGGGGTCTCTTGAGAAGGCTTCAAGCCTTAACATTTCATGATTTCCCCACCATCCTACCCTGAAGTTCTGATACTTGAACCACTGATTTCTAAGAATATCCAGTTATGCAAGAATCTCCCAGAGTGGGACAGGAGCTAAGGACAGGAAAATGCCACCAAAGCATGCCCAGTGTGTATCAAGGGGTATGGCCGCAGGAGGGGCGCAAACTTATTAGGTGGGTGTGTGATGAAGGTCCCCTGCCTTTCAGCCCACTGCCTGCCCCAGATGACAGAGAAGGAACCAGAAGGTAATAGTATGATAACTTCAAGGCCTACAGGAAGACTGACTAGGGAAGGCTACCACACCAGAGCCCCAAACCAGAACTGGGGAGTTGACAGAAGCTTCTGGAGGAGGGGACGTCTAAGCTGGGCCAGACAGGGAACAGGAGACAACCTGCTGGAACACGGGGAACAGAGGGTCCCGAGCAGAGGGAAGTACACCGGCAAAATCCACTGTGAGCAAGTGTAGGGTGACATCAGCCACAGTGTGGGTGACCCTCATGGAGGGTTCCACGGGTACCTCAGCAGAGACCCAAGTTCTGCCTCTCAGCTCTATCGACATGGATCCTTCAGGAACTAAAATCTGAGGACAGGGCAACAGGGAACCATGGGACTCTGCTACTGTCTCTTTTTATCATCCCTTCAGTTAGTGGCCTGCAAGCACCAAGGAAGGAAAGCACTAGACTAAAGGGTTGGAAAAACGTGTGCCCACTGGCCCACTTGGGAAAGCAGAAACGTGTGGCCAGCCCTCGGAGTGATGCACAGGCTGGTGACCGTGGCTCAGGCCACCGTCACCCTCGCTCAACCTGGCGCCCGAGCCCAATGGTGAGTACAGCAGCCCAGAGACAAATGCCTGGGAGAGAGGAGGGGAGGAGAGGGGGCAAGCATTCTCTCCATGGAGCAGGGAGACTAAATGACAGTCACTCCCAACACATGAGCAGGGCCCGAAGGTTTACCAACTGCAAGTGAAATGTGCAGCTTGACCCCTTAGAGCTCTCCCAGCCAGGTCTGTCAAAGGGAGGCTCAGAGAGGTTGCCTGACTCATCCCAGGTCACACAGCAGGTTAATGGCCAAAGCCCAGAATGCAAACCCAGGGCTCCCTCCCAGGGCCCACCCAGATTTTCCTCTCGGCAAAAAGAACAAGGGGCCGTGGGGAGGGCCTGCTGACATCACCACCACAGGCCCTGGAGAGGGGCCACCCACACCCTCTTGCATCTCTCATCCTTTGGGCCATAGGTAACCTTCCGAGTGGGGAGGGTGGGGGCAGTAGGCCCCTGGGAGCCTTTCCAAGAGCCCACCCAAGAAGCCCCATGAGAATGCGCAATGGTGCAGCTGCTTTGACAAGCAGTTTGGCAGTCGCCCAAAAAGTTAAATACAGTGTTACCACAGGACCCAGCAATTCCACTCCGAGTCCTATACCCAAAAGAATTGAAAACATACATGCACACAAAACCTCATACACGAACGTTCACAGCGGCATTATCATCATAACCAGAAAATGGAAACAACCCAAATGTCCATCAACAGATGAAGAGATAAACAAAATGTGGTCTGTTCATGCAACTGCAATATCACCCTGCCGTGCACAGGAATGAGGGACTGACACGTGCTACACACGGATGGACCTCACAGGCTAAGCGACAGAAGCCAGTCACAAAAGGCCACACGTTGCGTGATTCCCTTTACACGAGATGTCCAGAACAGGCACAGAGAGAGAAGGTGGATGAGTGGCTGCCCGGGGGTTGCGGCGGGGGGAAAGGGGAGAGGTCATTAATTCATGGGTACAGGGCTCTTTATGGGAGTGACAGAAATGTTCTGGAATCAGATAGTGGTGATGGTTGCACAACATTGTAAACACAGTAAAAACCCATTGAACCGTATACTTGGAAATCATTAAAATGGTGGATTTTATCTCAAGTTAAAAAAAGCAGCAGCCCAGAGCCCAGCCTGGCTGGCTGCCCCTGAAGGGACAAGCTGCCCTCACGTCCGACGGCCCTGGCCCCCAGCCAGAGAGCTGGAACTCTGGCCACAGGGGCATATGGCCCCGTGGCATCCCATTCCCTCCACAGGTGGGGACCGTAGGGTGGGAAGGGGTTATAGAGAGCAGGGCCGTGGGGTGAGGAGAGAGAGGGCAGCATTCAGAGCATGGCAGTGTCCAGGGCACAGCCCCTGAGGCCAAGCAGGGTCCACAGGGCAGTCCCTGAGGGGCTAGGAGGGGGCCAGCCACACCTGGAGGTCCAGCCAGGGGAATTTCTACCTCTAGACTCCAAAGTGTAGTGTGTTACACATGAGTGGGTGAGTCTGTGGGTACACGCATGTCCTCTTCAGGAAGCAGTCATCAAGACCATACCCTGAGTGCCAGGAAGAGTCCCCTCCACCCCCAAATTCATCGGTGCATGTCAGATACTTCTACCATGGAGCCCTGGGGGCTGAAGCCCCTCCACAGGCCACAGCTCAGCTAGAAAATCAATCTGATGGGTCTTCTGATGCCTCCTCTCCTTGCTTGACAAAAGCCATACCCGGTGGGGTAGCAGAGCTCATGTGAAGGAACAAAGATCATGAAGACATGATATCTGTCCTCCAGGAAGGCCCCCAGCCTATCTGGGACAAGAAGACGGTCCCAGGAGAAATCCAGAGGGCTTAGGGATCCAGGAGAGGGGACCCCTGAGCTGGGCTGACACTTGGGCAGCATGGGGCATGGGGGCAGACAGAGATGGAGGAAGGTGCTCAGGCTGAGGCAGATTGCTCAAAAGCCCATTTATTGGCAGCTAAGCAGGCTCTGACTGCCTGGCCTCGGCCTCTGAGGCATTTCTTTGGGTGCTAAGAGGTAAACCCACAGATGTGAGGTGAAACCTTTCAACTTAATCGAGAATGATAAATGAAGACAGGCACACACAGAAATGCTAATATACTCTCTGGGCTCAGACCCACCAGTGGTCTTAAAATAACAGTGTCACAGGTTTCCAAGAAAGCCTTCCACTGCCGCTAGTCTAAGGAGGGACACAGGTGGGCCCGGGTCATGGCATCACCCACAGGCCCAGGACTCCCCTAATGATGGGGAGCCCCACCAGCCTTCCTGGGCCTGAGTGCCAACCCTGTTGAGCTCAGCGGTCTGGGCTTCCCAGCCACTGACCGTGATGGTAAGCAATGTGGTTGGTTCCAGGCCCACGGCTGTGGGTCTCCCCCAAACGGGAGATTTATGGTCTTTTGTTCAGAACTGGCTTTAGATAAAATGGAGCCCAACGAAACTTGTCTTTCTTCCCAGCCACAGTGGAGGGCATGGTGCTGTCCCAGGCTGCCCCTGAAATCTACCCCAGTCCCCCACCCCCATTCTAGGCCTGCAGAGCCCTCCACCACCCAGCTCGGCCTCTCCTGTGAGCCACACTGGGAGGGCAGCCAGAGCTTCAAAGGAGGCATTGTATGTGGGGACAACTGGTTTCCAGCATTCCTTCCCGCTCTGCCGCACCCCACCAGGGCCCTGGCAGGAGGGTGCAGTCCATTCACGGCCAGATTCCACCCAAGGCCTCCTCATGTCCTCTTGGCCAAAGGGGCTTCATGACCAAGCTAAGTGGGACAGTGCATCTGGCTATGGGCCCGGGACCAGCACACGCTGCATCCCCCGCGTCGGTCACAAAAGCACGCGTCCTGAGTACGTGCGGGCTGCCGAGCAGATTGCCGGGCTGCTCTCAGGGGCTCTCGCCCTAACCTGGCAGTAGTCACCCTAATAACAATACTGGAATAAGAGCAATCATTTATCAAACGCCTGCTATGTGCCAAGCTCCACGCTGGGATTTTTATATACACCATTGCGAATACACGCAACCTGAGAGAGCCACAATCACCCCCACTTTACAGATTAGAAAATGAGGTTCAGAGATGTTAAGCAACTTGGTTAGGTTAGCTGACAGTGTTGGATGTAGGATTTAAAAATGGTCTGTTGGAGGGGCGCCTGGGTGGCTCAGATGGTTAAGCGTCTGCCTTCGGCTCAGGTCATGATCCCGGGGTCCTGGGATCGAGTCCCACATCGGGCACCCGGCTCAGCGGGGAGCCTGCTTCTCCCTCTGACCCTCTCCCCTCTCATGCTGTTTCTCTCTCGCTTGCTCTCTAAAAGATAAATAAAATCTTTAAAAAAATAAAAAATAAAAAAATAAAAATAAAAAAAATAAAAATGGTCTGTTGGACACAAAGCTGACCCTGATGCCCTGATACCTGGCAGTCCCCCCTCTACGAGTGCCCTAAGACCTTCCTTCCTGTGGCTCCCAAGGGCTGAGTTGATTTTCAGGGGGGAAGAGCCAACTGCAGCCATTGCACCTTCCGCTAGGCAGGGAAGTCACCTTCCGAAGCGATGTAGAGCCATGCAGAGACCTCTGGAGTCCCTAGGGCCACAGTTCAGGGGGCTCGAGTCGCTCACCTGGCCCCCCAACTCCAGCCAGCTGTAGTAGCCCCTAAAACCCACTGGGGTTTCTCTGCTGGTATACATGCTCCAGCCCCACTTTACAGATGAGAAGACTGAGGCCAGGGCTCGAGAGGTTAAGGTCAGAAGTGACCTAAAAACACCACAGGTCCAGGCAGAGGTGGAGCTCAGGGATCTGCCCAGTGCCTACCTTCATTGTGAAGGTCCCCGCCGGGCTGGGCCCCCTCCTGCCGGACGGCCTCCCGCCGGTACAGCACGTGTGTCCTCCCACGGGCCTCCTGCTTCTGCTGCCCCCACTCCAGGGGCTCTATGAAGTAGTCGCTGCTGTCCGTGCGGATGAGGCCCGCCTGAACCAGGCCCACAGCAAGCCGAAGGAGCAAAGGGGGAGAGAGAAGAAGTGTAAATACACAGCACAGAACAGGTGAGCATCTGTGAATGCAAATGTGTGTGACTACCCGCGGGCAGACCCTTCCTCGGGGGCAGGGAGGTGGGAACGGGTGGGAAGACGCTGAGCAAGGGGGGGGCCATGCCCATTTAAAGCAAAGCAGATCCACTTTTCCTGTGCTGTGCACTCACGGGGTTCCACATAACATTTCATTTAAACCAAGGGTTCCAGCACTTCGAGGGGGGAGGGGGACGCTGGAAAGGCTTTGCCATAAATACATCCCCCTTCCCCCCCCCCCCCCCACAGAGCACAGAATTCCAACCCCAAAGCACCATCCTGAAGATCTGCCTTTACCTACAGGGCAGACAAGGAGGGAAATGCCCACTGGTAAAGGTTAATTATCCCTCACATGGGTGCTGGTTCCCCACTCCAAGACAAAGGGCTATTATTGCAGATTTAAAGCATGTGTGCATCTACACCAGGGATAGCAGCTAACGTTCACTGACAACGAAAGAGCCAGAGTAGGGCACAGGAATACGTGCTCTGTTTTTAATCTAATTTTTCGCCTGCATCAAAATATGTCTGTAAAAATAATCAGGTGTTGGCCTTGGAAATAAAAACATTAAAAATATAACCTTGGCCAAGTCCGGCAAGTGTGTTATTAGCCCCCAGTGAAGGCAATAATCACAGGGGCCAACGAGACACACAACTCGATGTGTTGAGCTGCGCAAGCTCACACCCTCCCCCACCGGCACCAGGCCTAGAAAGCAGTCAGACCAGCCCACCCACCACAGGGCCTGGAAAATAGTAGGCAGTCCTGAAGAAATACATATATTTGTTGAATTCCTTCACTCATTCAACAAGTACCTACTGAGTGCCTACTGAATACCAGCACCGCTCCAGACACTGCGAATGCAGCCGTGAACACCAGGCGGCGCATGAAGGAACCATTCTTACCAATCTATCAGACCTTCTCCACTTGAATAGGAGCCCCCTCCTTTTAAAGCAGCCGTGACTTTACGCAACCAAACACCACTAGTTTCCCCACCGCAGCCTGTTTTGAGACGAGGTCCTCTAAGACCTACTGAGCACGGGGTCGGCCGCCACCAATCCTCTTCCCGCCAAAGCTACTGCAACTCCTCAAATTCTGGCATTGCCTGCCCCATATGGCCACCAGATCTCAGGGCCTCACATGAGGGATGCAGGCTCTGGAATGATCCGCACGGCATCGGGCTGGACTGCAAGGCCCTGCTGTCCAGTTCACCCCTCCTGTCCACAATCGTGGACCTTTCAAGATTGCCATGCCTACCCAGTCTGAAGCTTCAATACCTCTACCTCCCTACTCAGGGGAGGTCTTCACTTTTGTTTGGATGCCTCTAGCAACAGAGAGCTCCCTCCTTCAAGATCTAACCTATTCTGTGCAGGGACACTGGTCAGGTTTTAGTGAGCTGAAACACACTTCCCTACAACTCTACTCTTTGTGAACAGTCCTCTTATCACTGCTAGTAACAACGCTATCTGCCACTTATATTTACATATATTATTTCATCTTTACAACAGCCTTATAAGATAGATGCAAATACTAGACCCATTTCACAGATAAGGAAACAGGCTCCGAATGGTTAAGAAACTTGCCCAGTGGGCGCCTGGGTGGCTCAGTTGGTTAAGCGACTGCCTTCGGCTCAGGTCATGATCCTGGAGTCCCGGGATCGAGTCCCGCATCGGGCTCCCTGCTCGGCAGGGAGTCTGCTTCTCCCTCTGACCCTCCTCCCGCTCATGCTCTCTGTCTCTCATTCTCTCTGTCTCAAATAAATAAATAAAATCTTAAAAAAAAAAAGAAACTTGCCCAGTCACCCAGCAAGTAAGTGACAGCACAGGCCTCTCCCCAGGGAAGAGTTAGCAAACCCCTATTTCCCTATCCCGGTTAACTGGGGAGGGCAAAGACCCAAGCCCTGTAATATACAACCTGGGAAATCAGTTTCAAACCTCTTTGTGACTGTGGATTCCACCTTGATCCCACTGCGGGTCAAGGACAGAATTTGCCAGCAATGTTCCTGGTCCATTTTGGGCATTGCGTCTGGCCTCGATAGGCAGTTCTTGTCCAGGCTGGGTGTCCCCTCAGCCTCTGAGGCCCTCCTCCTGGAGAGGGGATGGGTGGGCAAGGTCAGCCACCAGATCAGGAGGTAGACTGGGCAGGTCCCTCCCCCATGGCCCTCGGATTCCCCATCTGCACCGTGAGAGGGTTAGCGGACTATCTCCAGCTCTGCCCTGCCAAGAAACCAGGCACCATTTGGAGTAGACAGACTGGCAACGGGAATGTTCTGGCTCTCTGCCTCCCTGCCAAATTACTCCCGTCTCTCAATTTATGAGATGTTTATATTTCTGAAAAGTGGTGGCTAATTTTAAAGAACTCAAATCAAATCAAATTTCTGTATAAGACATCAAGAAAAGGCAGAACATAAGTTGCTGGAAAATAAATGTTGGCCCTATCTGTTTTCCCCCAGACCTTCTTCTCGTGGAAACAGCAACTCAGTGGAGATAGATATTAGAAAGGTCCTTCGTGCAACACAAACAACAGCAAACAGCTGGTTATATCCAGTTGAGCCACATATTATGCAGGCCCTCAGGCCATTTCTCCAAATGGACTCTCTCCAAGGCGCAGGCCTGGCCACCAGCAGCCTGGCTCTGGACCCCTTTCCTACAGCTGCTACTGAGGGGCCTTTCCTGGGAGATGAGTGGCTGAGGGGGACCTGTTTGACATCTCCAATATGGACGGTGACATCATGTCAGTTGCAAAGGTAATGCCTTCTGCTGTGTCTTCATCCAGAGGCCTCCAGGCCATACTATCCCAGATTTTTCAGCCCAGCTTCCCTGCAGGAGAAGCCCCCAGGTCCAGAGGGTAAGCCCGGGGCGCCTGAAGGAGACGGGCCATGTGGTGATGGGGGAGGTAGGCACTGGCTTATCCTTGTCTCCTGCCGTAGGTCATAATTGAGCAAGTTCAGCAGATCACTGGTAGCTGTCTGCCATCAGGATGAGGTCCCTCATATCTTAGCAGATAACTGAAGCCACGTTATTTTAGAATTAGTATGTATGTGTACATGTGTATATTTAAACGTGTTTATTCTGCAGTTGCACGTACTTGCACATAAACCGTGAGGCAAGGGTAGAATAAGCCAACACTTCTCCTGGAAGAGACCCCCAAAGACTGAAATATGGGTCCCGTGGGGGTGCCGAAGTCTGGGCTGAGACAGGAAAGCACTCCATCTGTGCGAGGTCAAGTGCAGAGACAGAGAGCAGGGACAGAGCCTGGGGTCCAGGCACAGGTGGGTGGCTGAGTGCTGAAAGGACAGCCACACGCCCTCCTTCTAGCAAAGCGTAATCCAGAGGCCCCTTGCTGTGCCCTCAGATTCATTAACCTTTGCAGAATGCCCAGGAGGACCTATTTCAAGATGGCAGATCCAGTGAAGCCAGGTGAAGGGTAAGCCAGGTCCCCTCCTTCTTCTCCTTCCAAGATGAGCTTATGTGGGGCCTCCCCAGAGGAGAAAGAAGTAGAGCAGACCTCCAACCCAACCAACCATCCCGCCACCTCCCAAGGAGAGCACATTCTTGGGCCCAAACTTGTTCTGGAAATTCCATTACCAAGGTTTTACTGCCACCTGTGCTGTCTCACGTTCTAGGCGTCCAGCAAATCCAGCTTAAAACCGTTCCACTGTAGGAAATGAAAGAAAGCCGAGCAAGGGGAGGCTGGGGTGATGCACACAACTGGGATTGGCAAGAGAACCTGAAATGGCTTCCCTCGGGTCCACCCCCAGCCCAGCCACCTGCTTCTAGCCCTGGCCTAGATGGTGTCTCTGGCTGGAACTCAGAGACCCCCACTGCAGGTGTCCGCTTCCCTCCCACCACCGTCCTGCTCACCCAACCGCCACACTCTGTCTCCAGCTGTTACCAAGCGTCATCAAGACTGCCAGTGCGTGACCTCACTGCTTCATCACTGTCCATACCCCACCACCACCACTGCCCACGCCCGCCAAGTCCTCACCTCCCTTCCTACCAACTGGACTTCTCAGTCTAGATGCATAAGAATTCTGTGAATACCCACAGCTCTGTCCCTGCCTTTTCCTCCTTCCCACTGTCCCAGAAAAGCCTCCGCCCTGGTTCAACCCACCCAGTCAACCTCTCCAGGTCTGCATACCAACGCAGAGCTGGTCTCACTTGGAATCAGCGGCCCCAACTCTCATGTGAGCACGATGCTGGCTGGTGATTCTGCTGCATCTCCCTGTTATGTCTGCATCCCAGCTCTCCCGATGGCTGAGACTCCTAACACTGTCCCCACCTCCTCCTCTCTTGTTTTCAAGGAGAAAACAGGCACCATTAGGCGGGCTCTCCCCTGCCCTGCCACCATCCTATGAACTCCCCCCGCTGTGCCCGTCCTCACCTCCCGCTCCCCTCCCTCTCCCCCTCCAGAACTCAGCTCCTGTAATTAGTGCCCCTCCTTCCGGCATCACCACGCTCACCCTCTCTTCGATCATTCTTGCTGGCACGCTCATGCCCTCAGGGATCCCCCACCTGGGAAACTACCCCCACCCCAGCCCTGGCAGGCTACTGCCAGAGTCTCTGCCCCCCTCCACACTGGACACGGCCAGAGGGAAGGTAAAGTGATGCAGCCACTCTGGACAACAGTCTAGCAGCTCCACAAAATACTAAATGGTGACCATAGGACCCCACAATTCCACTTCTTGGTACACGCCCCAGAGAAATGACGACCAATGTCCACACAAAAACTTGCACACGGACACTCACTGCAGCCCTACTCCCGGTGACCAAGAAGGAGAAACCACCCACATGCCCACCAACAGATGAATGGATGAATAAAAAAAACCAGACGCCTGGGTGGCTCAGTTGGTTAAGCGACTGCCTTTGGCTCAGGTCATGATCCTGGAGTCCCAGGATCCAGTCCCGCTCCCTGCTCAAGGGGAGTCTGCTTCTCCCTCTGACCCTCCCCCCTCTCATGTGCTCTCTCTCTCTCATTCTCTCTCTCAAATAAATAAAATCTTTAAAAAAAAAAACAAACCCAAAACGAAGAACTGATGCATGCTAAAACACACATGAATCTTGAAAACATCCTGCCAAGTGAAAGAAGCCAGTCACAAAAGGCCATATAGGATACAATCCCATCCATAGGAAATATCCAGAATGGAGAAGTCTATAGACACAGAAAGATGAGTGGTTGCCAAGGGCTGGGGTAATGGATTGGGGGGTCGGGGGGGGGCGGTGCACAAAAGGGCACAGGGCTTCTTTCTGAGATAGTGAAAATATCCTCAAATTGAATGTGGTGATAATTACCCAACTCTACGCATATCACAAAAATTCGGCGCACTGCACACTAAATTAGGTGAACTGCGTGCTACGTGAACTGTATCTCAACAAAGCCGTTTAAAAAAAAAGCATGACACACATGTACGGAAATGAGAGATGACCCACATGCGTGCAAACAGGGCTACGCGCGCACGGCGAGGCCACACGACGCGACGGCGCCCGCACGCGCGCCGGCCGACAGCAGACACATAGGCACGGAGACAACACGCGCGCTCAGACGGCACTCGTGCCCGAGCCGCGCGGGCCGCCCGTGACCGCGGAAGCGTGAGTCAGCACGGCTGGGACGAAGGCCCGCGGACGCTGCGATGCCGTGTAATTCAAACCTGCTGTGGAAGCCCCAGGCCGCGGGAGCTCGGCGGCAGGCTGCGCCGCCAAGGCCTGGGCCCCCGCCAAGGCAAGTCTGAGCGCGGATTCTTCCCGAGCAGCCACTCCGGGGACAGGTGGGAGGAAGGAGCCCCGGAGGCTGCGGAGAGCTGCCCGGCTCGTCCTCAGCTGGCGTGCCCTGTCCTGCCCGCCCCACACGGGCCGAAGGAGAACTCCCAGAACAGGCCGGAGTCTCGGAAGAAGCCCCGACCGCCCCCACCAGCTGGAGGTAGTTATCTGGGATGACGGCTGCTCGCCCCCTTCCCAGGGCCATGACCTCTGCAGGCCCCACACCCTGGGAGGTGCTGGGTGAAAGGCTTCCCAGGGCATCTGCAGCAGGAATCCCTCTCGGGGGAGAAGCGCCGTGGTAGGTATGGTGGGTAAATGCAGCGAGCCGCGAGCCAGCATCCCTGGGTGCTGTCACTCTCGCACCGTGTCGTCCTGGACAAGTTACTCCGACATCCCTGTGTCTCCGGATTATACCTGCACCGATCCTTGGGCCTGCTCTGAGGAATGTACACAGAGCGGCTGGAATGGTCCAGGCACACAGCGAGGACAGTGCCCGTGTTCCCATTTGCTGCCAGGGTTACCATCACCCTCGTTCACGGTGTGCCTGGGAGTCCCCGTGGCTCAGGAAGGGCGCCTGTGGCTTCAGTGCTGGGAGCAGCATCCTAGAACCACAGGGTGGTGAGCCTCTAACTCCTGGTTCCACCGAGACCTGGCTTTGCCTCCTCGCTCAGATCCCTGCCCGTACACGGGACGAAATCCCTGAGGGAAAAGATACCATGGGTTGAGGATCCTTAAGGGAGAAAGTCCTTGCCAAGAAGAAGAGGCTGCACCGGGTCAGGGTAATTTTAAAGATGACAAAGGACACACCAAAGGTTCGTGGGAACGCACCCAGCTGCTAGGGAGCTCTGTGGGGCGAAACCGTAGCAACTTCCTTCTCTTTAAACTTTGAGGTGTTTTCTGACTTTCCTACGATTGCCCATCTGAAAAGGAAAGTCGATTCTGCACAGAATGCCCGCCTACTGCAACGAGCGAGGCATCATTATTTTAAGAGGCGTTTTAAACAAAGGTCAAAAGAGGGAAGCCAACCCCATGAAGCCCTCCTTTTCTGTCCCCCAACTTCCCAGCAAGTGGTGTAGAGGCTGCACCTGGGAGCAGGCCCTCCCCAAGCCTCAGAGTCCCCATGTGAAACCAAAGGGTTCCTGGCAGGATGGACTGAAGTCGTGACGCACAAAGGCCCTTCCCGAGGCACGGCCCACGGCAGGGCGGCAGGCTCTTCCGTTCCGTCCTTCTCTGGCCTGGCTCTCCCGGCACCCCCGACCTGACGCCAACTTTTCCATCAAACAGTAGACTTTTCCAGGAGGCCACAGCAGTGGGTGTCACTGCTAGATGCCCATTCAGGTCGCCAGGGGCATTTGCAGAATTACTGGCGCCAAGCCCACACCCCAGGCCAACGGATCAAATCTCAGCAGGTGCGGCCCGGGCATCAAGAGGTTCTCTGAGCCGCCCAGATAATTCTCCTGTGCCGCCGGGGCTGGGAACCACTGATCTAGACTCCGGAAGTTTCTCGACAATGGAATGTTGAAGGGTCATCGGAGTTCCACAGAGTAGTATCAGCTGCGGTCGTTCGACCAGAATCTGTTTGTCATAATGCAGGAAATGGGCAAGACAGGGAAGGAGAGGACAATGAGAACGGGCCCTGAACGAGGGGGAGGGTGCTGGGCAGGCTGCATTTCTGCACACCTCTTATGTCGAGAGCCTGTCCCTGGGTGGGGCCTGACCAAGGACGGTCCACACCGCATCTACTTGTGCCTTAGGCACCGTCTGAGAACCTAACCACCTCCTTCCCTCCAGGGGTGACTCCACTGGGAATGAAGGATAATTCACCAACATTGCCCTGAGCTGGGTGAGTCGGGGAGGGGCTGTGATCTGCTGGGTGGCCAGTGGCAAGTCAGTGATGTCACGGCCACCCAAGCTGGGCAGTCCACGGTGCGGAGGGTGAGAACAAATAGTAGCCGTGCCTCTACGATGATGATGAAGGGGATGATTGATTCTGTCCTCTGGCACCGTGGAGAGCAGTTGCTTAGGTCTTCAAAAGCTTGGTAAATATTTTTAAAGGAAGGGTGCTCACTTTTCCTGACCCCGCCCCCCAGCAGTAGAGGGCCCAGCCCAGGGCAGGGCAGGGCCTCACACCTGCAGGTGCTCAGAGACTCCCCTTCTGCAGCAAACCCCCACCCTGGAGCCCAGCCAGAGTTCAGGGCAGAGCTTGCCAGGCTAGCAGCCACCCCCACTTTCCATTCCCTGTGCCCAGGAGCCACGTGGCTCTGAAGTGTCCCCCTCTATCACCACCATGGCCCGCCAAGCTCGGGCTGGGAGCACTACTTGGCCCCCTGCTTGGCCCTGAGTCTTGGCGGTAGCAGTAGCTTCAGGACAAGGAGACAGGAAGCAGCTTTCAAATGCCAGGAGGCAGTGTGGCTGCCAGGCCCTGAGCTGAGGAGGGGCTCCCTGCACCGTGGCCCTGCAGTCGGAGCCCCACAGCTCAGAAGCAAGGCAGCTGACCATGGAAGAGGTCCAGTCCTCCAGGAAGAGGTGGGCCAGTCCCGCCCAGAACTGAGGGCCAGCCCCCCCGCAGGTCACTTGTCCCAGCCAGACCTCCCCTCTCATCCATCTGACATCGCCCTGGCCCAGAGGGGTGCCGACTTGGTTTTAAGCCATGCTTCCCCCACATGAGGTCATGCATGTAAAATGTTTACCACCGAGTCTGACATACAGCAGGTCCGCAGCGAGTGATAAACGAGGGATGTGGTGGTGGCAGGGAAGGTTCCCTATGCAAGGCGGATAAGCATGGGGGGATGGAAGGAGGAGTGGGCCTAGTCACTGGGATTCCCGTGCAGGGCCCAGCTCCAGCCCACGAGGGGCCCCTGACCACACATGCGCTCTGGGCATCACTGCCCTCAGTGGAGAGGAATCCAGATTAGCTGGGGCAGGTTGCTGTCCTTACTCCTGACCTGGGCTTGGCACCATGAGCATGTTTTCCAGATTTCTCAGAACTCTGACACGTCACCAAATCTTGTCTGTGCTAAACCCTGTCAATTAACTAGCAACGCAAATGCTCACATCCCAGTGGCTTGGGCCACTCAGCAGGTACCCGAGTCCATACACCTCTGCAATTGTGCTTCTCCTAAAGCTCTGTCTGCTACAGTTCTTCTAGTCATTCACTCATTCATGGGCTATGTACTGAGCAGGCCCCATTCTCGGTACTGGGGACACAGCCACAAACCCCTCCTCACCTCGAGCCAGCGTTCTACGGAGCAGTGACACAAGCAATCAATAAGTAAAACCATGGCATACCAAATGGAAGGAGCCGTGGGGAAAACTTAAGCAGAGAGAGAAGTGGGATCTGAAATTTTAAAGAATGGAGTCAGGGAAGAGGTCACTCAGAAGGTGACATTTGAGCAAAAGCCTGAGGGAGATGAGGGGACAGCATCTGGGGAGGACGGCCCCGAAGGAGGGCAGTCAGGGGAGCACTGAGGGAAGGGGCAGAGGAGGTCCCAGGAGGACAGGGAGGAGGGACCACAGCCCCAGCCTGCTTGGCTCCCCCTACAGGAGCATCACGGAAGGGCTGGGAATGAACAAGACTGCCCCTGCTGCCCCTGGTGATGGAGACAGGGGCATGGATAGAGGCAGGGAGATTGGTTAGGGAGGCCATAACCGTCACCCCAGAGAGAGTGGTGTCTGGACCGCCCCCTGACTTGTTTTTCTTGTCAAGCCCTGTTTGTTTCCCTTTTGGAATTATTTACACTAAAAATCCACCCCCCTTCCCCCACTGCAGCCGCATGGGCCCTGTTCCACACCTGGAACCACACGTGTTCATGTGGCCCTCCGCACCTTCATGGCTGCAGTGAGCTCTGCCAGGAATGCCCCTCCAGCCGAGCTCAGATGTCACCCCATCATCGCTCCCTCCTCCGTGCCCTCAGCGGCTTGTGGCCGTGCTCTGTCCCCATCCAGGGGATATTCCTGTCTATTCCTCTTTGAAATGTGAGCTTCAGGAGCACAAGTACTGAGCCACACCAGGGGGCCAACTTTGGAACAAAACCCCCTTCAATAAGCATCTTTGGGGCCAAGCCTCCTTAACGAACTCCCTTGGGCATTATGGCCCTTCGTGAGAGATCTGCTCCCCCAGACAATGTGGCCACGGCTGAGGGGACAGCATGTTTTACCTAGAGCCTCCCCACCTAGGGACGACGAATTATGAGGTGACAAAGCACCAAGCACTCAACACACCCAGGCCGGCGGCCTGTCAGGCTACAGAACACAAGGCCTCTTTGGGCTGGAGGAGCTCGTTCAGAGTGTGGGCTCCTGCCAGCTTCTAGGGGCGGAAATGAACCTCTGCTGTGGGGCGTGGGGGTTGGGGGGTAAGGGCATTTTCTGGACAGATCAGAGGTACAAATATTTGGTTGGCTTAAAAGCAAAGGCTGACAAAAGGCTTCAGGCAACCCGCTGGGAACAGGGTTTGCATTCAGACCAACTGTGTCTGGACAAACGCTTCCACCTTCAAACATTTCTCTGAAAGGGGCCTGTTCTACCGGCCCCTCGGCTGTGTTAGGGAAAGCAGAAGAAAAGGAGACTGCAGGGTGTCTGATAACCCTCTGACAAGTAATGTGGGCGAAACAGCAACCCACTGCCCTCCCGAATTTTGAAAATGGATAAACCAGTGGCAATGCTGACTTAGGGCCAAGAGACACCAGAAGGCTTTGTTCCACCTTCACATCCTAACTGGGCAGCTGACACTGTGTTTTCTTAGTTGGCTTCCCAGTTTTCAGGGAAACAAGGACATGCAGAAGTTGAGCATCCTGCCCTCGCAGTGGGATCCAGGCCAGAGGACTTGCCAGGACGTGTCCCAGCAGGCAACCGCCGGACCAATCGCTTCAGCATTTAGGCTCTGAAGCCGTTGCCATGGCTTCTGCATCTCTGGCCGGCACAGGGCTTACGTCCTGAGTCACTGTCATCATTTACTAGGTCCTTGTCCACTGACTCGGGAGAGGCTGAGTGGGATCGTAGGGGAGCACTGGACGGGGAGTCAGGGGTCCTGACACTTGCTCTGTGACCCTGGGTGAGTCTTTTCCCCTCCCTGAGCCTCAACTTTCCTCGTCTGGAAAACTTAAGAGGGGACCAAGAGGCCCTGAAAGCCTCCTCCGGACACAGCTGTCTGCACTCAGGCCAAAGTCAGGGTCATCTGGGCAAATGACGCTGAGCTGAACTCATCACTAGAGGTTTTCATAACAAGAGGATTATTTGTGCTAACAGGAAACTCAGCTGCCAGAGCTGAGGCAGCCTGCAAAGATTACTGTTACTGTCGTCCAAGTCATTGCTGTTGTTTCTCAGGCTCTGCAGGCAGGGCAAGGCCTACCTGCTGAAAATGGAATGCCAGCCCTGGCAGATGGCTTGGAAACGTCCCACGGCACAAATGCCCTGGGTCCCCTCCAAAAGGCCCCCGCCCCCGGGCCTCTGCCCCTCTGAGTATGGGAGACAGAGGGAAGGCAAGCGCGGCCCCCACCACACTCAGCGGCCCAGAGGCCGCCCTCCTTCCAGCCAGCCTGAGGATGCCAGGGCAGGAAAATAAAACCAGCCCCCAGACCAGCCCTCACTGGCTCTGCTCAGAAGGAGCAGCAGTGAGGTGATGTCTGGCTTTTATTCCATATCATAAGTAAGTTATTAATCCTGGGCAGACAGCATGGCCCAGCTGTGGGGAGACTAGGGAGGTGAAACTCTGCAAGACCAGACCACCTTGAGGACCAGAAAACTACCCAGGACCCAGACCCTGCATGTCCGCTCAGACAGAGAGAGGCCCTGATGGGACAGGGCCTTCTGGGAAGCAAGAAGAGCACCGGAACAGGTGACCAGAGGTCTGGAAACAAACCTACTGTGGATCCTGCCTCAGTTTCCATATTTATTCCAAGAGATCAGTGACCATGATAAAGCTACTATTTATTGCTCCGGGCACTGTGGCAGCATGCTGGGTTTCTAATGAATAAAACTACAAGGCAGGACCCCCACTCTACAGATATGGAAACTGAGGCTCAGAGGGGTCAAGTGACTTGCCCGGAGTCATGTGGGAGAACGCCTGCAAAGCTGGCTGCAGTCTTCCTGGCCCTGTCCACACGCCTCTTTGCAGGGAGACTCCGCCGTCCCCTGCCCTCCAGAGGTGGCATCCATTCCCCTGCTCTCGGAAAATCTAGTCTGGCCTGGTGGCTCACTTTGACCCACAGAATGCACCGAAGCAACGTCAGGCAACTTGCCAGACTAGGCCTGAAGAGGTCCTGCCGCTTCTGCCCACACTCTCCTGGAGCGTCCCCTGACACAGCCGTGCAAGAGGCCTGTCCTGCCCACAGGACGGAGAGAGCGGGGCTGCCTGACCAGCGCTGACGCTGGATGCGGGAATGAGGCCCGCTCGGGCCTGCCAGGCCGGCCCACCCTCCAGCTGTGTGCAGCCACAGGGGAGCCCAGGAGCAAGTAGCAGAGGAAGTGCCCGGCCAACCTACAGTGGTGAGGAAGAACGTGCGGTCACAGTAAGCAGGTCCGTTTTAGGCCAGTTTGTCACACAGCCGTGGGTAACTGGTCCAGCCCCTCGGTTTCCCCACGTGGTATCTCCCCCCAGCAACACCCAGGCTGCCCGCCTCCTGGGATGTGGCTGAGGTCCAGGCACCCCCATGCTGACCATTGCCTCCGACCCCGCGGCCCCCAGGCCCTCATGGCCCGCACCCAGGAAGGGCCACTTCCCCGCTGGAGACCCGCAGTCAGCCTGGTGAGGCGTTCCCTCTCCCTCCAAAGAGATAATTTCCTGTTTTCACTCCACAAACATCAATTCTAAAGAGCAGATCCAGGGTTTTCCCCAGAAGAGTAGGCATGGTACCCTCCGTGGTACCCTCGGACGGGGCGTGAGCTCTGGAGACCAAAGAGGAGGGGGCCGCAGAGAGCAGGGAGGCAGACAGGCCTCAGCTCACACACCCACTCAGGCCCCCGGGTCGCGGCTGCGAGGACCACACGCTGGGCAAGCGGACTCGGGGGACAGCATGCCACGGCGGACCGGCACGTCTGCCAGGGCTGAGGAGATGCAAACGTAAGCTTTATGCCACCTTGGAAGCAAATCCTCCACCTTCCCTCACCGGGTCAGCTCACCCAGCAGCCACCGAAAGCCCACCCCGAGGCAGGCCCTGTGCCAGGGTCCGAAGGACACACAGGTGACTAAGCTCAGACCCCACCCTTTGCGAACCCAGTGGGACTGTTCTGGTGAGAATGCAAACTGTGCGGGGAGCAGGGTGCAGCCTGAGAAAAACTAACAGGCCTGGTGGGGTCAGGACCGGGATGGACTCTGGCTGCCCAGCTGAAAGCCCAGGGACCTCTCTGGTGGGGAGGGGGGGGTTGTCAAGCAGACTAATGAGATGCTCTTGACTTCCTCTTCTTTCCCATCACCCAGCCCCTCAGACCCAGCAGATTCAACCCGTAAGCTCACACCATTCCATAGCAACAGCTGGAGCAATGCACGTACTGTGTTAATAGGCCCCTTGCACGCAGGACAACTCCATGAAGTGACCTCTACTATGATCCCTGCTTCACGGACGAGGAAACCGAGGCACAGAGAGGTCCAGTAATTGTCCAAGGCCACACAGCACGTAAAAGCTGGAGCTGGGATTTCAACCCGGGTGATCTGGTTGCAGATCCCCTCACAAACTGCCCTGCTGGCGATCCGAGGCCTCTAGCTAATTGTCCTACTGTGCTGGGCCCACACACCGTCGTAACCAAACAGAACACTTAAAAATCGTCACTGCTAATTGCTCCTTCAAATACCCAAAGACCTTGCAAAGCCAGACCGGCACTCCCTTTAAACAGGGCACAGTCCCGCCTCCCCTACTATCCCAGGCCCTTTCTCTTTCTCCTGTGACTCCCTGCTCCTGGAGGCACCTCAAGTCTCAGCCTCCTGGGCTGCGTGAGCCCCAGCCCATGCTCCGCGCTTAGGCAATGAAAAGATGTAAGCCAGTCCCCGGTTTCTGGGAACCAGGTGGCTGAGATGGGGGGATGTATCAAGCCGAGGGAAGGGGAAGGCTCTGTGGGAGGTGTGAACAGCCTGAGCCAAGGTGGGGGCCTGCAGAGCAAGGTGTGAACGCATCAGCTCGGCTGGGGTGGGGGTCTGCAGAGCAGAAGCCACTCTCCAGGCTGGGGACGCAGGGGGAGCAAGGAGGTGAGGCCAGAACGCCTCTGTCCCTCCCGGGGTTGTCAGCACACCTGTGTGAGGGCAGGCGGCCCCCAGGCCACAATGTACAGAGACAAACCAGCTGGGTGGCTGGAGGAGGGTACCTCTGGAACTCTAGGCCTCACACTCCACATCCCCAGGACTGCAGGGCAGAGCCGGGGGCTTCCCACAGAGCTGCCGGGTCAGCCTACCGCCGCCCCCCCCCAACCCCCGCCAGCAAGGAGCAGTCCCCGTGGCAAGAACAGGTGCTGACGGGAACACCAGTGAGCCACAGGCTAATCTGTGGCATGGGTATCAGCATCTCACCCCAGTACGAATGTAACTCTAGCTTACAAACCTCCTATGGCTCCCTATGGCCAGAGGGGCAAGTCTAAGCTCCACGGGGAGGCAGAGATTTTCCAAATGACATTTTCACTGCTCCCCATCTCCCACGGAGGGCTGGGATGACTCACCCTCTCCTGAATCCTGGGAAGACACAGGATTTCCTCCCCTGCAGACTGCCTACAGTTTCTACCTCTTGGCTTTGAGAACTCTTATTGTGGCTTTAAAATGTGGCCCAAATGTCCTCTCCCTCGGAAGCCTTCCCTGAGCACCTCTCCTTTGCAATGTTCACCTCCAGACCACCCACCGAGGGCATTCTGCTTCCCTGCATCCCCACAAAACACTGAAGTTCAATGCAGTCTGCCTTGTTTCACTCTGTCCACTGCGCACATCTGCCTTCTCTTTCAGCTATGGGCTTCTGGAGAGGGAGACAGGGTTGAGTTTCATCCCTGCACTCGCAGGAGCTGGTCAAGGGCCGGTTTCTGGGCAGGGGCCCATGAATTGTTAACATAGTGCTCCCCTGAGCCTCTCAGTATTCCTTTCCGGGAGGGCACGTGGGGTTATCTCAGATGGGTCATGATGCTCACACTTCCACGCTTCAAGCAAGTGCCAGTCGGCTGATGGTACAGAGAAGATTGCCAAAGCAGAGGGAAGGCAGGGCTTGGCCTGCCCGGGGACCAGAGATGGCCTCAGACCCGCCCCAGAGAACACCGCTAATCTACATACTCTTGCAATACAACAGACTCTAACCACATCTGCACTGTTTTCCACTATTCATAGTAACTATGATTGCTGTAGCAATTACTATAGAGAAGTAATAAACATTACTATAAGAATCACTGAAATAAACTCCCTTTTTAAGACCCTGCCATATACCAGAGATTGCACTTTTTTTATTATCTTATTTAATCCTCTGAACAATCCTACAGGTGGTTGCTCCTCCACGCGCCCCCCACCCTTAAAGATGAGGAATCTAAGCCCAGAGGGATTTAGAAACTCACTCAAGGTCACGCAGCTAGTCTGGACCCGAGCAAAGAGACCCCACACTTCCACCACCCTAGACTGTCTCCTCATAATTACTAACAAAACCTCTCTCAGGTCTTTCTGCTGGCCAGCCACATTTTATAAGAGCTTTATTGAAATGTAATTCATATAGCATACAATTCACCCATTTAAAGGGTAGAGTTTAATGGTATTTAGTACACGCACAGAGCTGTGCAATCACCACCACCATCCATTTTAGAACATTTCCTCATCACCCCATAACGAAACCCCGGCCCTTGTCACCATCCATCGCCACCTGCCCTCTCCCCCACTGTAATCCCATTCTAAAGACAAAGGCCTGAGGTTCAGAGAGCTGCTGGGACTTGTACATTAGGCAGGGGATAAGAAGCAGGGCTGGGACTCAGCCCCCCTGCCCCTCCTCCCACGGCCTGCCAGGGGTCTACTCTGTAACCCATTAAAAATGCATGATCTGCAGAGGGTGGAAAACAGAACCAGATGGTGACAAAGCCTACACGTGCCTTCCTTCCACACCAGGCCTGTGACTCACAGCATCGCTGAAGGCAAAGGGAGGAGACACACAGCACAGCCAAGTCCCCATCGCCCCAATGCCCAGGCAGGGAGGCCCGGGACCCAGAGAGGCAGAGATGGCAGTGGGGGGGGGGGGAGCCTTTTAGTCTGGGTTCTAGATGGTATGTGGGGTCCCCACGCTCCTGATCCCATTCCTGTACCCCACAATCCCTCCTGGGCCCACAAAGAACTGGCCCTGACCCCAGGTCTCCATGTTCCTCTCAGGAATTCAGAACCATAATCACTAACAGGGGGTCTGTTCTGCACTTGGCCCCCAGCTGGAGGGGTCCTGAGATGACCCAGGCCCTCCCCACCCACCAGCCCTCAGAGGCTGGGGGTCACAGGAGTGTCGGGACAACCACTACACTGATTGACCGGGCTCCCCGAGAAAGGCCCTGGACAGTGGTCCATCAGATTGCTGCTGCTGCCTGGGTACATTCCCAGTTGGGGACCCTAGGGTCTCACAGCTGCCCCCAGCCCCAGAGGAAACACTCTGCAGGTTGAACATGGCCTCCCCACAGCCCTTCTTCCCTTCCCCCAAACATTCTCAAGCCTGCCCTGGGTCAGTCATTCTCTCCGCTGGCCAGAGGCCCAGCACTTTCTCTCATGTTTATGATGTTTGACCAGGCTTGAGCCAATGCCACCTCCTCCGGGGAGCCTTCCTAGATGCCCTAACCAAAAATTGGTCCTTCTGCTGCTGCCTCACACAAGATTGTCATTTGTCTGCTTTTATGTCTGGGTCCCCATCACCCTACAAACTCATCCAGGCCAGAGGTCCTGGCTTCCTCCTTCCTGGGTCCTTCCTGAACTCCCTCCCCACCGCTGTGCCACACCAGGCCCTCCAGAAGAGCAGGTGGGAAGTGACAGGAAGTCCCCATTCCTGGGTCTTAGCAGGAGTTAACCACAGCGCACTGAACCCTCCCCCAGTGTCCATCCCAGGGCCCCATGGCTGAGTGACTCTATGGGATGGCAGCAGATGGGAAGGCAGTGATGCTTGCTGCCCCCCACTGCAGGGTCCAGTTGGAAATGAGGGTCAAGCCACCAGTTTAGACATGGCGCTTCTCCCCAGAGCAGCTAAGATCCAAATGGCTGCATTCTGTCCACACAAAGGAGTCTCTGTTCAAGACCTTCTCACACTTGGGAGGTTTGCTTGGCCACGAGGGCCAAGCTCAGGGCTGGTGTCTTTCCTCCCTGTACCTGCAGTGCAGCCCCGTCCCACACAGAGCAGATCCTAGGACCAGCCAGCGACGGAGGCGTCGACTATAGGTTTAGAGAGGTCTGGCTTCAAAGCCCTTCGGCAAGGCCTGCCCCGTGTCACAAAGCACCGATGCCAGAGATGGCAGGGGCTCTGAGCCCTTCCATTCCAGCCTCGGAGATCTACCCAAGAGGCAAGTGGAGCCCAGAGAAGGAAGGTGGGCTGCTCAGGGTCACACAGCCCTGTACCGCCAACTCCCAGATACTGGGCTGCCCCATCCCCACTCTGGACCCCCTCTCCTATCCTGCCCTTCCCTCAAGGTCAGGCCAAGGCCCACCTTCCCAGTGTGTCTCCTGGGATCCCCTCCCCAGTTCCATCTGGCACTGTGATGCGCTCTCACTTGCTCTTCCCTCTGCCCAGAATGCCTTCCCCGCCGTCTGACCCCAGCAAACTTCTACTCATCCTTCAAGGCCCCGTTCATATGTCACCTTCTCTGGCACCAAAGACAACAACCACTCCCACCGACTGAGTACCATCCCCACCGGGCCACGGCAAACCAACAAGTGAATGCTGAAACCACCAGAGGGGTTTCTCCTGCTTAGCACCCAAGTTCCTTGAGGGCAGGGACGGAACTCTTTGCAAAGCAGGGTAATGACAACATCTGCATACACACCACATACGACTGAAGGGTTTTACCAACTATTGGGTCCTGTGCGAACAGAAGCTGTCTGCATTAGTTTCAGCTCTCCCCGCCGCGGCTCCGTTTCCTCGTCTACACGATGAGCGAAGTTAACGAATGTGCGAGACCCAGTGCGGGCTGGGCCTGGGTGGCGGGAAGGACTCCCTGCCACTACTATTCTACATGTCCTTTTCATTTTCTTACATCTCCCTGAGGACTTGCCCATTGCCAGTGGTCAATACATAGTTTTTTGGAAGGAATGACTTCGGGACATGAGATGCCAAGGAAGATGGGGTTAAGATCCAAAGACCACATACAGATATAGAGCTAAATCTTATCAGAGATGCTGCACTGTGGCCTTTGAGTCCAAAGGTGGCTCACCTGGGTCTCTGCGAACAGCCCCTTGCTCTCAGGGGACACAGGGCAGCTTTCTGGAATGGGCCGGAGACGTGGAAACCTCTGGCCTGGGGAGACCTCTGCACTGGGCTGTGGCCGGGGACTGGCTCGGGAGAGAGCCAAAGGCAAAAGCGGTGGTCTGGTGGCAAGCAAAGACCGTGGACAGTTACTTAGTGATGGTGTTGATCATCCACTGACACCTGTGTCAGGGCCCCAGGGTACTTTTACGGAGGTAGCAAGAGAAGTGGGAGACACAGCCCGGTCCCGGAATGGCAGGCAGCCTCTGCGGCTGAGGGCTGTAGGAGTTCACCATGCAATGCAGTCAAGCCACCGGTCTGCTCCAGCACTTTCCATCTCTCCCTCTGCCCCGACACTGTGTCCCCGGGCGACTCCAAGCATTCCTTGGGATTTCCGAGCCAAACTGTGGCCACAGCAGAGCCCCACCCAGCAGGCTTCTGCTGCACACACCTGCTGGTCCAGGGTGGGGGGCCCCTAAGTCTCGCCCGGGCGTCAGGACAAGGCCTCAGCCTTCTGCAGCCGTCCTCACAACCCGGGCTTCTCCAAGTCGGCCTCACAGAACCCTTGCGGGCCGGGTAATTCCAGCATACGCTCAGCCTTGATAAACCAACCACTGCCTAGACCATGCCTCTCAAGGGGGGGCGCCACCACCTCCAATGTGGACAAACCTCATTCTTTGGAAGGCAAAAAATGTATTCTTTTCATATGTATATATATATATATATATCAAGCACAGATACACATGCAATTTATAAACAGGTGTGCAGTGTATCTGTGGTATTAAAATTTCATGGAGGAGGGCAGTCAGAGAAAAAAAATGGCTAGAAAGACTCTTTGGGGGGGGTGATAATGAAAAAAAGATCAAGAAGCACTGGCCCAGACAAAGGTCGTGTGACATTCAGCAGGAAGACACCTCACAAGGATGGGAAGACAGTGAGGAGTGCTCCCAGCCCTGCTAGGGAAGAAAGACCCCCTTTCCCATCTCCCCAGATCTGACTCATCCCTCACTTCAAGCGAAAGGGCAGAGCAAGAGAGTCCTTTCCTGGGACACGTCGGCTCCTACCTGACAACGCAGAGGTCACAGAAGGAATGCCCACCAGGTCCCTGGGCCTGCCACACAGGCTCACAAAGACCTGACCCACGGGGGATGGAGTTGAACCCCAGCATGAGTCAAGCCTCAGACAGGGGCCACCCATGGCTTTCTGGTTCACCATAGGGAGCCAACGAGCAGGGCGTTCCAAGCTTGGAGGGAGGGAACAGGTCCTGAGAAAGGGAGCTCCCAGAGCAGGGCACTGGGAAAGAGCAGGCTGATTTTAGGACCAAACACAGTGGGGGATAAGGAAGGACATAACAGTAAGAATCCTAACAGCCGCTAATACCACCAGAGCCTTGACCCCATGCCAGGCAGGTGCTGACCATTGACCATGCTATCTGGTAAGGTAGGTCCCATCATCATCACTACCACGTCACCTCTGTGAGAGCAAAGGACCATGTGCGCCCCTGGTCCTCCCATAATCTCTGGAGCCTGAACAGTGCAGGGCACAGGGGATGCACACAGTAAATATGTGCATTATGAATAAATGCTCACTTCACACATAAGGGAAAGCAGCGCAGAGAAGGTGAGTCACTTCTCTGAGCTTCAAGGCCAGTGAGGGGTACAGCCAGGATTCAATCCCAGCAGAGCCCGCCTTCCTTACCCCCACATGTGTCTGGGCTAGGCAAGCTGGAGTCCCAGTGTGTCCACGGACAGTGAGGGAGTGAACAAGGCACCATCCCCACCAGGCCCTGCACACCCGCTAGAGTGGGAACCTGGTGGCCAGTGGGGCGTGCAGAGCTCTCTGGAGCAGGGAAGCCTGTGACTTGGCCCAAACCATATACTAGGCCCACAGGAGTCCCAAACACAGGGGAGCTAAGGAGAAAACTATGTCAGACTGGCTCAGTAGCTGCGGGGGGGGGGGGGGGGGAGGGGGGCGTGCCAAAAATTGGCTTGATGAAAGGCTTGTCCCTTACCAATCCGTCGCAGTTGCTGATGGCGACAGCTGCCCCAGGCATGCCCGTGATGTCCCCGGTGTAGACACACTCCCGCCGCAGGGGCTGTCGGAACAGCTCCCGAAAATCTTCCTGCCACTCCACCGAGGCTCCGGGCACCACCAGCCGTCGGTTGGGCCGCAGGCGCAAATGTAGTTCCTCCCCAAAAACCGTGACATTGAAGTAGAGGGAGGGGCGCCCCACCCGGCCAGGCTGCAGGGTGGCTCCTTCTTGGCGCAGGAGGCTGCGGGCCGCCCGGAGGCGACCTGAGTGTGACTGTGGTGGGGGCACCCCCTCGGCTCCTGCACTCCCTGCAGAGGCTGCTGCCGGCCCAGACAGCACATGGGAGAGGAAGCGTCCCCGAAAATCCGTGCTGCATGGCACTGTCACACCATAGTCACGGAGCTTTCCAGAGAGACGCAGTTCTGCTGGAATAAACAAGGAGTTATATCAACGTAGTCTGTGCAAAGTAGTCTGGGCAATCCCACGGGGGCAGGGAGGGGCTCTGCAACCCTGAGCGTCGCCTCGGAGGGACTCCTTAGCCCAAGTTCATCAGAGACTCATCCAGGGCTTCCTGAGCCTCAGGATCTCTGCACTTGGATGAACGGCGTTCAAGAACTCTGTGGACATAATTTGCTCCCTGTAGTCCCCAAGGCCCTGTTAAACTTAACAGAAGAAAAGAATGATGCCAGAGTCCTGTCTGCCACTCTAGCAACTAGCCTTCCAACTTTGGGCACTGCCGAGGAATGGGCTGAGATTCCCCGAAAGCCCCCAGAGCAAAGAGACGGATGGCTGAAGTCACCAGCTTGGGGTAGGGCCCTCCTCCTTGCCAAGCTCTCGAAACACAGCTGGCAAAACAAACACACCTAGAAACCCAGGGGATCCGGGGCACGTGTCAGGGAGAAAGGAGGAGCCGGAGAGGGGGAGGGAGGGAATACAGGTTCTATATTTTTCCAAGTTTAGAAAGAAAACTTTTTAAAGTAAACAGAGGCTGCTGAGATTTCTACATGGCCCAGCACCAAGCCCGGTAAATACAGATCTTCAAAAATAAAAGGAGACGGACGGAGTGACCTGCCCACTCGGACTGAATCAAGTGTGAGGTCATGGCCCCATGCTCCAGGCTGCATGCCAGCAGCCAGGTCCTCACACAGCTCTCCCCCAGCCCAGCCAGGCCCAGCAGGAATGACAGCTCGCTGGCTTCCAGGCTTGGTGACTCAGGGACTGGAGTTTGGAGGGATTTTCATTTCCGCATGGCTCTATCTCTTGCCTCCCTGGGCCCCTTCATGCTACTGATGAAGCCTAGAAAATGAGGTCCCCCCAAAACCCCCCATGCCCAAGGCAGTTCCGGTGGGGGAGTACTGACCCTCCTCTGGTTTTACCCATTAAGACCCTCAAGATTTCTGCTAGAGAGAGCCCACTTCAGTACATGAACAGAGCTCACACACAAGCAGGCAGTCTGCCTGGAAATGACCAGAGCCATGCTCAGAGTCATGCTCAGAGCCACAGCAGGTGAGGTGCGGGGTGTCTGGCTGTGTGTGAGATGGACGGGGTCTGCACAGAGCCGGAGAATGCCGGAGGAGAGGGCTAGGCATGTGTTTCCAAGCCGGAATGTGAGTGCCAGGTGCTCCCTGGGGTGTGGGGCAACCACCTGCCAGCCTGATTCTGTGAGGATGAGACAGACACGTGCACACAAGTTGGAGACGGAGAAGTTACTAAAAGTGAAAGGCACACAGGACAGAGACAGACCAATAATGTGTGTGTGCGTGTGCGTGTAAGAGAGAGAGGGGAGAATGAAAACGAGAGAGCGCGAAATACAGAGACAAAGACCAATATACAGCCCCCTAAGAAGAGACTCCATATTCCCAAAACTCCCAAAACGTCTCCCGGGGTCTCTCTCCACCTCTCGTGCCCGAAAGGAGGAGCAATCTCGGGTAAGCGCCGGGGGGACACAGGGGAAGAAACGAGCTCAAGCCCAGGGCGCGCACCGCCTCCCACTCGCTCCAATGCCGCCCGGCTCCTCGGGCCCCCTGGGGCCAGCCGGACTCTCGGGCCCCCGGGACCCCTCGCGCCCCCGCGCGCCCGGCCTGCACGCACCTGGGGTCCGGCTGCCCGCGGCGGCGCAGAGCGCACAGTGCAGGGGCAGCAGGCAGGACAGCAGCGCGCGGAGCCGAGCCATGTGGCCGCGCGCGGACGCGGGCCGGAGGGCGCCCGAGCCCCCCGCTCCGGGCTGCCGGCAAGGCTGGAGCGCGCCCCGGACTGCCGAGCGCGGGCCCCCCGGCCTCCGCCTGCTCCGCCGCCGCCGGCCCGCCGGCTCCCGGCTCCCGGCCCCCCGCCCGCGCCACCGCCTGGACCGCTGGCTCCGCGCGCCCGAGGCTGCCGGCGGGAGAGCGGAGCGGCCGACGCGCCAGCGCCCCCGGTGCCAACTGCCGCGAGCCGGTCGGTCCGCCCGCGCCGTGACGCTCCGGGACGCGGCGGGAGCCGGCCTAGGGGGCGGCGGGGCGGGCCGGGCCTGGGGGAGGGGGGTGCACGCTGGCGGGGCGGGGCCGGGCGCGGGTCGGACGGGGGGCGCCGCGCGGCCGGGGCGGAGCGCGGGGCCGGGGAGTGCAGCGGCCCAGCCGGATCGGAAGTGCCACGCGGAGCCGGCCGCCGGGGCTCCCCGCAGAGTGACGGTCCGTGGCCGTAGCCGCTTTCCTTGTCCCCTCGCTTCCCCTTACTTGACCGCAGGGCCCCCCTCTCCAGAGCCACTGGGCCGAAGGGATGTCCAACTCCGTTTGGGTGGGGAGACGGGGAGCACCTCTCCTCCCCAAGAGAGGGTGTCTCCTTCTTTCTCTCCTAATGGTCTTGACGCCCTCCACTAACCTTTGACCCCTTGGATCTACCCATTTCGCAGACTGCAGTTCTCTCTGCCCCCAGTTGCAGTGAGCGGCCCGTGTCCTAGTCAAGTGCGGGACTGAGCAAGGTGAGGAGAGTTTCCTGGCTTTATGCCCAGACGGCCCTGACTGACATCCCAGCACTGAGCCTCCTAACTAGAGCCCATAGAAGGTGTTCAATAAATAAAATATCCTCCTCCTCTGGCACCAGTAACCCCTCCACAGCCTAAGGTGGGAAAAACCAAGAGTCAGAGATGAGAGTGGATTGCTGGTTTTGCAATGTTGCTGAGACCAGTTCAGTAGTCAGGGCAAATAGCCCAACTCCTGCTTGACTGTATAAATGTGTTCTTAACAATTTGCAAATGAACTGTATTTCAAGCAAGCCAGAGGTGGGAACTGGAGAAAGGAGTTTTGTGTGTGTGTGTGTGTGTGTGTGTGTGTGTTTTAAGGAACTGTGGAATAAAGAATCTTTGTATAAAGTGTATAAAGACCCCTAATCTTTCTGCTTTTGAGACCAGACATTTTGTTGTGGGGCCTTCTTAAAAGTAGACCAACTTGTGGGTGGAAATTCCCTAACCAGACTTCTCTTGGGAATCTCTGGATCCCCTGAGAGAGGCCTTGGCTTCCTGTACTCTTCCCCTCCCTCCCCATGACGTGAGGCCTCTCCGTCTGCACCCTTGCTGGGCTCTGAATATGTTCCTGCCTTGTGGGCAGAGAGCTGGATTCCTCATCCCCGTGGCCCCAGGCCCTGGCCCAGGACCTCCTGAGAGGCAGTAGTTCTGGAGTGAGGAGGCTTTTGGAGGGGCAGTGCATTTATGAAAGCAGGTTCAGAGAGCTGAAGCGGTGACCCAGGTCACACAGCTCATTTGCAGCAGAGCTGGAATCTGAATCCAGAGTCTAGTGCTGAGCGGGAAGAAGAGAAAAGATTAGGGATCAGTAGACTACTCTAGGCTGAACTTTGCCAAGTACCATCTGTATGACCAGGGCAAGTCATTTTTCTTTTTGGGCTGCAGTACCTCATCTGTCAAAAGGGGAAACCATGAGGCTCACAGGATTCACAGGCAAACTCTGAGGTCCTGTGGAAATGCAGAGCATATTCTATTCCAAGCAACACCAAGACCATCCAGTTATTTGAAAATGGCACCACCAAACTGATCTATATTAAGTTCAGGAAAAATAGTGTTCCTTTTTCTCCTCTTTCTGGTCCTTTAAGATCTGTGAAGACAAGAGCCAGACTGTGGTTTTGTGTGTGAGGGCAGATGGAGCAAGAATGTGAGGGATGTGTATGTGTGTGTGTGAAAGCTTGTGTCGGTGGGAACTTGGAGGAGAGGCTCTGAGATAACCAGGCTGGAACTGTCTCCATCTGGCCTTCCACAAATCCACTAAATGAGCTCAGGATAAAATGACCTCCCTTCTTGGGATCTCAGTTTTCCCAGCTGCAGAGTGGGGGCCCTGTGGAGACAGAAATGAAAAGTCACGGCATGTGATCACTGATTTTCTCCCTTGCCATCCCAAAAGCTTGCCTAGCCCCCTCCCTGAGCCCCACCCCATTCGTCCTGCCTTAAACTTGGGAAGTCAAGAGGTACCGATTGCAGCTGGGACCCCAGCAGCCTGACTCATGAGCAACGGGCTGGGGCCTTCCCCGGAGCCAGTCCTGGCAAACAGAGAGCAAAACCTCACCCCGATTCTTGCCCCCAGCCCCTTCCCTGGGGATACAACGGTTGCTTTTGTTGGCAAGTATTGTATGTCCAAGCTCTTTTCTACTGAGGAAGCCTTTGTTAGGAAGAGGGGACAGGGGAGCATAACTCAGAGTCTGGGCAGAAGGTAGAGGAAATGGCTGGGGGGCAGGCCCCTCTTCTGGAGGTGAACAGGGCCAAAGTAAAAAACTCTACAGGCATCAGCTGGGGACTCTCCTAGGAAGGCAAGTTCTGGGTTCCCTGTCTCTCACCTTGGGATTCTCGCCCAGTGGAGTACGGCTTGGGTGTTTCTCTTGCCGACGGCCCTCCAACGGTTATCCCACGCTCCTTCTGTCCAAGGCCCTGGCAGAGGAGGGGAGATGCAAACAGTTGGCACGGCGCAGTCAATAGCCAATTGGAAGACACAAAAGGTGCATGAGAAAGCCTGAAAACTGGGTAAGACAGGAAAGAGAAGCAAGCTCTGGATAAAGGAGCAGAGTCACCAGTGAGCACTACGGGGATTCCAGAAGGAAAGGGGCTCGGGACAAGTTCAGTGGAAGACCTGGGTGCAAGCCAAAGCCCACAGGCTTCAGAGTACACCGTGGTGCCCACACGAGATTCTCCCACCCTCATCCCCTGAGAGGTCGTGTGGGTCAGTGTCTTCCTTTTTTCTTTTTAAAAACCTTTCTGTTGTGAAAACTAGAATGCACACAGAAGAGTATTATCTGCTCGTTTTCTACACAGGGTAAACTGAGGCCCAGAAAGCAGAAGTGACTTCTCTGAAGCTACACAATGGGCTTGTTCAGGGGCAGGATAACAACCCAAGACTCCTGGCTCCTGGTCAGATGATCCTAGGGCATCACCCTGTTGGTCGCTCCCACCCAGGACTTCGGCCCTTTGGCTACTCATCATTGGTTCTAACCTCATTGCTAAGGGAAGAAGAAAGGTTTAGAGTTCTTCCTCCTGGTAGCTGAGAGCCATAGTCCAACTAAGAAGTTCCAGGTCAGTAGTTCTCCAATCAGGGTCCCGCAGACCCGCAGAATCAGCATCACTTAGGTGTTTGTTATCAATTTGAATTCTCAGGCCCCACCCCAGACCTGTTCAACCGGAATCTCCGGGGGTGGGGCCCAGCAACCTGTGCTTTATCAAACCTCCCAGGGGATTCTAATGCATGCTCAAATATAAGAATCACTGTTCTAAGCAAAGCCTTGCAAACGAGGGCCAAATTAGGATGAGAACAAACTCACTGAGGATCTGTGACCTGCTCCTCATTAAAGGCTGCCACCCTCACCGCCTATCGTCAGTCTCTAAAGCCTGGCCTCGAGCTATATCTGAAGTCTGGGTCTGGACAGAGATCCAGATGCATCCAGAGCAACCAGAGACCATGCCTTGTGGTCCTCCACATCACCCCCCTCCGCCCCCCTCCCCTCCCCACCCCTCCCCTCCCCTCCCCCCACCCCTCGCATTCCCTTTGCACATTTCTTGGCAAGCATTTAGTGACTGTATCTAGGAGACCCGGACGGGTTAAGTTAACCACAGTGATTTGTCATACATTACAGAACAGCTGACACCCCCGAGACCGGCTGAACCATGAGATCAGTTAGAAACAATGCTGTTTGTGCCCTGTGTGTAGACACTGTATGGTTGTGGTTACTGCATGTTGAGGGGTTCAGGGAGAGGAGGTCTCCTTGTCCTTGTAAGGAGGGATGCCAGAAAGGCCAGCTGTCCTTCAGGAATTCTGTTTCTGCTATTTCCTTTCCAGAAACAGTAGGTTTATAATTGCAAACCGAAGTCCGGTGCAGCCCCTGTCATTGGCCCCTTGGGGCTCAAGAGAAGCAGGCAGAAAGCAGAGACCCTCTCCTATTTCCAGGAGCCCCTAGGTTGTGATAGGAGGTCTCAGAAATATTTGGCAAGGACTCATTGCTCACAAGCCTTTCTTTGAATCCTGGTGTCCTCTTCGATGTCATGGTAGCATCCTGCAGCAAAGATGGGCCAGGCCTCCATTCTGGTCCTTTCTCTAGATCAGTTGGGTTACATGTAACCAAATAAATAAATATGGCTTAATGTATTACTCCACATAATATGGAATACTGAAACATGCCTGTGCCTGCCTGGTTAATTTGGCAGCCCAACAGAATTATCCAGCACCCCATTTCCTTCCTCTTTCTACTCTGCCATGTTTGTGGTTAGTCTTATCCTCAGCCTTGTCCCCTCTTAGTCACAAAATGGCTGCATTAGCACTGGCCTAATGCATATGTTCACCAAATGCAATGGTGACCAGAGGCAATGGAAAAGGGAGTTCTTTCTTATGCCCTCATTTTAAAAATTTTATTATGCAAATTTTCAAGCACACACAGAAGAAGACAGAGTAGTATGAAGCCACCACCCACCCCCCCAACACCCCCTGCATTTACCCACAACCCAGCTTCGATCATTGTTAGCCCAAGATGGGTCTTGTTTCACTGTTATCCCTCCCCTCCATACATCCTGGGTTATTTTAAAGCAAATCCCGGACATCATCTCCCATTTAAAATGTATCAGTAGCTAATAGATAAAGACTCCTTTAAAAACAAAAACAAAACAACATTAACAACAAAAAGACATTTCTTTGTCACATCTAACAAAATTATTCACAATTTCTTAAAATCATCTTATATCTGCTCATTGTTTACATTTCTAGGTCATAGAAATCTTTGTTTTCTTTAGTTTTGTTTTGAAGACTTGGTTTGTTCAAATCGGGGTCCAAACGAAGTCCACACAATGTGTTTGGCTGATGTGTCTCAGAAGACTCCTTTAATCTAAACCATGGGTGGGCAGACACATGGGGCCAAACCCAGCCCACAGCCTGTTTGTGTACACACACCCCACCACCTTCACTTGTTTATGCTTTCTCGGCTTCATTTCATGCTGCAAAGCAGAGTGGAGTTGTTTCTACAGAGCCAGGTTGAGCCACCAAGACTAAAATATTTATTACTTGGCCTTTACAGAAGAGGTTTGATGACCCCTCATCTAAACAATTTCCCCCTGTCTTTTTTCTTCCTCTCCATTTTTTGGGTTGAAGAAAGGAGGACATTTCTCCCACAGAATTCCGCATTTTCTGGTGTCCCATTTGAAGGGCCAGGTAGAAGCTTCCAGAGGCCGACCCACAGCAGTGTACCCAGCTGAGGCCCTCCTCGGAAGCACGTGGCTGCTCAGGAGCTGAACGAAATCGGATTTCTATCGGGAAGGAAGGAGGGGAGTGAATAGTTAGGTTGGAAACCGAGGATGATGATCCCAACCTTCCAAAATGGGCCAACTCAGCAAAATGCCGGAGGGGGTTGCATCTCCCTCTGCTGGCTGTAACCAGTCGGGGTGCCCCTGCGCCCCCAGGACACAGATTCTCCTTGCTCCATCTTCCAACTCGCGATCAGCATCTAACAAACCCTTGGTACGCCCCCTCTCCCAGGTTTGTGCCTGACACTAGAGATCCAGAGGGGACTATGGCACACCCCTCTGAGCTCATCATCCACTGAGGGTGTTTCCGGGATGGGAGCAAGCACAGGCCCCGGGAGGGCATGGAGAAAGGATGCCAAACCTGCATTTGCACAGCCGGAGGAGGTGCCCAAGGGCTGGTGGGGAGGATGGGGCAGGATCCCACCTCTCAGGAGCTGAAAAGCCCTGTTAAGGGGTCTGGCCCATCCAGAAGGCTCTCAGCAGCCCCTGGAAGCTTCTATGCGGGGCCAGGAGCAGCATTAGACTTGAGAAAGCTAGTGAGGTGTAAAACCTGCTATCAGATTCCTCACTCACACAGAGGCATGAGTCAACCATGGTTGTATACTGGGGTGATTAGACCCCAGGGGGTGAAAGCGTTAAGATACAGTATGAGGGGTGTTGATAATAGGAATTTGTCTTTTCCAAAATATGTCAAATATGTACATTTTTAATGCATCTATCTTTATATTATATTTCATATTATATAATCTCTATTTTAATGTACAATTTATGAACAATCTGAGGGTTGCTGGAGGGGAGGTGGGTCGTGGGATGGGGTAACTGGGTGATGGACATTAAAGAGGACACGGGACGTAACGAGCACTGGGTATTATATACAACTGATGAATCACTGAACTCTGTCTCTGAAATTAATAATACACTATATATCAACTAATTGAATTTAAATTAAAAAATTTTTTTAAATAACGTACAATTTATGCATTATATATTATATACTATAAAATCTGTAATTATACCACAATGTATAAGATGCCTAATTTATTATATATTTAATATAAAATTTTATTTATATAGTTATTAAATTATATATCAATATAAAGATATCTATCTGAATATCTATCTGAATATCTATCTGACGTATTTCATACAAGAATACTCTTGTATGTCTGTATTTCCAACGTCCTGCGGTGCATCGCAGGGTGGCATTCTAATGATGAAACTGAGCCTCTGGAATGACACCACAGAGGTAGCACGTTTTCTCTCTTCACCCAAAGCCACCTTTGCTCCAATAGGTGGCTCTGGGCTATGGCCCCTCTTGGAGCTGGTTTTTAAATCTGGAAAATGAGAACAGAAATCCCTATCTCCCATCAGGGATGGACACACACGATACCAGCCATATATCTGGAAGTCCGTTAAGAGCCGGGGCAGAGGAGGCAAAATACTATTGGCATTTTGCTTCCTTCTTAGCTCTTAAAACTGAACGCCCTGCGTGCCTGAAAAGCATCACTGTCTGCCACTCAAAGGGCAGACGGGTTGGAGGTGAGGCTACATTTGCTCATTTCCAGGATGACCCGCCCTCTTTTAAATGGGGAGGGGGTGGAGGGGACACACAGACACCCACACTTTGCCTGTGGAATTCCTGCCTTCCATCGGCACAGAGCTTTCACAAGCCCTGGCTTCAAAATCGTCATGAGTAGACAATTGTCCTCTGTGTCCTCCAGAAGAGGGAGAGGTCTTTGTTGAGCACCGACTGTGTACTGGGGGCTCTGGAAAGCACTGTCCAGGCCCCTAGAAACCCAAGAAACATCCAATTCTCCAGCTCTGCTCTCCGTGGACAAACTTTGAACGCAGTTCAGGTGACCTGGATGTATGCCTGCTTGTGAGTCCAGCGGTGAAGGTGATGTTGTGTATGATGTTGTGTATGCATTTGCCCAGCGAGAGGAAAAACCTCAGCTGGGAAGTTGGAAGGCTGGGGTTCTGGTCAAGACTCTGCTGCTAACGGGCTGGGGAGCTCTGGGCAGTGCCTTCCGGCCCTGCGCTGTGAGCGCGCAGATGAGATCACCTCTCGGGGGGCCTCTGAGCGCCCCCTCATGACTCAGCCCCCAGGGTTTTGCACACAGGCTCTTTCCTGAGCCAGGGGTGCCTTCCCCCACACCTCCTCCTGGCAAGCTTTGACTCTTCCTTTAGATCCTTTGTCAGCAACCACCTCCTCCCTGAACCCATTATGACACATACTTCTCAGTGAAGCATTTCTTATCAATTTTTAAAAAAGATTTTGTTCATATATTTGGCAGAGAGAGAGAGCACAAGCAGGGGGAGCAGCAGGGAGAGGGAGAAGCAGGCTCCCCCTGAGCAGGGAGCCCGATGTGAGGCTCGATCCCAGGACCCCGGGATCATGACCTGAGCCGAAGGCAGCAGCTTAACCGATTGAGCCCCATAGGGGTCCCTCTTATCAATTTTCTTAAGGGCAGGGCTCAGGTGCCATCTCACTGAGGCTTGGCACACAGCAGGTGCTCAATAAAAGCGTGCTGTATTGACCAGCATCGAGGTCCCTTCCCTCAGCCCTCCACGCTGGGTGAGTAGCACTCTCCAGAGGGCTAAGTCATTCTTCTAACGGTTTAAACCCTTTGCCGTGAAAGCTGTGAGGTGAAAAAGGACAGAGGCCTCCAGAGATACTCAGGCCTTGGGAACCAAGGGAGGCTTGAAACGCATCATCTCCCCCAACAGCTGATGATGACACCCTTGCGGTCACCATTAATCACCCACCCACCACAGGCACTTCTGTTCCTTTTATAACTCTGGGCAGCTGAGGCCAGCGGGCCCTACACCTGCCCCCACATTTATGCTCCACAGGCCTCCAGGATGTGCTTTTTGGCAAGGCCTCCAGATCAATTAGCCAAGTCAGTGCTGAGAAGTTGGGAGGTTTGTGGGGTGGGAACCGGGTCAGAAATCCCTCGCAGCCAGCAAAGAGCTACTTCGGGCCAGTGGAGCTGAGCCTTGGGCGGAAGGGTGCCAAGGGCTGTGGGAAGACCAGGTCACAGAGAGAGCAAAGTGCACGGGGCATTTAAAGCACAGGGTGAAGACCCAAATCCGGAGCGGGCTAAAAAAAGGGCCGTAGATTGCATGTTACAAGCTGTGTGCTCTCCCGGGTCCACTCCAGCTGGCCAAGAGGAAGCTTCCTCCCACCCGGCCGCGACTGACCTCCACCGAATGTTCCAAATAGGTCCACATATGTCTCCAGCGCCGTGGCCCACAGAGCAGAGCAGCTGAGAGATGGAGCCCTCCCGGGAGGCAGCCACACCCAGTGACCTCATGGCTCACCACTGAGCCGGGAGCACCAGGGGGAGGCAGAAGGCTGGGCCCTCCATCAGTCCCCGGGGAGTGGCTTTTGGAAGGGGCACCCCTATCAAAGGGCAAATGGCCCAGATAGCCAAACACAAGCCACAGATTAGCTCCAAGACTACATGGGTTTATCGGTCACCTGCAGACATGTCAGCAGCTGCTGCCCATCGTGGGCTGGGGTGTTGAGCTGCGACAGCCTGGTCTCAGACTGGATCCGTCCAGAGCTGTCAGCTGTCAGCTCTGGGGACTCCTTGGCCTTTCCTCCTCCTCGATACAGGAGCACGAGTGACAGCCAAGGTGACGCTCAGCCCGCTTGCTTCCCTCCAACCTCCAGCCCCACAGCCTCAGTGACAGGAAGGACAATGAGGGACCCTTACTCCTCAACCCTCCGCCACCACCTGGGTGACAGCATCCATGGGGTCTTCTATCCCTCATCATGGCTCCCATGGGGCTCTTGCTCTTCCCTCTTCCAGAAAGCCATGTCTCTGTAGCACCCACCCTCATCACCGTAACTATAAAGATCTGTGAAGGTCTGAGATGTTACCCTCCTTGTGGGCTCACCCTCTTTTCCGGAGGAAGACACTAAATGCCTGGGTCAGAGACCAAGGACTTTGTTGTTCATGGCATGGTGGGCTGAGTGAGCTTCTCCTTCCCTGATGCCAAGTCCCATGGGGCCAAGTTGGAGGTGGGCCCTGGTGGATGCTGGGCCCATAGTGGGTTGGTGTCGCAGTTGAGGAACCCTGAGTTTAGGAAATGCCCGTCTTACAAGGGAGCTGCTAGCAAATGGCCCTGCCCTGGAAAAAGACAAGATCATTACATGCCAGGGCCATCTGCTATGCAAAAGTCCTCAAAAATGTGGTCCAGAACCAAAGCTATTCAGGAGACAGTCTCCTTAGAATCATGTCCCAACAAATACGGTGGAAATAATGCACGTCTGTGAGCTGTGCAGAAAGAGGCCACCTGTCTCCTTAAGTGCAAGGGCAGTGGGGAACTACATCCTTTTTTCCCTTGGCTGAGCCCTGACTCGGACTAGAGCATCGAGAAGCAGGGTCTGAGACACCCAGGGGAAGGCTGCTGGGGGAACCAGGTACCTGGGGTCCAAGAGAGGGAAGGAGGCTGCAGAACGGGCATCGGAACTGATAAGGGGGCTCCGGGAGCCCAGCCTGTGACTTAGGTGACCTGTTTGTGTCTGCTCCCAAAGAACCCCCACCCATGGGACTTCCCTGCTTGATCCACCTGACCTCCCCGATCCTAGCAAAAGGGAAGGCCCCAGGGGAATCCTGATCTCATGCAGCTGGTAGGAACCTGAGGGCTCCACGAATTTAGCCCAGAGGTTAAAGCCTTGGCCCTGGCGTCAGACTGGGACAGGTTCAAGCCCGGAGCAAGCCACCTCACCTCTCAAGTGCCTCGCTTTCCTTCTACGTAAAATTGAAAGAATAAAGGTAGCTCCTCATGAGAGATCTTGTAAAGATTAACCCACCAGTCCATGGCAAGTGCTAAGCTATCATGAAGCAGCTGCACCATGAATGATGACCGCTTGTTTCCCAGCGATGGTTCTGGTGGGAAAACTAAAGACAGAAAGTAGAAGCAGACTGGCCAAGGTCCCACAGCAAGAGAACATAAGCTCTGTATTCCAACCCAGGTACACCAACCTCCCTCCCAAGACGCCCACCACCAACTGGGGCTGTCCAATCCACTAACCCCACTTCCTTCCTTCCACCCCTTCTCTCCCACTCGGCAGCCCAGCACCCCCCCACCTTGGGTGGTCGATGCCTGGCCAAGGGGATTCCACCCACTGTCCTAGGTTTGTCCTGTCAAATGCACACCCCGGAAGGGCTCCAGGAAAGTCCGAAATGCTTGTGACTTTCGGAACATTTCTTAACCCCCTCAAGCCTCAGTTTCCCTATCTGTAAAATAGGAAACTCAGAGCTGGTTTATAGGACTGTGGTGAGGACTGCTATATGCAGAGTACTTAGCAGAGTGCCAGGCACGTGATAAGGACTCAACCAATGTCAGCTGTTACTCTGACTGCATTTAGTAGTATTATCCTAAATGAAGACACCTAGATCTGGGGGCTTTGTGGAGTCTCTGCTCCAAATGAGAGCAGGTGAGGGGGTGCTGACCATGATTAAGTGGCTCACACACGCACTTCTGTCAGAAAGGCCTGGAAGCAGAGCGAGTACATAGTGCCACAATGGAGGAAGGACACGGCGGCCACCAGCTGGACTCAGCTCTCTGGGGTCCCTCTGGGGTCCCTCACCGGAGTGGAAAGATGACCACAATGTGCACAGCTGTCTGATGGAGGTCCCCACCGGGCTCTCTCACGTTCACAATGACTCCATATAATCTGCTGGGCAGGTGGGGACCAACACTCCTGTTTACAGATGTGGAAAAAGCCTCTGGGCCACAGTTCCACGGGCCCAGAACTGGAACCTGTCCAGCAGAGCGCCCAAGGTCCCACAGAGGCAGAGGTCCCAGTGGGGCCAGAGCCAGCTGGCTCTGCAGCATCTAGAGGGCCTCTGTCCTACTGCTCACAGGTCGGGTTAAGCGTGGGCTGGGTGCATGGCTGGGGTCACCAGCTTGTCTTTGCCTGGCTTCTCCAGTTCGGGCATTGCCAGTCCTGGGCACACTGAGATGGGCGTGCACCCCTGTGCACCCTCAGTGGAGCCATCCCCAGCTTCTGCTGTGCACCCCACCCTAGCTGCACCATCGCCTAGGAGACCTCCCCGCGCAGGAGGTGGAGGTACTAAAAAGAGGGTCAGGTGTGTCCGAGTCAGCAGTGGGGAGGTTGAAAGGAGGAAGGAGGCAAGAAGCTGCAGAGATCTGTCTCTTCCACTCCCTTTGCAGGCTCCGCTCCCCATGAGCTAGTGTCCCCCCGCTACCCCCATCTCTGCAGCTCCATGCTTCTCCTCCTGGGGCTCCCCTCCTGCCTGCCTCCTGGCTGGTGGCGGAGAGCAAGGATGTGACCAGCCACCAGTGCTTGGGCTCCTTCCTGGGGGACACAACGCTTCCAGCAGCCTGATGGCCCCTGCGTCCTCTGCCACAACACCCTGCAGCAGGGTGCCCTTCAGCACCTGCCCTGGCCCTCCCCAGCTGCCAGCATTACCTGGCCAGGGCCACATCCGGCTGTCGTGAAGTGGCCCAGGATTTGGCTGCTAGTATCCACAGTGATTGGCAGGTCCGACTGGACATGGCCCAGATGCCAGGGGTCAATGTGACTGTGGCTGTGACTGGCCCCACTCCAAGGCAGCCAACTCCAAGGCCCTGAAGATGTGCCAGGACCACAAACTTGGTGGCGTATCAGTTCTACAGGTTGTCAGGCACAGGGGTGAGGCCTGCTGGATGGCTGGCGGGGGCAGATTAAGTGCTTAATGCAGTGTCTGCCCCTGGTAGATGCTCAAAACAGTCATTTTTAATTTGACCTTTCATCCCCAATATCACAGTGTGCACCCTCCCCTTCCAGCTCCCTTGCCCCCATGGTTCGGTACCCTCTAGATGTATAGCTCCTAACTGGCACCCTTCCCAAATCGGACATTTATCCCTTAGGTGATAGGGAAGCATGGACAGTGGTTGGGCAGGGGCTGTGTGACAGGCCATGGGAGAGATGGGGGTTGGGGGGCTGGCCCAGGATGCTGCCCACAGGTTCGGGAAAGGGCAGACTCTCTGAGAAGAAGCTGGGTGAATATACTAGACAGTTCGCAGCAGTCGGGGGAGAGGCTTGGAGGAGAAGGGGGAGCACATAAAGATGACCCCACTGGTTCTTGCCTTGGTGATTGCGGATGGGTGGGAAACATCCCCTGAAATGGAGAAGAAAAGATCAAGAGGGAGAGGGAAGAGCTCATTTGGAACAAGGTGAGTTTGAAGTTTCTGGAACAACCATGGGGGCCCACCCCCGGCATGCAGTGAGCACCCATGCCTGGAATTCCTGGGCGATGAGAGATCTGAGAATCATCAGCCTCTGGGTGGCAACAGAAGCCACAGGGATTGGTGAGCTGACTCTGGGGCCAAAGCAGTCAGGAGAGAGGCTTGATGGTAGAATTAAAACAACACTGACTCCTAGTAGCTGAAGGTCTCGTCCTCTGAGTTTTTTGACTCCTGGGCAATTTGCTGACCGTCTTATGGGACAGGATTAATTTTCAACCCCTTCTGTACATAACTCTCCAGCCCCTGTGCCAGGTACTTAATTCCCATCCTTGAGACACGTTCTTCAGTAGGATTCTGGGTCCTTCCGTAAATGGCACTTCCAGTGACTTCCCCTCCTCTCCAAGGTAGATGGATATGCAAATTACATCTCCATCATCTCCCTTGCCAAACCCTGGTGTTTGGGGCTTTTTGCTTTTATCTTTTAACTTTGGGCATGAAAATTTTCAAATATATACAAAAGCAAAGAGTATAAGAAACCTTCGTGTACCCATAAACAATCTTAAATAATTAACTTGTAGCTAATCTTCTTCATTTATACGCTCTGCACACCCCTACAGACACACACACACACACACACGCTCCATCCTCACCAGATTATATTGAGGCAAATTATAAATAGTTTAGTATGTATCTCTAAAATACAAGATCCCTTTAAAGAAAGTAAATTTCCATTTGAAGGGTAATATATATACTGAAAAGTGCACAAAGAGCATGTGCTCAAGAAATATAAGAAATCTACACCCCTAACTCATGTAAGTACTTCCCAGAACAAGCAATAAAGCATCGTGAGCTCCCCAGATGCCCCTCCATGTAGTCTCCCCATCCCTAACCCTTCACAAAATGATCACCATTCTGACCTCTGCCACCAAAGATTAGTTTTTCCTATTTTGAACTTCATATACGTGGACTCGTACAGTTTATATTCTGTTGTGTCTGGTTTCCTTCACTCAACATTTTACATGCAAGATTCATCCACCATTGTTTCCTGTGTTGGTTGTTGGCTATATTTTGTTGCTGTGCAGAATTCCACAGCATGAAGATACCACCGTTCATTCCCCCATCCTGTTGTAAGTAGACATTTGCATGGTTTCCATTTGGGCTGTTATAAATAACATTGCTATGACCATTCTTGTATGCAGCTTTGGTTGGACATAGCAATCATTTCTGGGGGGTATGTACACAGGATCGGGATTGCCTGACCATAGGATATATGTATGTTAATCTTTAAAAATCTTAAAAACCCATGGTTTAACCACGGGTTGTCTGTCTTTTTCTTATGGATTTGTAGAAGCTTATTTATATTCTGGATTTTAATCCTTTGTTGGACATGTCTATTAAAAAATGATTTCTTCTGGGGCGCCTGGGTGGTTCAGTCACTTAAGTGTCTGACTCTTGATTTCAGCTCAGGTCTTGATCTCATGGTTGTGAATTCAAGCCCCATGTTGGGTTCCATGCTGGGTTTGGAACCTACTTAAAAAAAAAAAAAAAAAAAAGGATTTCTCCTACTCTGTGGCTTATCCTCTTTACTCTTTTCATATCTTTTCATGAACAGAAATTCTTCATTTTCATAAATTCTAATTTATCCATTCTTCCTCTAGTAAGCCCTTTTAAAATCCTACTTAATAAATCTTTACCTCACCAAGGTCTTAAAGATAATCTCTTATGTTATCTTTTAGAAGCTTTACTATTTTTTTCATTTGGGTCTACATTCATCTAGAATTTATTTTTACATGAGGTAGAGTAAGGTTCAACATGCATGTTTTTCCTATATGGGTATTCAAATTTCACATATCATTTTTTAAAATTTTTATTTGTTTTTATTTATTTGACAGAGAGAGAGATAGCGAGAGCAGGAACACAAGCAGGGGGAGTGGGAGAGGGAGAAGCAGGCTCCCCGCCAAGCAGACAGCCCGATGTGGGGCTCAATCCCAGGACCCTGGGACTATGACCTGAGCCGAAGGCAGACGCTTAATGACTGAGCCACTCGGGAGCCCCTCATATATCATTTATTGAAAAGAACATTCTTTCATTGCATTTCAGTGACACATTTCTTGGAAATTTGGTGATCATATATGTGTGTCTGTCTCTGGACCCTATTCTGTCCATTGGTCTATTTTTCTATATGTATGCCAACACCATACTGACTCAATTACTATAGCTTTACAATAAGACTTTATATTTGGTGGTAAAAGTTCTGCATTCCAGCTTTGTTCTTCTTTTATATATCCTTGACTATCCTTGGCCTTTTGCATTTCCATATAGATTTTAGAATTGGCCTATAAATTTCCATATTAAAACAGGATTTTGTAGAATTGCCTTATATCTATAGATCAAATTGGGGAGAAATGACTACGCTACAACCTTAACTCTTCTAATTCATGAACATGGTATATCCCTCAATTACATTATTTACCTCAGTACTGTTTTGGAGATTTTTGTATAGCAGACATTCTTCATTAAAATTTTTCCTAGGAATTTGATGTACTATGATGTTATGATAAATGGAATCATTCTTTAAAATTTATTTTATAATCATGGCTGGTACACTGACTTGGAATCCAGGGGCATTGCTAATTTACTGTTAATTCAATAGTTTATGATTAGATTCTTTTCAATTTTCGATGTACTTAATACACCATCTTCATAAAGTGATAATTTCATTTCTTTCTTTCCAATCATATGCCTTTATTTCCTTTTCTTGCTTATTGTACTAACTACAACCTTCAATATAATGTTGAATAAAATTGGTGAAAAGAAGCACACTTGTCTTTTTCCCATTTTTCAAGGAAAAGCTTTTACTATGTCACCATTAAGTATGATGTTAGCAGTAGTTCTCATCTATTTTTAGATTTTATTAAGAGTTTTTATCATGACTGGGTATTAAATTGTATCAAGTGCTTTTCATATACCTGAAAAGGGTCTACTATCCAGAATATATAAACAACTTTTACAACTCAACAATAAGAAAAATAACTTACTTTTTAAATAGGCAAAGTATTTGAATAGACATTTCTCCAAAGAAAGTATACACAATGACCAATAAACACATGAAAAGATGTTCAACATCATTAGTTTTTAGGAAAATGCAAATCAAAACCACAATGAGATGCCATTTCACATGCACTAGGATGGTATAATCAAAAGGACAAATGACTACAAATGTTAACTAGGCTGTAGAGAAATTGGAACCTTCATACACTGTTGGTGGGAATGTAAAATGGTGCAGCTACTTTGGAAAATGGTTTGGCAGTTCCTCAAAAAGTTAAACCTGGAGTTACCATATGACCCAGGAATTCCACACCCAAGAGAAATGAAAATGTAGATTCACACAAAAACTTGTACATGAATGCTGACAGCTCCATTGTTTATAATAGTCAAAAAGTGGAAACAATCCATCAACTAATAATTAAATAAACAAAATGTGGTATAACTATACAATGGAATATTATTTAGACATAAAACAAATAAAGTACTAATAAGTGCTACAACATGGACAAACTTTGAAAGCCTTATGCTAATTGAATGTACCCAGACACACAAGAACACATATACTTGTCATATGATTCCATTTGCATGAAATTTCTAGAATAGGCAAAGCCATAGAGAGGAAAAGTGGATTAGTTGTTGCCAGGGACTGGCACAAGGAGGGGAGGAGAGAATGGGGAGTGACTACTAATGGATATGAGGTTTCTTTTCGGGGTAATGAAAATGTTCTAACACTACATAGTGGTGATGGTTGCACAACATTGTGCATGTACTTAAGACTACTAAATTTTACACTTTAAAAGAGTGGGTTTTCTGGTATGAATATCTTAATTAAAAAAATAAAAACAGTTTTACAGCTGATATATAGAGTTAAATTGACTTATAATCCAAATTATTCTTAACAATCTCTCAGGAAGGCATAACATTGGAGACAATGACCCTGAATAAATCAGTTGATTTCTATATAAAGACAATATTTTATACAACAAAAAAAGGAAAAACATTTTTTTTCTAGGTTTGGGATTATTCAGACATTTCATTCCATGTAAATTTTGGTAAGCTATTGCTTTAAGGAAATGTATTGATTTTATCTAAATTGTCAAGTTTATTGGTATAAAATCATTCATAATAACTTCTTATGATCTTTTTAATGTATGTAGGCTCTGTACTGATAATGCTTTTTCATTCCTGATACTGTCGATTTGTACCTCTTCCCTCTCTTTGTCTATATCAGCCTTGCTAAGGGTTCATAAATTTTATTTATCATTTAAAAAACCAAGCTATGGCTATTAGTTTTCTTTATTATATATTTGCTTTCTGATTCATTACTTTCTTCTCCTCATTATTTCCTTCCCACACTGTTTGGATTTAATCTGTTGTCCTTTTTAACACCTGGAAATGGTTTTTTGATTATTGATAGTAAATCCTTCTCTCTTTTTTTGATGTGTGTATTTATGACTATAAATTTTCTCCTAAGTATGATGTTAGTCGCATCCCACATATTTTGGTATGTCCTGTTTTTATTATCATCCAGTTGAAAGTATTTTTCAATTTATTCCTTGACTTAGGGTTATTTTGAAAGAATTTAATTCCCAAACATTTGGGGATTTTCTTTTGTTTTTTGTTCATAGAATTGATTCTAACTTAATCCATTGAGTCATAGAATACTGTCTGTAAAATTTCAACCTTTTGAAATTGAATTCATTTTCTAGACTTATTTTATGGCCCATTATATGGCCAATTTAGAGAAATATTTAATGCGCACTGGAAAAGAAGATTTATTTCTTTAGCACATGGATGCAGTGCTCTATACACATCAATAGAGCCAAGTTTATCAATCATGCTGTTCAAATCTTCTATATCAATACCGATTTTATTGTTGTTTACTTACTTAGTCAGTTATAGAGAGAGGGAGGATAAAGTCTTTCACTGTGATTGTGTATTTACTCTGTCCCACTGCTTGAGTTTTCTTCTTTAGGTTCTCTTTTACACAGAGGTTGGATCTTCTCTGTCTTCCATATCTATCTCTTTCTCACATGTCTTTTCTTTTTCACTCCCCAGTTTATTTTTATTTCTTTTTAACTTTCCTCCTTTTCATCTATTTCTCTAATGATATTATTTGTGTTATTTGTTCATTCTCGTAGTCACTCTAGTTTTTTTTTTTTCATTTCTGACATGGTTTTTCTTTTTAGAAAAGAAAAATTGTCTTTCTTAACTCTATGTGAGCTCTTTTCAAGTCTTCCTTTTGTCCAATCATCTCATTTATTAATTTTTATGATCCTGAGTTAAGCTTTAATTTCATAGCTTCCATCATTTAAAAAAAATTCTTTTAGCTCATTTTGAAATATTAAATTAAAATTTTCGTTTGTTTGTGGGCAAGTCTTTCTAGGGGCCTTCATGGTCTGATGGCCTGTTATTATGCTCATTAGTCTCTTTTCTTATAAGAACTCTGAATGGAGCTGGGTTCCTTCTCTGCAATCCTATTCTGTTGCCCGTGTTTAAGTGAGATAGGCTTCCCTGTACTCCTAAGTGGGGAGAATGGGAGAGGATTTCTTGGCTAAGATTCATGACTCTAGGGCTCCATCTTCAGTTGTACTGAAAAATGTCTTTGAAACTGCCTTCAGAGGAGTTTGAGAACTGTTTCCTCTGGTACCCCCCCCCCGTGTGTGTGTGTGTGTGCGCGTGCATGCACGCGCGTGCGCACGTGTTGTGCATGCAGGCATTCACAGAAACCTGGGTCCCCTATTTTATCTGGATCTTCTCCCTACTTGGCTCTGCGCTGTCCTTTTGTTTACTTCTAGCCATTTCCCCTCAGTGTAGGGCTTTGTCCTAGAAGAGATATTTGGCTAATGAATTCCAACATTTCATAGGGAGATGCCATGTGTTCTTGGGAGGATTAATTTACATCATGATTGTAAAGCATTCCCCAAGGTTCCTGGCAGATAGTATTAGACATAGGATATTTATAATAGTTATAATTATTAATGCCTACCACCTTGTACCATACATATTAGTCCTACCCCTAAACACTCTCTCTTTCTTGCCTCCATGCCTCTGCTCCTGCTATTCCTTTCCCTGAAAAACTTCTGCACAATCTCTGTCACCTACCAATCCTTCAAGAGCATCCTATTCTGGTTATATGAGTGGGTTAACTGAACCCAACCACCACTCTGGACCACTGTAGCTCCATTTCTAAGCCACACATCCTAAACCTCCTCTAAGATTTTATGCCAATGCCCTAACTTTTATTTAGATTTTCTGTCCTATGCCAAGCCTTTTACATATATTACCTCTTAATCCCCACAGCAAAACCCTGATTATAGGTATAATTGGGTAGATCTAATTATTGGCCTTATTTTACATTTATGGACAATGAGGTTGAAAGAGATTAGATGCTTATGCCAAGGTTGATTGTTGGTTGTAATAAAGCAGGTATTTTGACCAGGTGGTCTGGTTCCCAAGACTATAAGCTTGATCATGGTGCTACAACTCTCTGGATTGTAGTCTCCATTAAGGATGGAGTCCTGGCTTATATGCCTTTGTAACTCTCTCTGTAATCATCAGTTCCTAGCAGCACCCAGCACACAGTAGGTGTTCAGCAAAGATTTAATCGTGAGCTACAGTAGATGAATGTGCACAGTACGTTGTGCTGCTTAAATGCACAGGGCTGTGAGGTTTTAGGAAGAAACTTTTCTAGCTGAAAGGCAGATGGAAAAGTCTCAGACACTGCTCAATTTCTTCCAAAGAGTCATTAGTCAGACTCTTACTCAGAATTTCTTTTTTTCTTTTTTCCATTCAGGTTTGAGCTCAGTGAGATGTTTATGTTGTCACAAGCCCTTGGCCACTAATAACTCATCGCAAAACTCCCAGACATGGCTAGGCACAGTGCTGAGAACATTCAGAAAAGCCACACCAACTTTCTGAGCTCTATAATCTGAGGCCACCACTCTCACAGAGAAATCCCAGACCTACTGTTCTTTAATAGAAATATCAGAAAATTGAAAGCTCACTGATGAGTTAGAAATCCAGTTTTTCCAGACGTTGGAATTTCACTTGGATGTGGATTTACTAGGCAGCTGTATGTGAGCTGGACTCCTGAGAAAGCACTGGCCTTGAGCCAGAAAACCAGGGTTTGGTCCCTGCTCTGCCACTTGTTGGCTGTGTAATGTTGGGCAAGTACCTCTTCTTGTTTGTTCTTTGTTTTTTCTCATTGAAAAAACAATTAGGGATAACAACATTCTGCTTATGTCACAACATTGTTAGGCATAGACAAAAATAATGTATGTGAAGGTCTTTGTAAGCTAGAAAGTCTGTGCCATATAAAATCAAGAAGGTAAGCCATGGAAGCCAGTTGGGAAGGCTGGGCTGCCATTTTCTCAACAGCCATGATGGCACCACTGAAGCAGATGGGTGAGCCAAGAAGGCAGCCTGGTGAAAGTGGAGAATGGAGCAGAGAAAGGAAAGGAGATGAAGGCCATGTCATCTGAAAGAGAAATACAGAACACACAGGAGGAGAGAACGAGGAGCCTGATGTCTTTCTGGTTTCCACAAGTACAGGCATTCTGGGTGATTTCCACAGTAGGCTCTCCTTATAGCAACCTCATTATTCACAAAAGATTCAATTTCTACGACAACATCATTTCCATGATATGTACATTAGCAAACTGGAGTCTTATTTTTTTTTTTTAAGATTTTTTTTATTTAAAGATTTTATTTATTTATTTGACAGCGAGAGACAGCGAAAGGAGGGACACGGGCAGGGGGATTGGGAGAGGGAGAAGCAGGCTTCCCGCCAAGCAGGGAGCCCGATGCGGGGCTCGATCCCAGGACCCTGGGATCATGACCTGAGCCGAAGGCAGACGCTTAACGACTGAGCCACCCAGGCGCCCCTGGAGTCTTATTTTATTAATCAATAGAGATTAATGTGATGGGATAAACTGCAAACCAAGGGTATGACCAATGCCCTCTTAGTGCCACTTAAGTTGGGTCAATCTCACATAAAAATGTTGTCAGGGGCACCTGGGTGGCACAGTTGGTTAAGCGACCAACTCTTAATTTCTGGTTAGGTCATGATCTCACGGTTGTGAGATCAAGTCCAGCATGGGGCTCCATGCTCAGTGAGGAGTATGCTTGAGATTCCCTCCCTCTGCCCCTCCCCTCTCTAAATAAAAATAATAAAATAAAATAAGATTGTCCAAGCATGCTCTTTCACTCTCTCTCTCTCAAATAAATAAATAAATCTTTTCAAAAAAATGTTGTCAGTATGTAACCACCACAAACCTGGTCATAGCCATCGTCTACCATGGGCTTAGACTTCTTTGTTGAAACAGGAAAAAATTTCCCCTTCATTTAATGGTGTGTGAATTAACTGGTGATTGCTATACTTACCAGTTTTGTGCATCTTTTGGAATGAAATAGAGTAGAATAGATTAGTCTAGCACATAGTAGGTGATCAATAAACATTTATTTCATTCAATATTATTGAATGAAATATTTATTGAATAAATAACATTTGTGAGATCAAATATTGTAGAATAATTATTCTTAAAATCTACCTTGCTGCAAAAACACCTAGAAAGGCTGAGTTAAATACAACGACATGTATCAGAAAGCATAGATGAAATTGAAAATAAGTGAGAAATATCCCAAGGAGTCAAAAACTGAAGAAGTAAGAACTAAAGAGAAAAGCAGGCCAACCAGCCATGGATGCCCTGAGGCACATGCCAATCCAGGAAAACCAGATCCGGAGTCATAATGACCACAGAAGTAAAAGGCAATAATGTCTTAGGGGAGGGGGAGGGGAATGGAAGCTGAGATCATCCCACATAAAGCTTAAATAAATTCTCCATGGGCTAATAAAGTCAACGGAAGTGTAGACTAGAAAAAGGATCTATTTACTAGGAAAAGGAATCAAGGAAGATACTTGTTTGTGTCAGTCTCAAATCTGAGTAAAACGACAGTCTCTCCTAAAACCTAGTAACCACAGACTTACTCTCCCTACATTTGTGGTTCAATTTTACCCTACTGCTATAGGGCAAACTATGCCAAGCCAACAAATGAACATAAATAGGTGGGTGGGTAAAGCTGGGAGGTGCCTCACAAAAGCAAGTGCAAAAGAATATTCTTAGCCCAGGCTTTGCAGGATGCCCACAGGTAAAGAGAGGCCAAGCATGAGAACACAGTCTAAACTACAGGCAAAACACCCGGGATACAAGCCACCAAGAGGGCAGATTCCATTGATAGAACAAGATAAAGAATTAGATGCACCAAAGTCTTCGGATATTGGCATGCCTAGATGTGAAATTTTAAATAAGTATGTTTGAATGTTTTAAAACTTTTTATTTTATTTTTTTTTTAAGATTTTATTTATTTATTTGACGAGAGAGACACAGCAAAAGAGGGAACACAAGCAGGGGGAGTGGGAGAGGGAGAAGCAGGCCTCCCGCCGAGCAGGGAGCCCGATGTGGGGCTCGATCCCAGGACCCTGGGATCATGACCTGAGCCGAAGGCAGACGCTTAACGACTGAGCCACCCAGGTGCCCCGTTTTAAAACTTTTTAAAGAATATAATCACAATGCATAATCACAGAATTCGGAACAGAATGAAAACATAATCACAAATTTGGAACTGAGTGAAACAGAGATCTTATAAATAAAAAATAAATCACTGAAAGTAAAAATTAACTGAAGAAAAATCTGGAAGACCACACATTCTGTAGGTAAGGTGGAGGTAAAACCAATTCACTCATGCATTGTTGGTAGAGTGAAAACTGAATGCCAACCCTATGGAGAGTGTTTGTTGTGTGTGTGTATGTATGAAGACACACTTCTATATGCATGTATATATCCACTATATATGTATATGTGTAAAGTATGTATAGATATGCATGTATATATATGTAAATTGTGTGTGTGTGTGTGTGTGTTTTATGTAGGATCCACACCCAGCATGGAGCCCAATATGGGGCTTGAACTCATGACCCTGAGATCAAGGTCTGAGCTGAGATCAAGAGTCAGATGCTTAACCAAAAGAGCCACTCAAGTGCCCCTGTGTGTATGTACTTCTATATGTGTTATACACAACAAAATTGAACACTCATAATGTTCTGATCCAGCAAATGAGTTATGTATGGGTTATGCAACTGCAACATTGTAAGAGCAAAAGACTGTAAATAACTCAAAGGGCCATCAGGAGGAGGCTGGTAAAATAAATTATGTTTCATCTATGTAATGAAATACTATGCAACCATTTAAAAAAATAAGAGAATGAGGAAACTCCCTAATATTGAAGAGGAAAGATCTCCAAAGTATACTATTTTAAAACAAAATAAAAGCACAAAGCAAGATGTATAACATGCTTCCTTTTATGTGAGGAAGGAAGAAAATAAGAAAGCATTTTTACTAGTATTTACTTATATTTGTACAGGGGGATAACTCCAAGAAGACACCAAAGAAACAAAAAAAGAGAAAGAAAAAAAGTGGCAACCGTTGAGGCAGGTTGGAATGGGGCAGGAGTGAGGTTATTCACTAAATATGTTTTTACATTGTTTGGATGTTTGCATCTTGGTAAATGTATGAGCTAATCTAAAAAACTCAATGGATGGATTAAATCGCAGACTAGACACAGAGAAAGCAAGCGTTAGGGAACTGGAACAAAGAAGGGGAGAAAAACCAACGAGCACACGGACAGACACACAAAAAGTAGGAAATAAGAAAAAGAGCATGACAGACAAGAAGGAGAGAGTGAGGGGCCTTGTTGCATCGCTGCTGGGCACCCCACAAGGCAAAACTAGAGTGAGCCGGGGAGATGGGGTATATGAAGGGATGATGGCCAAGATGCTTTCCAGAATGAGGAAAGATGAGAATCCTCAGATTTAGGAAGAACAAACCCCAAAGAGGATAAATTAAGAAGAAAGTCATATCTAGATACACATTTTGTAGTAAGCTTTCAAAAAATCAAAAATGAAAAGATCTTAGAAACAGTCCCTGCTCCCCCCAATAGATGAATTCTCTACACAGAATAATATGTAAACAACAGCCACGATGAAAGACAGGAACAGCGAAATGACCTCAAAGTGCCGAGAGGTGTCAACCATCAGGGACTTCAAAGTGTCAACTCGCTAAAATGATGATCCAAAACCGAGGGTGAAATAAAGACGTTTCAGGCAAACAGAAACTGAGAGCAGGCGCTGCCAGAGACATTTCCAGTGCACAGTACTTTAAGGAAAAGAAAAAAAAAACGATCCAAGAAAGCTCAGAGATGAAAGACGAAGGAGCAAAGAAATTGACAAATGTGTGAATAAGTATAAACAAACGTTGACAGTATCCTCTAATAGCACCAATGACTAAGTTAGTACAGGAAGAGTAAGACTGAACAAAAGTCCCGGACGACAATACCCCAGAGAATGAGAAAGGGTGATTTTAGTTAACGGCATCCTAAGGTCATGAAATCCCTAGAAAGGAGAACAATGAGAAACTTTCGACCTTGCTAAGAATGCATGTTAGCCTTTTTAAGGGCAACCACTAGAGAATCAGAAGGGCTCTAAGAGTCAACCGGCACAGAGAAAAGAATGTGACTTTTTTAAAAGTTCCGTCAATCTAAAAGAAGGCAGGAGAAGGGGCGCCTGGGTGGCTCAGTCGGTTAAGCGTCTGCGTTCAGCTCAGGTCATGATCCCAGGGTCCTGGGATGGAGCCCCGCATCGGGCTCCCTGCTCCGCGGGAAGCCTGCTTCTCCCTCTCCATCTGCCGCTCCCCCCTGCTTGTGCGTGCTCTCTCTCAAATTAATAGATAAAATCTTAGAAGAAAAAGGCAGGAAAAGAGGGGAGAAAGCATGGAAAGCAGGCCATTGATCAAACACATCACGGTAGAAATAAACTCTCACAGAACAATAAATATAAATGAACCTAATTCAGGGTCACACTGCCAACTACCCAGATTGGGTGACATCACAAAATCCAATGACTTGTGGTTAACGAGACCCACCTGAAACATAAAAACAAAGGGAATTTAAAGGTAAGATGAAAGATCTCCCTGTGAGGACTAATCGAAAGAAGGTTGGCACACTGAACAATGGTCAAGATGGTAAACTTCATGTTATGTGTATTTTACCACAATTAAAAATAATTAAATTAAAAAAGAAAATTGGAATAGCTCTATTAAGATCTGACTAAATTTATATTTGGGGGGGAGAAGCATCATTTGGGGTGGTTTAAAGAATTTAATTCACCGGGAAGACAAAGCAATACTAAACTTGTTTAATAAAATAGCCTCAAACATATAAAGCCAAAGTTGACAGAACTCTCATTGCAGGAGAAAATCTATAGGTCTTGAACAATCTGTCTTCACAGAGCGAGAGTTTAACATGATTTCCTTAGGAATTAAAATATCAAGAGACCGTAGTTTTGAACATAGTACGCTGCAACAAAAAATCAACCAACAGATATTCTTCTCACGTACACAGGAACATTTACCAAAACATTTAGTTAACCACCGAGAAAATTTCAACCAGCATCGAAGAATGGCTTTCATCCAGACACGTCCTGCTACAGTGTGACTATATTAGAAATCACTAGCCAAGTGATAGTATTTAAAACCCCATTTTCGGGGCGCCTGGGTGGCTCAGTTGGTTGGGCGACTGCCTTCGGCTCAGGTCGTGATCCTGGAGTCCCGGGATCGAGTCCCGCATCGGGCTCCCTGCTCGGCAGGGAGTCTGCTCCTCCCTCTGACCCTCCCCCCTCTCATGTGCTCTCTGTCTCTCTCATTCTCTCTGTCTCAAATAAATAAATAAAATCTTTTAAAAAAATAAAAAAATAAATAAAAATAAAACCCCATTTTCTTGAAAATGTAAAAAACATAGTTTTAAATAACTCACAGGTTAAAGAAAAATCAGGACTTTTAGAAAATGTTAAGAAACCAGGCAGTAGTGAAGAAAGACTTCCTACCAAAACTGTAGAGAAGCAGTTTAAAAGATTTTTAGGGCAATGTAGAGCCTTAGGTGTTTACATTAAAAAGGAACAAAAATGAAAATTAACGAGCTAAGGACTTAAGAAGTTTGTAAGGGGTGGCTGAGTGGCTCTTGGTTTCGGTTAAGGTCATGATCTCACGGTCGTGGGATCGAGCCCTGTGTGGGGCTCCGCGCTCAGCACGGAGTCTGCTTCAGATTCTCTCTCCCTCTGCCCCTTCCCGTGCTCAGGCTTTCTCTCTCTCTAAAATAAATAAATAAAATCTTTTTTTTAAGTTAGTAAAAGAACAGTAGAAGGAGTTCAAAGAATATGGGAAAAAGGAAGGAAATTAAAAGGTAAGAATGAAAGTGATCAAACAGGAAATAATGATTCGATAGAGAGGATCAATAAAGCCAAGAGCAGCTTCTTTGAAAAAAATAATAAAAGATAGAAAAATCTTTAGCAAGACTCATCTAAAAAAAAGAGACAATGATAAAAACCTGTGATCAAAAAGAAAACATCGCGGGCGCCTGGGTGGCTCAGTCGTTAAGCGTCTGCCTTCGGCTCAGGTCATGATCCCAGGGTCCTGGGGTCGAGTCCCGCATCGGGCTCCCTGCTCGGCGGGAAGCCTGCTTCTCGCTCTCCCACTCCCCCTGCTTGTGTTCCTGCTCTCGCTATCTCTCTCTCTGTCAAATAAATAAATAAAATCTTTAAAAAAAAAAAAGAAAGAAAACATCGCTAAAAAGATTCAGAAAGATATTTTTTCTTTCTTTTTTTTTTTTTTAAAGATTTTATTTATTTATTTGACAGAGAGAGACACAGCGAGAGAGGGAACACAAGCAGTGGGAGTGGGAGAGGGAGAAGCAGGCTTCCCGTGGAGCAGGGAGCCCGATGCGGGGCTCGATCCCAGGACTCTGGGATCATGACCTGAGCTGAAGGCAGACGCTTAACGACTGAGCCACCCAGGCGTCCCAGAAAGATATTTTTTCTAAGAGCAAGAGAGAGAGAGAGAGACTACTATAAATAACTTCATGGTCACAACAGTGAAATTTCAGACAGATTGGAAATTTTCCTAGAAAAATATAACTTGCCAAAACTGATACCAGGAAAAAAGCCAGAAAATCCGAATAGAGCCATCACTCCTGAAGATATGGGCTGAGTACAAAAACTGGGTGCCAGTGTTCCACAGAATGGAAAAAGAGGAAAGACTGCCCGGGTCTTTCCCATGAAGAACCCCAGAGGAAGAGGGAACCAAGAATAATCACAAGATGAAGGGAATGTCACTGTGACTGCATTTGGTTTTTTGTTGTTGTTGTTGTTTTCAAAATAGGCACGATAATTGCAATCTGCACCCCCGTTTTGTTGAAGGACCTCTCTGATTACAGTTCGTGTGTGTAGTGCCTAGAGTAAGTAGAGTTTATGTAAGTAGATGCAATCAGGATCAACAGTTTCCTCATGCATTCTGTGTAGAGTATCCATGGAACCTTTCTGTCAAGGGTAAATATTTAGTAACCTTAGGAAAATAGACATCAAAACCATATCCACAAGCAAAGGAATAAAGTTGGACCCCTTTACAAGCACAAAAATAAATTCTAGGTGAATCATACCTAAATGGGAGAGGTAGAACTATGAGACGCTTAGAAGAAAGTATAGGAGTAAGTCTTCATGATCTTGGGTTAGGCAAAGACCTCTCAGGTATGACATTAAAAATATAAGCAACAAAAAGACAAACAGATACTTTGGACTACATTAAAGTTAAAAAAAAAAGTTTTGTGCTTCAAAGGACACTCTTAAGAGAGTGAAAAGATAACCCAGAAGAGGATAAAATGTTTGCAAATCATATATCTGAAAAGGGTCTTGAATCCAAAATATATAAAGAACTATTATAAATGAACAACAAAAAGACAACGCAATTCAAAAATTGGCAAAGCACTTGAATAGACATTTCTCCAAAGAACATATACAAATGACCTATAAGCAAATGAACAGAAGCTCACCATCATTAGCCATTGGGGAAATCCAAATCAAAACCACTGAGATACTACTTCACATCTACAAGAATGGCTGTAATTAAAAAGTCCAATAATAACAATGTGGAGAAGTTAGAACCCTCCTACAATGCTGGTGGGAAAGTAAAATGGTGCCGCCATGTAGGAAAACAGTTCCTGAAAAGTTAAATGTAGAGTTACCTTATGACCCAGCAATTCCATGATTAGGTATATATCCAAGAGAAATGAAAACCCAGGTCCACACAAAAACTTGTACGCAAATGTTCATAGCAGCATTATTCATAACAGCCCCGAAGTGGAAACAACCCAAATGGCCACAATTAATGAGTAAATACAAAGTGGTAACTCCATACAAGGGACTATTATTTAGCCACAAAAAAAGAATGAAGGACTGATAACATGGTACAACTTGGATGAACCTTGAAAATATGATGTTACATGAAATAAGCCAGACACAGAGGTCACATCTTCCATGAGTCCATTAATACGGAATGTCCTACACTTTCTGTCCTCCATCCATAGAGACAGAAAGGAGACCAGCGTCTAATGAAAAGAGCAGTGACCACTAAAGGATACAGGGTTTCTTTTTCAGAGTGATGAACGTGTTTGAAAATTGATCATGGTGGTGGGTACGTGACTCGGAAAGTGCCAAATGCACATTTCATCAAGAATCCAAGGATTGTGAGAAATCCCCAAGTCCTCCGTTTGATGTTATGGATGAGCAAACTAACCTGGAAAGGGGTTCAAACTTAGCAAGTTTCCAACAAAGTTGAGTCTACAACCTGTTCCCTCTTCCTCACCTGTCTCTTCCTACAGAACTAAACTCACAGCCTCGGCAGGCTGACCTCTTTTTTTTTTCTTTTTTCTTTCTTTCTTTTTTTTTTTTTAGTTTTTCCCGGGTGATTTTTATTTTTAAAGGTGACAGCAGCCGTAACAGGGGCATTCAACAGATATGTTGTGAATCACACTAGATTCTAAATATGTTTTGTGTTCCTGAAAGAGACATGGCGTGTCCCTATCCATTCCTTAAACGCAGAGATGTAATTTTATTCATGCGATGGTATCAACACTATTCGACATGTAGGGCCTTTTCCTCCCTGTTTAAATTGAATTTCATTTTGAAAAGCTGATGTTGAGATGTGTCGATCTATTTTAATCGGGTTACCTTCTACTTCTGTAAAAACAACACTAATTTCTCTGAATGCCGCTCCAGAGTACTTACCTGGTAGCGGTCTCTGAAAAGTTTCAGAGATCTTAATATATATCTTCACACTGCCATGCAAACAACAACCCAACTCCTGTTTACGTCCATGTGACAAAACTAGGCACAGACAGATAGAAGGCGGTCAGGAGGCTACAATTTCTGGAGCGGGGCGGAACCTCGGGGATGAGATGGCGTCCAGGTTCCCAGAAGGCAGCATAAGCCCCTGTTCCTGTAAGAGCAAGGCCCTCATGGGGAGACAAAGACTCAAGGGGTGAGCTACCCCTTGGTGTCACATGTGGTCTGGGGCCTGTGGGTATCTGTTCCCGTCATGTACACCAGTTGGGAGTGTGAACTCTTAAAATAGCCCCCCCACTTACCCAGCTGTCTTCACCTCAAACCAGTGTGATTTTGGCCCCCAGAAGTTGCCCTGTGAGTCACTCAACCCATGGAAACCTCACCCCACCCTGACCTCAGGTAAGACAAAGGATGAAGACCCTGGGCCTCTGGCCCCACTCACATCTCTTTCCCCATTTGTTCACCCACCCACTCTGCGGCTGCAGCCTCAGGCCAGGGCTGGGGAGGGGCTGGGGAACCAGTGTGGCCACTGGTTGTCCTCACAAAAGGGGGACCAGGTCACTGTGTCCTGGGGTACGTTGTCTGGGGTCTAGAGCCGGGGCGGGCTGGGAAGCAGGTGTGGGTAGGAAGTGGGCCAGGAGGTTAATTTCTCCCCACTGCCTGGGGAGCGGGAAATGGTCACCTGAGTTCACACATGCTGAGAACCGGACACTGTTCTAAGCCCATCACACGTAGTAACTCTCACGTTCTTCACAACCTGTAGGGTCTACACTATTATCATCCCCCTTTTCAGCCAGGAAACTCAGGCCCAGAGAGGCTAGAGAAGCTTGCCAGGTCACACAGCTAGAGCCTAAAGGAGCTAGCCCAAGCCCGGGCGGCAGGCTCCAAGCCCCATGGTGAGCTCTTATGCTATGCCACCTCCTGGGCCTCACACACGTGACGCTGCAGATCAGAAGCAGGGGGACTGCCCTGCTGGCCCACTCGTCAACCCCGGAGTTGAATCTCAAAATCCCCAGGCCCCTGTGTGTGCTCCACACCAAGCCTCACCTGTCAGCCCAGGCCTCCGCGCCCCAGGCAGCTCTGCTTGAGGGATGAGATTCTGGCCCTCACAGCTTTGCTTCCTGGAGGGCTGTCAGAAGGGCCGGATGGGGAGGTGAGGACAGGATGGGTGCTGGTGGGAGGGGGAGAGCGGAGGGGACCCATGACCACAGCTGGAGGGGCGGGGCAGGAAGCAGAAGTGATGTGCACGGTGGCCTGGGTGATGAGCTGTGTGGTGAGCCTGCCTGGGGGCTGACACCACCATTTCAGGAGCCTCTCCTGGGGGAAGAGAATGTCCGTGTAGAGCGTCTCCGCCCAGGACCCCAGGTAGGGAGGAAGGCGGGCATCGGGGAGGCTGCGAGCCCCTGGGTGGGGACAGAGAGGCCCGGGAGTGGGGCTGCTCCATCCGGGGAAGAGCCTGTTGGAGCAGGAAGTGCTATGACCCATGAGACTGTGTTCTGTCACTGACTTGCTGGGTGGCCTCATGCCTGCTCCGGGCCTCGGTGTCCTCACAGAGAAAGTGGAAACGCTATAGGGCATCGTCTATAAGGCCGCTTCAGATGCTGACAGGGAGAGCCTTTTAGAAAGCTGGAAACAGGCTCCCTGGAAGATCATATGACGAGGACCAGGATAGAGATGGAGCTCTGTGCATTAAGGTCATAAACTGTGCTGGCCTCCCAAGTGGGATGACCCCAGAGCCTTCTCCTATTTACTTCCCCTGGGGCCTGCATGTCACCTGGAATCCCACCACCCAGTCACTCCTTCAGGTGAGGCGCAGAAGGCCCTGGCTAGAATGCAGGCGTTCCTGCTCTCCACAGCCCCCATGTCTCAGAGAAGCTGCGGTCCCTGGCAGGCGCTGGAAGGGACAGCCCTCCCAGGAGTCCAGTTTGGATAGGGGGAGAGTGTGGAGACTCCAGATTATAAACGGGTCCCTGTGAGGCTCCAGAGCCACCTCAAAATTGGGAAGAAATTTCTAGCCGATGGTTGCCCAACAATAGGCCACAGGTAGCTCGCGGTGCTGCCGGAATTCTGCAGAGCATGGCAGAGAATGCCAGAGGAGGCGTGGGCATCCGGAGATCTGGAGAGGGAGCGTGAAGCCCTCCCCACACAGGAGGCAAGGGCAGAGGCACGTGCTCAGCCTCCAGGCTGGAATTCGGGCTGCTGTTCTCCCATGAGGCTCAGAGAGCAGGCCCCAACGGGAAGGTGGGGACAATAAGGGCAACGCATTCTTTCTTTCCCAGTTCTGGTAAGGGCTGAGAACGAGAGAGGGCAGACAGAGAACGAGAGAGGTGGGGTGGGAAAAGCATGGCTTGTTCTGGGGCCCAAAATGATACTCCCCCAGAATCCAGGCTTCTCTAGAGTCCCAGATCCCTCCCCAAAATCGCTCCATCTGCGCTCTGCCCCCACTTCCGCGCGCAGAGCCCCTTCCCCACCAGCAGCGGCTGTGGTCCTGGGGACAAAGCCATCAGTCTGAATCCCCATCAGGCCTTAAATAATGAAATCCTAGCAAGGGGCTCCTCCTGGCTGTGTGACCTCCGGCAAGTCCCTTCTCATCCTCGGGCCCATTTGTACAGGTGGGGGATGGGCCAGGTTTGTAAAGGCCATTGCCGCTCTGACGTTCAATGACTTACGAGGTATCCCATTCCCTCTCCATTCCATATGCCACGACGGTTCATCCACCATACCTCTGCCCGCAGCTTCCAGAGCCCAGACGCCCCCCGTCTCCGCAGCTCCATGGGTGCCCGCCTGTTCCTCCTGGGCCTCCTCCTGCTGTTGCTGCCCACGCCCACCCCAGCCCCCTGCCGCACGGCCACCCGCAATGAGTGCCGGCGCAACCAGGTGTTCGTGCCCGGCGCGGCGCTGGCCGGGGAGGGCGTGGACGTGACCAGCCTCAGGCGCTCGGGCTCCTTCCCGGTGGACACAGAGAGCTTCCTGCGGCCGGATGGCACCTGCACCCTCTGCCAGAATGCCCTGCAGGAGGGCGCCCTCCAGCGCCTGCCCCTGGCACTGACCGACTGGCGCTCCCAGGGCTCAGGCTGTCAGCGCCAAGTGGTCAGGGCCAAGGCCAGTTCCATCAAGGGCGTGGCCAGGGAGGCGGCCAGCAGCATCCGCAACGACTGGCGGGTGGGGCTGGATGTGTCTCCCAAACCCAGCGCCAATGTGCAGGTGACCGTGGCCGGCTCGCACTCCAGGGTGGCCAACTTCGCTGCCCAGAAGACCCACCAGGACCAGTACAGCTTCAGCACTGACTTGGTGGAGTGTCACTTCTACAGGCGAGTGCTGCAGGTGGGGGTGGAGGAGCTCAGAGAAAGGGCTGGGAAACTCGGCGTGGTCCCGGAGCCCTGGGATGGCAGGGTGGGGACTCGGAGGCTGCGTCCACCAGGAGGATACACAACCCTGGGTCTCGCACACTGGGTGGTATGGTGCCCTCGGGCCTCCGCCCCGGGGTCCCCTGAACAGGAAGAGCCCTGGGAGAGAACAGGTGGAGGAGGAGCGAGCAAGGCTGTGCTGAGATCCGCAACATGGTGCCATTTGGATCTACGGAGTGCCCAGTTCCCTCTGTCCTGTGGGCAGGAGACTTCCCATCACTGGGCCTCATTCACCCACTCGACCACGAGCATGCCTGTCATGTATCAGGCTCTGTGCTGGGAATTAGAACTACAGGGCTAGACAGCAGCAATCACACCCCTCCCTTCAGGGACCTGGGTCCCACAATCCCAGAAATGCATGGTCTCCATGGAGCACCCAAGTCACCCACCCTGATTTCTCCCACAGTGAGACAGGGCGCCTCCTGCCTTGTGGCCAGAGCTATCAGGAGCCCGATCTAGGGGACAGACGGACAGGGCCACAGGACTAGGTTCCAAAGCTAGAGGGTCACCATCAGTTTTCTAACTAGAAAATAAAAAGGAAAGAAAAAACTTTACTTTGCGAAGGAAAAGCAGAAATTCAGCATACCTAGGTCACCAAGGAGCAACCTTGGGTTTCCCTGACAGCTCAGTGGTTCAGAGCTTGGGCTTGGAGCCAGGCCACCTGGGTTCAAGTTGTCTTTCTATCACTTACATGTGACCTTGGGCGACCTTGAGGGATGGCTGAATGGGGAAAACTAACCACTGCTGGCCCATCTGATGTTTCTCTCCTCTTCCAGTTTTCACCTGGTACACTCTCCCCCACTCCACCCCAACTTCCAGAAGGCCCTCAGTGACCTGCCCCCCAACTTCAACACCTCCACAGAGGCTGACTACATCAGGCTCATCTCCCACTATGGCACCCACTTCATCCGGTCCCTGGAGCTGGGCGGCCGGGTCTCGGCCCTCACTGCCCTGCGCACCTGTGAGTTGGCCCTGAACGGGCTCACAGCCAATGAGGTGGAGGACTGCCTGGCCGTCGAGGCCCAGGTCAGCATCAGTGGCCGCGCCAGCTCTTCATCAGAATTCAAGGCCTGTGAGGAGAAGAAGAAGCAGCACAAGATGGAGACTTCCTTCCACCAGTCCTACCGGGAACGCTTTTCCCAAATAGTCGGGGGCCACCATACCTCCGTGGGCGACCTGCTGTTTGGGAACCAGGCCGGGCCGGAGCAGTTCTCAGCCTGGATGGACTCACTGATGGCCAGACCCGGCCTGGTGGACTACACCCTGGAGCCTCTGCACGTGCTCGTGAAGAGCCGGGACCCACGGCGGGAGTCGCTGAGGCGGGCCGTGAGCAAGTACGTGATGGACAGGGCCCGGTGGAAGGACTGCAGTAGGCCCTGCCCCCCGGGGCAGCAGAAGAGCCCCCATGACCCATGCCAGTGTGTGTGCCCCAGCTCGGCGGCCACCAACCAGGACTGCTGTCCCCGGCAGAGGGGCCTGGCCCACTTGGAGGTGATGAAATTCCAGGCGACGGGCCTGTGGGGAGACCACTTCACTGCTACAGATGCCTATCTGAAAGTCTTCTTTGGAGACCAGGAGCTGAGAACCAACACGGTGTGGAACAGTAACCACCCCCAGTGGGAGACACGGCTGGACTTCGGGGACGTGCTCCTGTCCACGGAGAGGCCCCTGCGGGTGCAGGTCTGGGACGAAGACAGAGGCTGGGACGACGACCTCCTCGGCACCTGCGACCAGAAAGCGCAGTCGGGCTTCCATAAGGTGATGTGCAACCTGAACCACGGTCACCTGAGATTCTTCTACCACGCCAAGTGCTTGCCTCACCTGGAGGGGGCAACCTGCCTGCAGTATGCCCCCCACGGTCTTCTGGGGGCGCCTCCAGGAAACCGGAGTGGGCCAGTGTGGTGAGCGCAGTGGGTCTTGAGAGGACCAGGGGACCTCTGCCTGGACTGAATGGGGTCCTCACGGAGGGAGCCAGGGCCTCTCTCCATATCCCCAGTAGATAGATGGAAAACTGAGGCTTACTTTTTTTTTTTTTTTCAACGAAGTGGCTGAATTTCCAGGCCAGCCCTGAGTCTCCTGTCCAAACTGCCTTAGCTCTCTGATATTCTCGAGCCCTGGAAATGAGCTGGGGCCAGGCCATGCCCTCCAGCGCCTGCTACCCACGCCACAGCCTGGGTCAGGAGCTGGGCAGAAGGCCAGGAGGCCCTTCCTCCCAGACTGCTTGCTGTCACTGAAGACTTTCCCTTGCAGCCCTTGCCCGCATGGGGAATTCTTCATCCCACTGGGTCTAACCCTGCCCGTCCCGGCTGCTCTGCTTGCTCTCTCTTCTTGGCCCAGCAGCTGTGCCCCTCAGCCAAATCTGGGACCGTCTGGACCGGCCTCGCGTGTGCACAGCCTGACGGAGGACTTATACCCTTGCTGTGATGGCCACCGTCATGGCCGTCCCTGTGGCAGAGGAGAGGGCCGGGACCAAACGCGGCCGGAGAGACGGACGTCTACATCAGCAACCCTACGCAGCAGGACAGGGCGCTCACCCCGGAGCAGGCCAGCAAGTGGCTTTCCACTTGCGCTGGAAACGTGGGGACCCAAAATATTTCACTTCCCTCGAAACTCCTGATTCGAGACCCAGCAGCACAAACTCGGGGAGAAAGGCAACAGACGTTCAGCCCCTAGCCGGGTGGCCACAGGGAAGGGTGAGGACTATGGTGAGCTGATTTATGGAGCTCTGGCCCCGCCAGGCATTCCCAGACAGGAGGGCTGGCAGGGCTGGGGATTTCTGAAAGTAGCCAGAAACCCCAAATTAGCTTCTCTAATTGTTGGCAAGGCAGTTCCCTTTGTAAAAATAAACCTACGTACAAGTCACAGAGAACGTGTGTGCAGGCCGAAATCGAGCCAGAGCCATCAACTTGAAAGCTGTCATTTCACCAGAACCCATGTGACGGGCTGAAGAGCTCTCCCTCGTCCCCCACAGTTGGAGGGGAGAAGGCATTGGCTCCAACCAGGGGGTGACTGAGGCTTCCTGGCCTCGGCATGTGGGGAACCCCAGAGCCTCGGGGGTCTGCCCTCAAATGAAATGGTCTTTGTTTCACTCGCTTGGGACACAGGCCCATGGGGGTGGGTGGCGAGATTCAGGCAGCCTGCTAGAACGGGCAGGATTGGGCCGGGCAGGGCTGCCGTCAGAGGGGCCCTGGGTTGCTGGCCTGGCTTCCTGACTCTCTCCGAAACTCCCTGCAAATTAAGGCCTTTGAGGTTTGTGTGGACCCATACTCTCAGAAGCCCAGCAGTCATGTTACGCTGACCCCAAATCCCCAAGGGGGGTGGGGGCAGGAGGGACTGGCTGGCTCTAAAAGGCTGCTTGAAGCCAATGTTCTTACACCTTTCCCTTCACAGCCACGCGCACAAACAAGAGCACAAGAAAAATCTTGAAAGGTCATGCAGGCTGCTGCGCTCATTGAAAATAAACATGGGTGTGGGCCGTAGCCCCCTGGGAAAGCAGGCCTGGCTCGGGGGACTGCTCTGACTGAAGAGGGGAGCCTTGTTTAAGTGCCCACTGGATCAGTGACCTCCAGCAATCGCTTTGTTCCCTGGGCCTTGGTTTCCCCAGAAGGATACTCTTCATTTTTCTCCGTTCCCAGGACTGTGTGGAAGGGGGCCACAAGCCTTTCTAGAAGGTCAGTGTTCCGTAAAGGGTACTGAAAGGCCATCTTGTTACCCCTCCTGGTGTTCCATCTAGGGAAGCTGGGACCCGGAGGATGGAGCTGCGGTTGTAGAAGTTACTAGCACAGTCAGGTCTCCGAGTCCTGCGCACGGCGCTCCGAGCCCCAGTCTTGGGAGAGACCAACAAGCCTCTAGAAAAAGGGCCCTTGGGCGAAAAGGTGTGGGATGGCCAGGGAGGAGGAATGGGCCAACCTTGTTGAGGGGCAGCTTGCCCTCAGCCCCAATTCGAGACCCAGTGTGCAATTTCCCCTTCCAACCCACACAGACTGGAAGACTGTCAGCCCGAGGCCCCTTGTTTGCTCGGGGAGTTCCCTGCTGGGCCAGATTGCTTCCATCGGCCCTCCTCAGGCTCTGTCCTCACCCTGTCCCACCCTGCTCTGGCCTGGGAGGCTGATCTGTCCGCACCGTCTCTAGGGGGCAAGAGATCGGGGGCTTGGGGGGGTTGGTGGGAATTTCAGAGACTCGAGCTTTTGCTCCCCTCCAGTCTCTCAGTGAGGTGGCCCGGGTCCAGCTGGGTCACTGCTCTTCCCAGGGGGCTTCTGCCTGTCTCTGGGCAACTGCCCCCCTCTCTCACCCTTTCAGACCCAGGGATGGCAGCAGTTCCACTGTACCAATCCTGAGTTACTGCACTATCCCATGTGTTTCTCTATAACCGCCCCCGCCCCATACACAGGCCTTTTAGAAACAACCCTCCCTGAAATTATTACAATTTGAATTTGCCACTGGCTTCTCTATGGCCTGAATGTTTGTGTCCCCTCAAAAGTCACAGGCTGAAATAGTAGCCCCCACGGTGATTGCCTCAGGAGGGGGGTGCTGTGGGAGGGCATATGAGCAGGATTAGTGCCGTCGTAAAAGAGGCCCCAGAGAGATTCCAGGCCCCTTCCACCGTTGGAGGACCCATGGGAAGGTGCTCTCTACAAACAGAAAACAGGCCCACTGAATCCACCGACACCTTGACCTGGGACTTCCAGACTCCAGAATGGAGAGGAACGTATTTCTCCCATGCGTAAGCCACCCAGTCTGTGATATTTTGTTGAAAAAGCCCCAATGAACCGATAGGGGCCCTGATGACACACCACCTATGAGTCCCGGTGGAAAGCAGAGCCCCACCCCCCCAGCAGCTGGAAATGCCCGACTCTTTTGCTTCCCCGTCCTCCCCTGCAACTAGGAAAGGACATGCGATGGGGTCTGTCCGTAGGAGGCACCTGCCCCAGGTATGGGGTCCCTTCAGGAGCAGAGGTGAGCCAAAGTTTCGAGGATAGGTGATTTATGGGAGAGGCAATCCCAGAAAGCCCAGCAGGGGAGAGGACGAGTGAGCCAGGGAAGGGACAGTGACCCACCATTCAGCAAGTCACCACCATGGGCCCCCAGAGCCAACGAAGAACACGCACCTCAGAGTTATCCCAGCTCCGCGTGGAGGGAGTTGGGCGGCAGTATATAGCACCTCCCATCGGTCATTGGTTAGAGCTACATTCTTTTTCTACTGAGTTTATCCAGACTTGGCTTCTCTTTCTGGCAAAGAAAAACCCTGGCTTGATGACACCGTCCATCTTCTCCCTCACTACTTCAACACTCCCGTCCCCTTTCCCAACCATCCTTCCACCCCCATCTGTCCTTAGAGCTGCTCACTTGTCCCCAGCACTCCCCCCGCCCCCTTCCCAAGCGCACAGAGCACAGAACGCTGGGACCACTCACAGGTTCCATCCTTGAGCAGATGGTTACAGAGCACCTTCTGTAAACCAGGTCCCGCAAACTAGCCGTGCAGCCCACCTGCCCTCTGGCGGCCTGTCTGACCGGGAGACAGATGTGGACTTGGAGGACGGTCCAGGGGGCAGGGTGGCGTTCAGACTGGGGGGGCGGGGCGCGGGGGGTCTCGGCTGCATTGCTTTTTTCTCATCCCCCGTCCTAGGTCCAAGTGATCACTCCTCAGACCTGGGGCTGGCACCAAGCACAGCCCAGTTTGGGGGTTTTTTAAAGCAGTTCCTTCACAGCACCTTCATCTCCCTTCAAACCCGCTGAGTGATCTCTGGGGTGCGGCCCCGCTGCCCTGGAGGCTGCAAAGGGGGACCTGCTGGAGAACAGGCAGTGTGGGGGTGGGGAGAGCCCTCTGAGAGGCGCAGGGGCCCTTGCAGCTTTGGGAGGTGTGCATCCTCTCCACAGTGTTCCTGATTCCCCCCCGTCTGTCACCCAACCCTGGGCATTTCCGCATCCCGACATTTGTGCCCTTCTGCTCATAACCTCAGCCTCCCCGGGACAGCAACATCTCCCGGACATGTCTTCCTGTGGGCTCCTCACAGATCCCTGGGCTCCTGTCTGCTTCTCAGTGTCCCTCCAGCCTACCGTCCCTCGGCCCACTCCGAGCCTGCCCCCACATCTCTGCCCGAGGGCCTGAGCTAGGCCTGCTCTGCCTGCCCCACGGGGAAGCTAGAAGAGCCAGGGCGCAGTATCCGCGCCCCACCCATCCCAGACAGCCTTCGCCCAATGGCCGATGGGAGGTGGGTGGCGCATCAACACTCCAGCTCCCTCCCCGTCGGGGGGAATAACTCTGACGGAATGCCCAGGGTTCCCCAGCAGGGTGAAGCTCCCGTACCCACAGGGGCGACTTGCTCGACCACACATGCTCTCTTGGCTGGCCTCCTTGCCAGTCTCAATCCCTCATTCCCCTACTGGTATTTTCTGGAATCACCCCCCACCCCCCACAGAAACAACCTGCTGATGAACCCCTGTCTCAAGGTTTGTTTCTGGAAAAACCAGCTAAGACACACATCTGACTATGTCATTGCCTTGCTTAAAACTCTTCACTGGTTCCTTGTGGCTCCCGAGATAAAGCTCAGACCCCCTAAGGCGACCCCATGTGCTGACCTCACTCTCACCTCTCTCAGCCCCCCACCAAACCCTGCCTCACCGAGCTTACCGGCTCCTCGCTGGCCACGTTCTCTCTTGCCCTTCCCACATGCCGCCTCCTCTTTCTGCAAATTATCTCCACCACCCTAAGTCCTCCTCAGCCTTCAGGCTTCAGCTTCCAAGACAGTTTCCTCCAGGAAGCCTTCCCTGGTTTCCAGGTCAAGGTCACAGCCCACTGTCAGGCCAAGGGCCACTTCTATCTTGTCAGTGTGGAACCAATAGTCCAGCCCCTGGCCTAAGTCTGCTGCTTGAAAACTACTGGATGGGCGATTAGATGGGAAATGGATAAATGAATGAATGGGGCATGTGAGCAGACTCTTCCACCCTGTGCTTGAACTCTCCCACAGGCAGGGGGCTCATTACCTCGGGAGGGAGCTGTTCTGCCTGTGATGGGCTCTAACCATGATCTGTCAGGGGACACAGAAACCTGTCTTCTCAGAGCGTGCAGCCCTACCAGCGGATCAGGCGCCCCCTGTATCTACATCTCTGGTCCCGTCTGCAGGCTGACTGACAACCTGACAACCACCGGCTGCCACCCACGCCTCCCTCCGGGAGGTTGCCACAAAGGGAGCACACAGGGCCCGGTGCAAGGGCTGGCCCAACCGCCGCCTCTCTGTCACTGACAGTGGAAACCAGAGCCTCTCAGGGACTGGACTGACGGCTCTTCACTCTTACCCACCTCTCACCTGCAACGGCCCCAGGCACAACTGAGTCAGTTCCAGCTGGGGGTAGCTCTTTCTCCAGGCGCAGCAGGTGCCCCCTTGGCCTGGGCAAATCGTGACCCCTAACCTGCTCACGGGATCCCTCTCCATGCCCCCCACCCTGCTGCCTGATGAGGCCTTTTCCAGCTAAGGCTTCCGTAGCCCGAGCGGCCACACGCACAGGCAGGGCCAGACTGAGCATCTGACTGGCCTCATACAGTGCAGGATGGCGGGGGGTGGGGAGAGTGGGTCTGGCTCAGCTGAGATTCTCACCAGGTGGTAAGGGTTAGTGTCACGCATAGGAAGAGATCAACCTCCATCACAGACAGGACCCTCAAGAGCAGCCAAGGACTGACATCCAAGCCAGGCCACAAATGAAATGATCCCGGCCACACATTCACCCAGACTAGCCAGAGACATATCATATGAACCTTGATTTTGATCCAAGATTGAGTCTCAACCTCAATTAGTTCTCTGTAGTACGCTGCAATCACGCAACCCCCCTCCCCTGCAGATCTCGTGGTTCCCAGCTATAAAACAGGGGCTGGAACCCTGATTTCTGCACCGCTCTCCCGCTGGGAGCGGCTGGGCCTTGGCCCTCAGTGGGCATGGCCGGATGGACCCAACGCCCGCAGTGCCCCCAGGGAGCACCCCCTGAGCACCACCTCCCCCATGCTTGGAAGAAGCCCGGCCCCGCTTGCCTTCCTCTTTCCAAAGGCCCAGACACACAACCCAGCCCGCCAGACCCCCAACAGCTGCTGCTGTTTTGTGGGCTGTCTTGGAATCTGTGTGCCGCGGGGTTCCCACTGCACATCTGGCCTCACCAAGAATCTGCACAACAGCTGGATCCCAGCTTCCTCTTAAAAGGGCAGTGACGTCAGCTCGCTGGCAGGACACTGGCTTTTCCCCTGGGAAACCCAAACTCCCTGTGAGACTCAACCATCCTGCAATGAGGCTGACCACCCCCCCTCCCCCGCCCCAGAACACGTCTTTGTCCCCTCCCTTTTGTCCGTATTCACAGGAATCGGCCCCTCTGGGACCGGGGACCTTTGCCCAAGGTCCCGCTGCCGCCAGCTGAGGCCACGATGCAGCAGGGACATGGTGCGATCCATGCCTGCCCCTCTCCCACGGGAATGCAGGACTTGGTGTGATTTCATTCTGTAAAGCATTTCTCCAAGCTGGAGGACTTGAGAGACTTGCTGCCCTTCCTTGCCCCTTCCCTTCCATTCTTTCCCCTCGCCAACACCACAGAGGAAACGCTAACAGACAGCATTTCTGCAACACTTACTGTGGCGTTCGAAGGAGCAGACCTGTGCTGATGCATTTAATCTGCCCAGTGGCCTAGGAGGGGGGTGGACTTATCCCCACTTTAGAAATGACGTCTCCCAGAAAGCGGAGGGCCTTCCCCCACTTCGTTCCAAACCTTCTCCGCTCGTGCCACCGTCGGACTGCCCAGATGTTGAGAGCCCCGTTTGCACTCCCCCTCCTAGTCTTCAGGACCATCTCCATGCCTCAGAGCGGCTGAAGGGGACCCACTTTAGGGGGCTGCTCGCCGGGGGAGGAATCTCTCTATGCCGCCGCTCGCTTTTCAGAAATGTCATAAAATATACCTCGCATATTTATCACTTTAACCATTTGTAAGTGCACACAGGTCAGTGGCTTTAAATACATTCCCAATGTTGTGTAAGCCTCACGCCTCTTTACGCTTGGAAATTTTCCAGTATCTCCAACAAAAACTCTGTACCCAGCAAACAGTAACTCCCTCTCCGTCCTCCCCCCAGCCTCTGTAACCCCTCTTCTACTTTCTGTCTCTACGGATTTGCCTGTTCTAGGTGCCTCGTACAAACGGGACCCTACAGAGTTTGTCTTCTGTGCCTGGCTTCTCTTGCTAAGCACGGTGTTTCCAAGATCCATCCAAATTACAGCACGTGTCAGGACTTCATTCCTGTTATAGCTGAATGATATTCCATCCTATGTATGTATCATTTTGTTTATCCAGTCATCAGTCCACGGACACTTGGGTAGTTTCCACTTTTTGACCATTGTGAACAAAACTGCTATGAACAGCGGCGTACAAGTATCTGTTTGAGTCCCTATTTCCATTTCTTTTGATACATACCGAGGGGTGGGATTGGTGGGTCACATGGTTGTTCTATGTTTAACCTTTTGAGAAACCACCAAATTGTTTCCACAGCCTGCCACTAGCTTCTTCGCCACTCTCTGCCCTCACCTTCCTGTGTTCAAATCAGGACTTGAACCCAGATCCAGCTCAGCTGTCCAGCCACAGGGAGGCCATCCTCACACTCATGGCAGGACCATGGCAACTCCAAGCTTTCCTAGGGGCCAAGGGCCCAGCTTTGCCCACCACTCCGCCTCTCCCCTACAGAGCACAGGACCCACCGGGCAGGGGCAGGGGGAGAAAGCTGAATGGGTGGGCACCTGTTCCTGGGTGGCGAGATTCTCTTGCCTAGTATGCTAAGTCGCTCTGTCGTATCATAACTGCTTCCACAGCCCCTCGCACGCTCCTGGCATATAGCACGTACTCAATAAACACTGGTGAGTGAATCCCTGTTGACGTGCATCTCTGCCCCCAAAGGACTATGAGCAGGGGGGTGGCTGAGACAGCGAGCATGGAGCCCAGCTCCTGAGAAAGCAGGCAAAGAATGCTGTACCTGAGCTGGGCTGGAGGAAATGCCGTGAGGTCCTCCCTCCTTACCTTCTGGGAGAAGCAGGCTCCCCACTGCCCCCTGGTAGCGTGGGGAGCTGATATATTTGGAGAAAGGGACCCACCAGAGCCAGCCAAGGTGCCCCTGGCCTCAGGCACAGGTGCATAGAGGTACAAACGCCTAGTGAGATGCCAAGGTGCGGATGGGACTCTAGGGGTTTCTGTTTTTACCTTCACGTACCATGTCTCAAGGCACAGGGCACACAGGGCAGGCCCTGTGTAAATATGCATTATATTATTTTGTTTTCCTGAGAGCCCCACTTCACAGAGAAGGGAACTGAAGCTAAGGAAGGTGTGGTAACTTGTCCACGATGCTGGGAAGGGTGAGATTCGAACCAGGGACGGTCCTGCCAGTGGTCCAGGGTACATGTCCTGCACCTGCCCCCAGGCCTGCCCTCCCAGTCTGCCTTCCCTGGGCATCAGCCCCTCGGCTGCTGCAGACCTGAGGCGGTGCCCACACCCCTAAATCTCTCCTTTGCTCCCACCGGTTCTGGCTTTCCCTCTGGCTCCCCATTCCCTCCGCCCTGGTCCATCCTGCACTGCAAGGTTCTCTAAGACCCTGGCCACCCCCTCTGCTCTCCTTGGCATTTGTAAATGATTCCTACAGGCTACACAGCACTCTCCAGGGGCTAGAACTAGGGGCACTCCCTGAGCCATACCCTCTGGACCAGAAGAGGGTAGGGAAGGCTGGATTGGGAATTCCAGGAAGCTTGAAGGAAAAGCAGGGAGCATGCATTTGCCGAGCATCTCTCTGGGTGGGGCCCGGTGCTGGGCATGCAGACCCTCCTTCTCTCTGTCACTTTGACCTCCTCCGCCAGTAGGCAAGGACCCCGTAGGCAGGACAGGACGAGGGCTGGTTCGAGGCCTCGCAGACTGGCCCGGGAAGCCCACTCCCTTCCTTCCGGATGGCCGCCCGATCCCCCACAGGGGACTGGAAAGGAAGCAGCCAGTCGCTGGAGGCAGCTCAGGGGAGGGCCCCGGGGACAGGACTCCAGCCTGGCCAGAAACCCCCCTCCCACCCCTGAAAGAGCAAAGCTGGACAGAGAAGTAGAAAAGCCTGTGTTTAACTGGAGCCAGCAGTCTAAACATAAACATCTGTTCGTGATTTCAAAAACAAAACAAAAATACGGTTTGCAGAACCAATTCACAGAGCAAACGAGATGGCAGGGAATTCTAGAACTTTGTTAAGAACCCACAGTGCTTTCAAGTCCTTTGGAAACCATTTAAACTGTGCAAATGTGCTTATTAAGCAAACCATGCAAATTAGCTTATAAACTCTGAGTAACACCTTGTGACTCCGATCTGGTACCTACCAGTGAAGCAGGTGCTGCAGGGACCCAGCCCGGGCACATGGGAGCTTATTCTTGGCTAGCATCCGTAGCATCTCTGAAAATGATGCTAGGGCTTTCCTTGAAAAGGTTCAGTGATATAGTCGCTTCTTCCCTAATCATGTCCCCCACCTAATTCTAAAAAACATTTATTGTCTTCGTCGTACTAACAAGACTGGGCAAAGGGGCCCTTATCCTTGCCATCGGGAGCAAAGAGCATTCCCCAAGCCCTCCCAGACCAGATGTGTGGGGGGGGCTCTGCCCTTACTCGCTAAGTGACCTTGAGCAACTGCCTTCTCTGGCAAGTACCCAGCCGCGCATGCGTCACCTGGCCAGACGAACAGCTAAATCACACGTATGCTTCAGCTGGAAAGGACCTCACGTGGGAGCAGCTACAAACACGCCACGTACAGCAGCATCGGAAAGGGGCCCTACTCGTGGGTGGGGGCCCGTCCTGCTGCTGATTCCACAGACAGTTGGGGAGCTCAAAGAGGGTCTCGAGGGCAGGGGAGCATTATGCACTCCATTTTAGAGATGCAGAAACGGAGGCTGGGGCAATGTATCAGGCACATATTCGGGGCCCAGTAGTGCCCACTGGCTCAGGACTCACTCATGGAGACTCTGCCCACTTACGGAGACATAAGGACCCGCTCCTGGGGCGGGGGGGGGGGGGGGGGCAACTTTCCTCTTCAGCAAACCTTCCCTAGAAAAATCTCTGTGTAAAGCCAGGTCCCCCTGCTTGTCCTCAGCCAAGGAGAGAAGGGGCCCAGAGGGGGAGACCGCCAGCCAGTGTGCTGATGCTGGCCTGACTGGGAATCCGAGGCAGGAGGGACAAGGGCCTGTCTAGACTGCAGCAGCCTCGCGCAGGAGGGAGGGAGGGAGGGACCCAGGCAACCGGAAGGGGGGCTCATCACGCATGGCCAGCACCTCCTCTCCCCATGCTTTCATGCCCCCCTCCCCCACCAGGCTTGCCCTTCCAAGAAGGTTAGGGGCAGCAGGTTGCTTCAGCCACTCTTCATCTGCATTCTTCAGATTCTCTCTCAAAACCCTTGAGAGGAAATTGCGCCCCGGGGACAAGGACATAGCCTCCCTCTGTGAAAGTCATAAACACACCTGTGTTCGTGCCCATCTGGAAAGCCCAGGAAAGCGCCCCTGGCACCACCGTGCGGGAAACACCACCCAGGAACCCAGCAGAGCCTGTGCCCAGCCAGCTCCGGCAGGTGCTTTTCAGAACCGTCTGCAGCTTCTAGGACACAAGCTCTAAGCAGATGCTTCTCTGCATAGAAGGTGCAGAGCAAGACTTCCAAAGGCAGGTCCACACTGACGTTTTCCGTCGGGGACAAAGGAGCAAAATAAGGACAGATACAGCGTGTTACAGCCGCCCCTTTATCTACTTGAAGACCTGTCACTATGCCCCACCCCAAGAATTTGTCCTTGGTTTAGGAGGTTAAAATGTCCTTTTATGATATGATAGTGGTGACATATGTCACACCATAGGTGTGACAGTGGTGAATTTCTTTTGAATGGGCTTTGCAAAATTTTGCATCCTAATATTCTTTATTTTATTTTATTTTATTTTTTTTATTTATTTGCGAGAGAGAGAATGAGAGACAGAGAGCATGAGAGGGGGGAGGGTCAGAGGGAGAAGCAGACTCCCTGCTGAGCAGCGAGCCCGATGTGGGACTCGATCCTGGGACTCTAGGATCATGACCTGAGCCGAAGGCAGTCGCCCAACCAACTGAGCCACCCAGGTGCCCTGCATCCTAATATGCTTTTGAAAATTCTATTGTCTCTGCAATCAAAATATTGGGGAACCTGTGGAGAGAACACAAAAGGGAGGCCCCCCACATTTTTGGGGGGTCACAGTTTTTGTGTTTGCTTTGAGAGCCTGATGTAAACTCTGGACCCTCTCCTGAGAAAAGTGTATAAACACACTTTTACATGCAACCTCAAACCTCGGAAGCCCTGAAACTCTCAGTGAAGGAGAAAGGAGGAAAGTCCCATCAGCACGTGCCTGCTTAGGTACCCACAGACTCAGGGAGGTTCTTAGGAAATGCGGTTTCTTTGGGGCTTCAGGCTGTGGGTTAGTGATTGGTATCAATCTAGATGCTCCAGTGGATCTGGAAAAGAAGGGCAAAGAAAGAACCCTGGGCAGGGAGTCAGCGTGCTGGCTCTGCCTTGGCTCCCTGCATGACCTTGGCTAAGGCATGGCCCTCCAGCCTCGGATCCCCCATCTGCTATGTGGAGAGGTCCGTTGTGAAGTACAAGCTCCCTCAGAGACCATATTCCAGTAGTGAAGGGATTTCCAGTAAGTTTTATTCATTCTTTCTTTCAAAAAGAGTTCCTACACCTGCGACCTGCCAGGTCCTGGATAATTGGAAACGCATGAGCCACGGTCCCCAGCCACAGGTAGCCTCTGGTCTGTGGAGGAAGCCGCAGTCCACTGTTACCAGCAGATACTCAGGGCAGCTTGATGACCTCAGTCCCAGCTCCCTCGGGGATGCACGTGGAGCCTTGGACAAATGGTGAAACCTCTCTTAGTCCGCAAATTAAAAACGGAAACCCCTGCCTCACCTGACCTGCGAGGCTTTGGCGAAAGATTGTGCACAGCGCCCTGATCTGACGTGTGGAAGTCACCACAAGCATCCCATCAGTGACCATCGTCCCCTTCTACCTTGCCTCACGAACACCAAACGCTCTGCGAAGTCCTGAAGCATCAGACGCTGCTGTCACCGTCCGTGTGCCGAGCCCTTCCAGACCGCGGGGACAGGAGCCCAATCTCACGCGGCCCTTCCTGAAGCAGTTCGCGGGTTAGCGGAGGATAGAGACCAGCGCATGCACAATAGCGTACAAGTGCATTTGGGAAGTGGGCGCGGGGAAACACGGATGTTCTCTAGACAGTTCTTTCACCTTTCCTGTAGGTTTGAATTTGCCACACTGAAATGTCAGGGAGAATCATGGCTCGAGAAGCCAGAACCCTTTCTGCAGGTGCCCGTGGGCCTTCGAGCTGCCTGGTGGCAGAGACCCGAAGCCAGCGGCCTGTGGAGGCCACACAAGGGGCTAGAGAAAAGAGAGAAGGCGCACCAGGCCGAGGGAAGGGCGGAGGTGAATTCTGGAGGTGTGAACGAGCACAGAGTCACTAGACCCAAGTTGCCCGGTGTCCTCCTTGAGCTGTCGTGGAGCTACTGGACGGGTGGTGTCCACACAGGGCCTGGAAGAGGGCTGTGCTGGTTATTCCCTGCTCCTCTCTCTCCCCACTCCCCATCTCTGGACCCTGGTCCCCTAGACCATGGTGCTGACACCTTCTCCGGTCAAAGGGAGGCACTGACAGATCAGCGGATGAGAGGAGAGAGAGGTCGGGCCTCTCCCCTGCCTCCACCAGCCCTGCGCTCCATGATGTTGCTCGGGTCAACAGTTGCTGTTCCAACAACTCAGTTCCTGGCAGATGGTCCCCAACGTCCCCTGAAGATACGTGTAGTGGGCTCAGGGAGGGAAGATACGTGTAGTGGGCTCAGGGAGGGCTATGCTGCCCCTTGCTCCTTCGGGTCCAGGGTGGTTACCACTCACCCCTGTACTAGCTCCTGGGCGCCTCACCAGTCCTAGCTGGTCCCCTTCACCCGGCCCACGCCTCTGCAAATGGTCCTCACATTCGGTTCTCATCACAATCCAAGCTAAGGCTGCCGTTCATTCTCTGCCAGGACCCTAACTGCCGCAGGGCCCGGCACATAGTGTAAACTATTTGTATGTAAAAATTAAGATTAGGGGCACCTGGGTGGCTCAGTCAGTTGAGCGTCTGCCTTCGACTCAGGTCATGATCCCGGGGTCCTGGGATCCAGCCCTGCACCGGGCTCCCTGCTCAGCGGGGAGTCTGCTTCTCCCTCTGCCCCTCCCCCTGCTTGTACTCGCTCTCTCTCTCAAATAAATTTTAAAAATCTTAAAAATTAAGATTAAAGATATGCTCTGATTTCCCTTTTCCAACCCAAAGTCCTTCAAATATCATAAAAAGTGTACAGCCTTAAAATTCTATGCCAGTTCTGAAGAAGAGGTCAGAAACTGTGATGGGTCCCTGAAAGACAGAAGACCAGTGGGATGGGCCAGGCAGGAGGGTTGGCAGCCCACAAGCCGTGTAGGTAAACGCCCTCTGTGAGAGGAGGAACCCGCCTTCAGGAAGCTTTGGCTCAGAGATGCCAAGCCAGGGAGCAGGAGGAAGCCTGGGCCCCCATCGTGGCATGGCTTGGAACATTCCAGCAGAGGCAGCTGGAGAGTCTGACTCTCCCTGGGCCCCCTAAGGAGCCTGGGTCAAGTCAAGGTAGCAGTGGAGGGTGCCCTCAGGACAGCAGGGAGGGGGGCACTTTGGGCAGCACCCTGGGGCCGATACACACCTGGCACAAGGGGGCACCCCTGCCAGAAGGTCAGCCACTGGCCCACACGGGCATCAGCAGGTCCCATCCCTCCCCCCGAGCTGCCAGCTCAGGCTGCACCAAGTAGGCACAGACCTTACAAACAGGATAATCTGAAATCTCAAGACAAAGATGAGTGCACAACCCAAACTCACCAACCACGGAGAAAAACCAACAACATGAAAGACAAGCCCCCCACTCACTAAAGAACTAACATCCAAGGAAACAGGGCTAACCAAGTCAGCCCTCAAATAAGAAGATCTTCAAAGAGATGAGGCTTATTCAACCAAAAAAAAGAATGAAATGTAAATCTGAAACATATAAAATGTGACTGGGGGTGGGGGTTGGAACAGACCCAGTACATACTTATCAGAACGGCTAAAGTTAAAGAGACTGACAATACTAAGTGTTGGTAAAGACGTAGAGGCGCTGGAACCCTCACACTGTTTGGAAAAGAGCTTGGCAATTTCTTAAACAGTTCAACATACACCTCATGTGTAAGTCACTCTCCTCCTAGGTATCTAGCAAAAGAAATGAAAGTTTATGCCCAGGGGCGCCTGCCTTCGGCTCAGGTTATGATCCCAGGGTCCTGGGATCGAGTCCCATATCAGGCTCCCTGCTCAGCGGGGAGTCTGCTTCTCCCTCCCCCTGGCTTATGCGCTCTCACGCTCTCTCTCAAATGAATAAATAAAATATTTTTTAAATAAATAAATTAATTAAATAAAATAGTTATAAGACCAGAGAGACTGGATGAAAGAATTGGCTGTATATCTATCTACCTACCTAAGAATTAAACAGATTGTATTAAACATTTATGCTTATTAATTTAAGAAAGACAACCTGGTAGAAAAATAAACCCATAAGAGAATAAATCCAAAGGGCCAATAAACATATGAAAAGATGTTCCATCTCAGTAGTAATTGGAAAAGTCATATTAAGATAAAAATAAGACATTTTTTTCCTTATCAGATTGGAAAAAGTTAAGAAAACTGGTGACCTCAAATGTCAGAGTGAGAAGGGGGAAGTGGGTATTGTTATAAACCGTTGGTGTTTAATTCAGCCCAGAAGACAGCCTCATTTAGTTCAAAGAAAGAATGACAAGAATGACAGTTACTTTGGGAGTGCATAGACACGCTGTCCCATAGGCTTTGTGCATGGGTGACGTGAGTAGATGGTAGGAAAAGGAAAGAATCCACTAAGAGGAGGTATGAAGTCAAATTTGAAAGGCCCAGGTCTTAGAAGATCTGTCACTATGACTCATGGGAAACAAGCATTTCTTGTGGGTATTGAGGGGAACCTCTTGAAAGCACGTAGGGGTTTGAATAGCATCGAGTCCGAGAACCACAAGACCTTGAGGGAGGGTTTTCAAAGAAATCATTCCGTCCCCCTCAGCCCCTCCTCCACCCAAGCAGAGAGAGCTAGGGCACTCTTCCAGAAGGATTCTTTTTTTTTTTTTTTTTAAGATTTTATTTATTTATTTGACAGAGAGAGACACAGCGAGAGAAGGAACAGAAGCAGGGGGAGTGGGAGAGGGAGAAGCAGGTCTCCCGCGGAGCAGGGAGCCCGATGTGGGGCTCGATCCCAGGACCCTGAGATCATGACCTGAGCCGAAGGCAGATGCTTAATGACTGAGCCACCCAGGCACCCCTCCAGAAGGATTCTAAACCTTGAAAATGTCAAAGAGGATTCCAGTAGCAAAGAGGATCCCCAATATTGCTGGCTCCAACACCCACCTCTGAAATGAACAAGGGCTTGGAATCACTCTCCGGGCCTCAGTGTCCCTATCTATAAAATGGGGGTCATAATACTACCCTGTGGTATTGTTGGGGTGTTGAATGGGGAGAGGACAATAAACAAAGCCAAATACAGCACCTGACAAAGTAAGTGCTCTCATACAGAACATAATAAAATAAGCACAGGTTAAAAAACCATTTTAAATTTTCAAAAATAAATAAATAAATAAAAATAAGCACAGGTTATTGATCTGAGAACCACTTGGCTACGGTGTGGACTGAGGGCATAGAAGGAACCCTCTTACACTGTTGGTGGGAATGCAAGTTGGTACAGCCACTTTGGAAAACAGTGTGGAAGTTCCTCAAAAAATTAAAAATAGAGCTACCCTATGACCCAGCAATTGCACTACTGGGTATTTACCCCAAAGACACAGATGTAGTGAAAAGAAGGGCCATATGCACCCCAATGTTCATAGCAGCAATGTCCGCAAATAGCCAAACTGTGGAAAATGCCGAGCTGCCCTTCAACAGATGAATGGATAAAGAAGATGTGGTCCATATATACAATGGAATATTACTCCGCCATCAGAAAGGATGAATACCCAACCTTTACATCAACATGGATGGGACTGGAGGAGATTACGCTAAGTGAAATAAGCAGAGAAAGTCAATTATCATATGGTTTCACTTACTTGTGGAACATAAGGAATAGCATGGAGGACATTAGGAGAAAGAAGGGAAAAATGAAGGGAGGGAAATTGGAGGGAGAGAGGAACCATGAGAGACGATGGACTCTGAGAAACAAACAGGGTTTTAGAGGGGAGGGGGGTGGGGGGATGGGTTAGCCTGGTGATGGGTATTAAAGAGGGCACGTACTGCATGGAGCACTGGGTGTTATACGAAAACAATGGATCGTGGATCACTACATCAAAAACTAATAAACCCCTAAGAGAAGGGGTTTGTATTGTATGGTGACTAACATAATAACATAATAAAATTAAAAAAAAAAAAAAAGAAGGATGGAGAGGACAGGCTCTAAGGGAACGTGTGTGTCTGATGACATTTTAAAGCTAAAAATAATGCAACATACATGGGAAAAGCAAGCGTTACCATCTTTACAAATCAAGAAGGAAAAGACAAACCCCCCAAAGAAAAAGTCAGCAAAGAACACACAGACAATTCATAAAAGAGAAAATACAAATGGCCAATAAATATGAAATAAAGTTCAACCTTACTATCAATTTCAAAGAAATACAAAATTAAACAAGTATGAGATCTATTTTGAGCCACAAAATGGCAAGAACTTTTTAAAAATGTAACAGGCAATGCTGGCTAGAGAGAAGAGCACACTCAGGCATGAACTGCTCTTCGGGACTGCAAGGAGGACGTTTCTAGAGCACACATTGGAGGTGCGGTTCAAAGACCTTGAAAATGGGGATTCCCTTTATTTAGAAAAGAATCAGAGGTTCGCACCACCATATGCACATTTGGGGGTATCAACTCCTTCTGTCCTCCCGTCTTTCCCACCCCTCTATCCACAGGTAAACGTGAACAACGGTGTCCTGGCTGCAGTCCACAGTCCACAGGACCAGCGGCGCCTCCCTTGAGACGGAGGGCAGGGCAATGAAGAACAGGTGAAGTTGGAGACAGGGGGTCATTCTCCCCCGAGCAGTGCCAGAGAAGGTTGACCTTCCCCAGGAAGCAGGACAAAGTAGCTGCTCAGAGAGGCCAAGACAAGAGTGAGGGGGTGTCGTCCAGGTCCTCAGAGTGATGGACACCAAGATGGGATTAGATGTATGAGAGATTTATTTGGGGAACCCCATGAAGGAGGAAGGGGGAGTAGACAGAAGGCAGGGAGGGCCTTCAGACCATGATGCGGGCTGACAGTTGGGGAAAGAGAGAGAGGGAAGGAAGGGGCCCCCACGGCTGTGTGGCTTGAGGAGCTCTGGGGCCGAGCACAGGGGCGGCGGGAAGACCCACGGTAAGCTGCCAGTTGGGAGAGACACTGCAATGGGCAGGAAGTGCCCAGCTCTAGCGGCCCCTGAAGCTTCCGGACCCAACGCAGCTCTCTCCTGGGCCACCCAGAGGCAGGGAAATTTTCTGGAAGCCGGGTTGTCTGCCCTAATCCAACTGCAACAAACTTAATCGCTCTCCAGTCGGCTCCCCAGGGCTCCGCCGCCGCTGCCTTCCTCTGGGACACCACCAAGTCAGCCCTTCCCAAGGCCTCTCCCTGGCCTGCTACCTACCACCCCTCACGCCGGCTGCCCTGCACCTGCTCTGGGTGTTAGAGAAGTCAGCATGGCTTTCCTAAGAGAACAGCTGCGTGAGACACGGAGCAGTGCCTTCGTCCCTCATACTGGCTCCTCCAGGAAGGAAGGAGACGTGGATGAGCTCTGCCTCCCGGGCCCCCTGGCCTCCGGACCCCCTGGCCTCCAACTCCCTGCCATTACTCGCCTACTGGCTCAAGCTTCCCTGACTTTCAGGGAGCCTCCAGTGTCCCCGTCACTACTTTGGTGACACCTCCACTGGACCTCCTTTGCTCCGGGTCTTAGAATAACAAACTCATCAGAACAAAACGATTCCTGCGGGCATTCCTGCCAAAAGTAAGGCACAGTACTGGGTCCCCTACCTTAACTTTGATCTTTCCCTACAAAATAAGTATTTTAATCTCCTTTACAGTTGAGGAACTGGAGACTCAGACAAGGGGAGTCACCCACGATCTCAACGGCCAGGGTACGCATGCTGAACCACTCTTGCCGCCGGAGCAGAGAGGGGTGTGCGTCTCAGCTGGGGCCAGACCAATGGGCAGCGAATGCCACAGCCAGGGAAAGCACCGCCAGGAGAAAGGCCCAGCCGTCATGAGCTTCTCTAGCAACACGGGTGCCTTCTCTAGCCAGAGGGTGGGAGTGGGGGTAGGAGCTGGGGGCGGTGAGGATACTGGTTGAATTTTCATAACGAGCTGCTGATCGTGCTTTACTTACGGGAATAAAAGATAAGCAGCCTTTTGTAAGGAAAAGCCCAGGTAAAGATCTAACAGTGCTGATTCTGCAGGAGAAGCTGGGGGTCCCCGGACTGGACACGGCAGGAAGATCTGTCAGGCAACATCTGGGTGGGTGCTCCATTTTTCCAGCTCATCCTAAACTGGTTCTTGGGACGAGCAGAGAAGACAAAGGCCCTCTGGGGGTCCCCCTTCCACAGAATATGACCAATTCCTGGAGTCTGGTCAAGGCTGGGAGGGTAAGCGGGGTCAGGAAGAACTCAGATCATTTGAGCCCTGGGGGTCCAAGGGTGAGGTGGTCTGACTCCAGGCCCAGCATGTCCCTGGGCTCCATGCCCCCAGGGTCCACACCCTCAGTGTTTCCTTGTTCTAGAAGCTCCATCAGAAGGGAGCAATGGAAGCCAGGGCCCCAGGCTGAACTCTGGACCTTGTATCCGACCTCACTGCTCCTGTCTACCGGCAGCCCGCGGCATCCCAGTTCTCGCCATACCCAGTGCGAATGACTCGTTCATTCTCTTCCCAGAAATACCACAGGCTCTGGAAGGTGGGGCTGTCCCTGTCACAGCCCCATGTGTGACTGTTGAATCACTGCCCACAGCCCACATACAGGCTTCTCCACCTTCCACAGTCACCCTTATATACAGAAGTCCGCACATGCTCATTAACACCCACACGTACACCCCTAAGGCAGGCAGGGTCCCAGCAAAGGCTCGTCTGGTTTGGGCACAGGGGCAAATTGGCGTGGCAGGACCCCCAGAAGACCCAGAAGCCTTTGGGAAAGAACGCAGGGTACGGGAGTGGGAGCCAGGCATATCGAGGCCGCTGGCCTAGGTGCCAGGCCCCCAGGGGGCAGTGGGAAAATAGGGTGGCAGCTCAACCAAGTGACCTCGTCGGGCTCCTTGACTGCAAGTAAACGCAGACCCCAGGCCCTAACCCAAATGACACCTCCCAGCCTGGGCACTTGAGTGCGGGAGAGCCTCCATGATGTCTGAAGTTCTGGAAGGCGCAGGGACGCCCCCACAGCGATGACCAGACGTGGGATAAGTGAGGGACTACTCCTGAGCACCCCAAAAGGACCGGCGGAGAGACTTTGCGAAGTTGGCTAAAACTGACCTCACGCTTACAATGCATCAGGGGCTGTTCGAAGGTTTCGCGTGTCTTCACTCAGCGAACAGAGTCTTCAGATGCCCTGCACCAGAGGGGCTGCTGACCTGGGAGCCAGCACCGTCCACGTAACTGCCAGATGCCCTGCCACAGGCAGGACGGGCCCAGGGAGCCTGAGGGGACACACCCGTGAACACATCATCCACTCCTACGTATCCCCAGGCCGAGAACTGCCCAGGTGTGCGTGCATGCACACACACACACACACCACTATGCATGTCTCTACATTCACATTCAGAAGCCACAGGGAGCATCCTTGGACTCTGCTGTGCTGAGAAATAACCCCAGGAGGCCTTCCCTCCCAGGCTGAGAAGACCACCACCCCTAGCCCACGGGGCTCTGGGTTCCAGCTGACCTCGGAAATACAACCCAGAGGGTTTCATTCCCCTAACGCTGGGAGAGCATGGGGAGGAGACTGGGATCTATGCCCTCTGCCTCACTCTCCTCACTGCCTCTTGACACGCCAACCTCTCTATGCCATTGTGTCTAAGTATTTGGGGGCCGGAAGGGGCCAAGCAAAGCCCGCGGGAGTGAGAGAAGGAAGTAGAGGCTGAAATCCGACCTCCGTCATAACCCCTGAAATTTCATTTTGCTCCATGTCCCTGAACACAACAGTCCTTCACACTATAGCATGAATTAGCCTATTGTGTGGCTTTCTTCAAGGAGGGGCTCAGCATGACAGCCCCAGGCATCCAAAGTGAGATGGTCACGCATGAAGGATGTGAAGGAAGGAGAGGGATGTCTGGAAAAACCTACCTTCTCCAAGAATCAGTGCTTTCAACTCACCTTGCCCACCCACCACTACTCTGAAGGAGCCAGGACCACAGCTCACATCAGTTCTAGAATATACTACAGACATCAGCAGGCAGGCACACTTTACATTTAGCCATTTTTAATGCTCAAAAGCTCTGTACAAAATAAAGTCACAAATGAGTCCTCACAACACCCCTGTGAGGTAGGTAGGCAAGTATTATTCTCCCATTTTACAAATGGGGAAACTGAGGCAGAGAGGCAAAGTGACCAGCCCGTGGTCCCAGCACAGCTGAAAGTCAGGGTCAACTGTGAGAACACAGAGGATCCCTCCCAGTTCAGCCTGATCTGTGACCCCTCATCTAGACTTTGTCTGCAAAGAAATGAAAACTTTTTAATTCATGCAAAAATAAAAACAAAAACAAATCCAAAAAGGTAGTGAACAGACATACAGTAGTTTTGCAGAAGATTTCAGCCAAGATGGCCAAATATTTTCCACTACTAGGTAGATATGAACAACTCTGGCCTCTCCTCCTGAGACCAGAGACGTGTCCACTGGTTTTCTGCAGAAGTGCATGCGTCCAACCAGGGAGGGCTCCCAGGCCGCCACGAGCCAGGCCCAGGGGGGCAGCCTCCACACCGGTCAGCCCCCGGGGCTTCGGCGGACAGTGGTCCCCAGAGGAAGAGCTGCACGACTCACCTCCACAGGGCGGGCCCTTCCAGCAGCCTTCCCACGGTGGGGACAGAGCTGCTCCTGAGGCCTCCCACTCCTCAACCCTCGGCCCCTCTGCTCCCTCTGGAGGGAAGCTCAGGGGTCCTCAGCCAGGATGGCCTGGAACCCCCCTTAGCCCACTCGCATGCTCCGCTGTTCACTCAGGGCCCCCCAGCGGTCCTCGGGGCTCCTGCTGCAGCGGAGGGGGACCTGGGGCCACCTGGGTGGCCAGGGCGGGGAAAGTGCGGTAGGATCAGCTGCAGGGAGCCTGGGCTTCCTCAGCACTGCCCGCCCTGGCTCCCTGGGAAATGGGGCAGGCCTCTTCCATAGGGCTGCATCCATCTTCTAGAAGCTCCTTCCTCCCGAGAGGGACTCCTCCCTTCTAGTTCGTTGGGGACCTCCACAGTCCCGCCAGCCCCAGGGGAGGGGGAGGGGAAGGAAGGAGAGGCAGAGCCTCCGCCAGACCCAGCAGGCCACGCCGTTGCGCTTCTCGGGGTCTCCAGGTTGGAGATGGGGCACGAGAGGCAAGGAAACTGGGTGAAGCTGCCACTGAGGTGACAAATCCACCAGAGCCCTGTCTGTTCCCCAGGGACCGGGGGCCCCAGGGCAGTGCTCAGGCAGCAATAGGGGAGAGGCCAAGCGGGGAGGGCAGAAAGAGAAAGCAAGCGGGAAACCGGCTCCACACCCCAGGCTGTCAGGACCGCTGTGAGGTGGCCGAGGAGGGTGCGCGTGGCCGCAGCGAGTAGCTCTGCTCGGCTACTTGGGGACCGAGCTCCCTGGAAGCCGTCTGCGGTCTGCAAGGCACGCGCGCCTGTTGTTCACAAGTGTAACCGTGCACTACTCGTCCTATAAAAAGCTCTTTTTAAAACAGGGTCCCAACCCCGCCCCAGTCTCTCCGGGGGCCTGGGTTCCTCGGCACCACTCCCCGTGAAGAGCACCTGGAGCATCCCCAGCCTGCATGGAGCTCCGTAGGAGGAGGCGGGTAGGGGCCGGGGCAGGGGCAGGCAGGGGCAGGGGTGGGGCAGGGAGCCCATCCTACAGGAAGTCCCCAGCGGCGGAGGGCTCGGGCCAGCGGCTCTGCTCCTGCCACCGGCAGCGCAGCCTGGAGAAGGGCTGGTCCTGCCCGCTCTCGAGCTCGGGGAAGCCCAGCTGGTTGAGGATCTCATAGACTCCGGCCTTCGATGCCACCTGGGGGAGACAGCAGAGCTGGGGGCTGTAGTCCCAGGGAAAGAGGCTGTCATCCAGGCCCACCCGCCCCCTCCACATCACCACGCCCTCCTCCCCTCGGCAGGCTCTAGATCACACAGCTGAGCCTGGGGCCCAGCGCTGCCTTCCACCAGCTCAGCAACCTGAGCAAGTTTGCGTTTTCACTACCACGAGCTTCAGCTTCCTCATCATGGGGACAACTGTCTCTACTTCCCAGGACGATGCTGGAGGGCTCCAGAAACACAGAAAGCACCCAGCAGATAGTAAGGAAGAGGAGAGCGGCGCAGGAAGCCAAGTACCCCTGTGCCCACGCAGCCCTGATGTTCCCATTGAGACACGAGGGGTCACGGGCCCAGTGGCTCATGGGCATTACAGCCGGGGCCCCCACGGAGGGCTAGAGAAGGCAGTGTGGGTGTGGGAGCCAGCAAGCAACCCTGTGGCTGTGTGTTCCGGCCGTAGACCAGGCAGGTCTGTCACAGGCCTCCCCTCAGGCGGGCAGGGGGGGGCCTCCTTGGACGTTCTCCATGCAACCCTGTGGCCCAGGGCCTGGGAGACACAACCCATTCAGTGACCAGCCCCCCTCTCTCTCCACCATCTTAGGAGATGGGGAGGATGCAGGCTCCACTCACCAGAGGCAACCTTCACCCCCACCCTCCACGCATCCGCAGGAGGGAGGGACAGAGGGCCCCTGAGGCGGGAGCCCACACTCCTGACTGGAACAGCTCTCTCCCTTCTAGACAACCCCCAACATGCACCACCTAGTTTCAGCTGGTTCAAGCTCCTGCCCAGCCCCTGGTTCTCCCAATGTCCACTCTCCAAGCAGAACCCAAGCAGAAGTGTCCTAGGTTCCCCACGACCTCCATCCCACCCAGGGGTCCAAAGAGGAAGCCAAGTCCAGGCCTGCTCAAGAGGATGGCCCCAATGTGGCCCTGGGTCCCCTGACTCAACACTCATCCTCGGAAGGACCACCCTTAAGGCTGTCTTCAGCTCACACAGGGCCTAGCGCACGGCACCAGACGTATCTCATGGCATCCCCACCACGACGTTCTCAGGTGGCAGGGACAGCATTAAGACGATCTCCGCCTTCATGCTGAGGACAGCTAGAGGGAAGGGCCCACCTGTCCAAGGTCACGGCTGGAAGGGGGCAGGGGCCAGGCCACCACGCAGGGCACAGGGGAGGAGGGAACACAAGAATGGGCACGAAGCACGCAGGTCACCTCAGCCCTGGGGATGCCCAGAGCAGGGCCGGGCCTAGCACACTGCCCTGTGCCGTTCCCCACACCACCCCCCTTCTCACTGATTCATGCCTCCGACTTCCCCCGACGGCCGGCCACGTGCAGACGCCGGGCCGGACACCCAACGCTGAACGAGACACAATCCTGATCCTGGAAGCTTCCCATAGAGCCAAAGGACAGCTCTGCCCACGGGGGAGCCTGCTGCCGGGCCCGCGGGGGCCACGTGGGGCGGCCTCTCACCTGCCGCATCCACGAGCTGAAGGGCCTCTGCCAGGAGTCAGCCTTCTCCAGGTGGAGGTAAGCGTTGAAGAGCACCAGGTACACGTAGCGCTCCAGGTACTGCAGGCCCCGCAGCAGCAACCTCCCGGCCTCCGGCTCCGATTTGGCCGCTTTTGCCTGGAGGACGGCAGAGGGTGAGAGTCCAGCGGGGCCTCGCCCCCCACCCCCAGGCACGGACACAGCACACACACAGACACACAGACACACACGGACACACAGCACCAGGGCTGGGACGGGAGGGTTTTGCACAGCGAGGCCCACGGCATGGCCCCGGCTCAGGCTCCACGGGAAGCCAACGGACGGCAAGGCTAAGCCATCGGGGTTCTGACCGTGGACACAGCAGGGCCTCCCCTCCGCCCCCGAGGCCTGGGCTCTGCGGCCTCCAGTGGCTCCCAGGCAGGTGAGTGCGTCTCTGCCTGGGAGGGGGACCCGCATCTTGGCCTCTGACCCCAACTGGTCCTTAACGGACCTCCTTGCCCATTTCTCAAATGGCTCCGGATCAGGGGCAGAAGGGGGTGAATCCAGCCGTCTGGCCCCGGCCCCACCCTCCTCAAGGCTGGAATAGATCCTAGAAAGGCCACCAGGGCCTTTCGGCTGGGGGCAACGAAAGATACAGAGGCTGAGGAGAGAAAGAGGTGCGTGTACTGGGTCGGGGGGTATTGGTGCTTTTAACAAGCCATCCTGAGCACCTTCTAAGAACGGTACCAGGCCACGTGCCAGGGGGAGAAGGAACCGCCATGCCACGTGACTGGAGATAGGCTTCCCAGAGAGCGTGGGATGTGGCTGGGCCGTGCGGGCCGGCAGGGTTGGGGTGGAGAGAGCCAGCAGCCCATGGGGCGGCACAGAGGTGTGGACGGTGCCCAGCAGGCGGGACCCGGAAGGCGCTGGCCTGACTGGATCGAGGGTGTGAAGGGACAAGAAGGGGAACTGGGCTGGCAGGCAACTGTGGAAGCCCACGCTCTACTCTAGTCCAGCTTCCCAGCCTAGCAGGCGGACGCCGGGGCCCCAGCCCAGACCCATCAGAGCAGAGCCTGAGAGACACGGGCCTACGCGATCCTGAGAAGCTCCCCGGGGACTCTCTGCAGCCAGGGTGGAGCCCCGTGGCTTTAGCTCAGGGGAGTCACTGAAGGTGTAGGGGCAGGAGTGACCTCTGAACAGAAGACTCACAGGAGGCTAATGCTTAGGAGGAAGGGGACTTAAATGGGGTCTTCTTGAGGCTTTCTCAGCGTGGGCATCGGTGGGCACCCCAAGGCACACAGAGTCAGCTTCCCTGTGGCACGGTGTCCTTCCCGCCATGCCTGAGTTGCTCCTGTGACCCACCACGGACGTGCAGCCCGCCCTGGAGGGGAAGCCCAGGAGAGGGAAGGCCACACCTCACCCCACACCCTCCAGGCGTCCATCCGGACCCACAGCAGCTCTCTGTGCACCAGGAAGAAGACAGAGCCCAGGGGCATCCCCTCAGGGGCCAGGAACATCCTCGGAGGGCACAGCCAGCCCCAGGCCCCCAGGAACCAGGAAGGGCGGCCTCCCCACAGCTGGGCCACAGCTGAAAGCCTTCCTGCTCGGCACACCTCAGCCCAGTGGGTCTCCTCTGGAAGGCTCCAGGGTGGGCCCACGCCCCTGACACGACATGACCCATAGCCCCAAGAACCAGGAGCTGGAGTGGGCCCGTCTGCAGGGCCTGTGGTCCCCCACCTCTCACTTCCGCCTCAGCTAACAGCCTTCCCGGGCTCGAGTGAGTGCTCGGTAGGAAGGAGTTCTGGGGCACTGGGGATGGGGCAGGGGTGGGAGGTGGAGAGAGGATGGGGCCCTGGATGGGCGAGGGGCCCATACCCACTGCCCTGACTCCCTGCGAGACACGGCTCTGGGCTCAGTGCTGCCATCGAAACTCTCAGCTCCCAGGTTTCTGGAGGTAGGATTGCTCAGGTACGTAAGGTACGAGGAAGCGCCTGTAAACCATGAACGGCCACAGCAAGTCATAGCACAGAAGAGAAAGCTACAACATGGGGGTGATGTGTGCATGGGCCCCGCCTGCAGTGACCCTTGTGGGCGGGGGCAGCGGGAGAGGGCAACGGCAGAGCAGCCAGACCAAGGGATCAAGACAGGGTGAGGGGCAGCCGGACCACGGAGGGCGTCAAAGAGGCAGCGGTATCTGAGGTGGGTTGGGGGGCAGAAAGGTGCCCTAAGAAGGGGAGGAAAGGGGCCAGAGGGTGAGGTGTATCCAAGGTAGATGACACGGAAGAGGGCGCAGAGGGGGAGGCAGTGGGGGGCGACTGGGGCCCAGAAGAGGGTGTGGAAGGCCAGCCAGGCCCTGATCCTACAGACAAAGGGGCCACCGAGGGCTTCTGGCGGAGGTGAGGGTGGAAATGGCCCCAGGGCTGCTGCAGGAGCTGACTGGAGCAGGGGAGAGCAGGGTGCCTCTTGTTTTAAGGATCAACCAACCAGGTACTCAAAAAAAAAAAAAAAAAAAATGCAATTCTGTTTAGAAATTAGGCAGTAGACACACACACACAAAAAAACAAACACGATTTTACCTAGAGACAAAGTACGGCCAATACACCACCACTACCACCCCGCTCTCCGGAAGGAGGATCATTCCATGCTGCCCGGCACGGGGCACTCCCCACCCCATCCCTCCCACTGCCTTCCCCGTCTCCATCCCTGGAGCTTCTTGAAGGAGAGAAATTTACCCACAGTTCCACCAGACAAGAACCATTTTAAACTACTTTCAATTAGAGTGCTCAGGAAACATCCTTTGGGCAAGAAAAGCCCACGGTTCTGGGGCTGGCCCTCGGGCACAGTCACCTCAGCCCTATCTTCTCCAAGCCCCCGCTCCCACGGGGACAGGGGCCTGCTGCTCCCAGAGACACCAGAGAGGACTGCGTCTGAGCAGTATTCAGGGTGGTGAGGTTGGGTGATTCCTTCTGAGCCCTACTGGCAACGTAGGGTAGAATTATCCCTAAATTCAGACCGCAAGTAAAGGTGACAGCTGACACCCCCCCAGAAGGTTCCATGGGCCCATCTTGCGCGATCACAGTCTGTGATTTGAGACAATGACCCATCTTCCTATCAAGGCCCTGGTTTCCTTAAAATCAGCCTATGTGGGCACTGTCTGGGGAGGAGGATAGGCCAGCCTCCTCCTGTTGATAAAAATAGTGGAGCTGTTTTTAAATGGCCTGGGAGGCCAGGCTGTCATTAGCTGTGGTGAAGCTGGACAAGGCTTCCTCATCCATTGGGACTGAGCCCTAAAATAGAAGAGGCCTAAGAAAGGTGGCCAGGGCGCTGGGCACTTCAGCTCTCTCAGGCCAGTGGTCAGCCAGCACCCACGTGGGCCCGGTGTTGCCAGCGGTGGCCCCCTTGAAGCTCCTCCCTTTGCTGGGCCACGTGGAAGAGACCCACCAAGGCAGGGCTGATGCCCTTCCCCAGGTATGTCCAGGGTCTACCACACACCACATGCCAGGCTGAGCATGTCACATCCAGAGCGGAGTGTTAGATCCTAAAATGTCTCCTAGAGGGACACCCACTTTGCAGATGAGGCTGGGTAAGGCCAAGTAACTGCCCAATGTCAGAGTTCCCAGCTGGGACACAAATTCCAAACGCCCAGCTGTCTGACCACCCTGGGCCCTTTCGCCATCATCAAGCTCAACCACACCCTGCCTCATGTTTGCCTCTATACCTTGACCCCACCATGCCCCCACCCACCCCCTCCCTTCCTCCTGCCTGGAAGGGCCTTCCCCTCCACCAGGCCTGGCCCTGTTCCACTCATCTCTCCAGGCCCAGGCCGAGCCCCTGCTCTCCTGAAGCCTGCTCTGAGTGCTCCAGCCTCCAGCGCCTTCTCGGCCTCCTCTACTCGCCAAGGAATGATCAGTCTGGAAAACAAGCCTGGGGGCAAGCACCAGATTAGAATGAGGTTTACATCTTCCCTGCCCCCCCTGCCCCCCCCCCCGAATGTCAGGGTCAGGACACAGACTAGGCATGCAGTAGTCACCCAGCTGGTGGGTGAGCACTGACTCCCCAGGCCCTCTCAGCCAGTCTCATGCTTCCAATGCCATCTGGAATCTAGAGTCCAGACGGGACACTGGGGACCCCACATGCACGCCTCCACCCCCGGGGATCCAAACTCCATGCTGAATGGAGACTCCAAGCACGCTGCCGTGCTTGAGGGCTCCAGGTAGGTTATCGATCCAGCTTCTCCAACTCACAAAATATGTCCCAGGCGAACCTCCTGAGCTCCCCCAAAACCTGCCCGTCCACATGTCTGTGCATCTTAATGTCTATCCTTCTTGCTGCTCAGGCCAAAACCTGGCCTTCCTCCCTAACTTCGCCCTTTCTCGGCCCCACATCCAACCAGTCAGGGCATCCTCCCAGCTGCTGCTCACCTCTTACCACCTCAGGCCAAGCCGCCTCACCTCAGTGACAGCGGCTGACTGGCCTCCCTGGCCCCCCCTACCCCCACTTCTGCGGCCTAGTCCCAACACAGCCCCAGAGTGAGCCTGCTAGAACCTTAAGTGGGCACCTCTGCTCAACCCGCTGCACAGGCCCCCGCTGGCACTCAGAGTAGAAGCCGACGTCTGGGTAATCATCTGTGCGATCCCAGAGCAGGCCCCATCCCACCTGCCCCCGTAACGTCTGACCTCCTCTCCTGCCCCTCAAACATACCAGGAAGCCCCCCCCCCAGGGCCTTTGCACTTGCCATATCCCTCTGTCTGGGTGTTGGCATGGCTCCCCCACTCACCCCCCTCAGGTCTGTGTTCAAACGCTACCTTTTCATCAAGCCTCTTCTTGAGCCAGACCCCATGTAAAACTGCAACCCCCTAGCCCCACAGACGTATCACGACCTGATACAACGTGACTTTGACTTGTGTCTTGTTCCTTGTGTGTCTCCCTCCCTGGAGTGTGGGTTCCATGAGGGCAGGAACTTCCCTGTGCTGTTCATGAGGTATCTCCAGAACTAGCACAGTGCCTGGCACTCAGGAATCCTAAGAGAAATGTCTGCCGAATCGGGGACCAACGAATACTTCTATCTCCCATTTTTATTAAGCCCTGCATCACAGACTGCCCGGGGTTACCTAGATCAACGCTTCTGCTTTCCAGAAGGGGAGACCGAGGTCAAAGAGGTGAACTGACCTGCCAGGGTCGCATGGAGAGCTGGACGCAGCCCAGGCCATGGGAAAACAGAGCCCAAGGAGAGAAACAAGAAAAAGCGAGGCCAGGCTCAGGGCCTGAGTCAATCCAAGCCAGACGACACCCCCATTACTGGAGTCTGCCTGCTGCCCTTTCCCTGACCCACTCAATAGGAACGAGCATGGAAGGCCTGGTGCCTTCGCTGTCCAGCTGGGCAGGCAGCTGACAGAGCTCAAAGACGGCTAGTCTCTAAGGGGCGAGGTCCCAGAGCACCGACCCCATCATCCTTCTCAAAGCTCAGTGCCACCCACTCCTCGTCAGACACTGGCCCCAAGCAGTGTCAGCCGCTTCCAGGGGCTTTTCTGTGAGTCCCTGCAAACTCCCCTCAGGCCTGTCCTGGGGCCTCGAGCACAAGGAAGCTTTCTCTACCTAGGAAAATGGCCCTTGGCCCATAGACAAGTAATCAGTTTTCCAAAGAAAACATTCTTTTTTTAAGATTTTATTTATTTGAGAGAGAGCATGAGAGCGAGAGAGAGCACGAGCAGGGGGAGGGACAGAGGGAGAAGCAGGCTCCCCACTGAGCAAAGAGCCCCATGTGGGACTCGATCCCAGGACCCTGGGATCATGACCTGAGCCGAAGGCAGATGCTTCACCGACTGAGCCACCCAGGCGCCCCCAAAGAACACATTTTATTCAGGACTTCCAAAGCAGGAATGGACTAAACCCGGCACCACGGGCTTCTCGGTGCACCATTCATTCCATGAACGTCGCTTACCCCTAGGTCAGGCTCTGGGATGTGGTGCCAAGACATGGCCCTCAGGCTCCCACTGCCCTGCACGTAAGCTAGTGAGTTGGCCAGGTGGCTCAACCCCCCTGCCCACCGCACCCTATATACCCCACCCCTACTTCATCTTGTACCCAGGCTGTGCTCACCGCCACCCTTCCAGGCAGGTAGAGAAGCAACGGTGACCCCAAGTGACAGATGGGAAAGGAGAGGCCCAGGCAGGCCAAAGCAATTCGCCCAGGGGAGTGCAGGGAGTTCCCAGCAGAGCCCAGGCTAGAACTCGGGGCTTCCGACCTAGACTCAGGGCATTTTTGGGTGGCTGGAGAAGAGTGTCCTCTCCTGGCGGGCCAACAATGTGGACAAAGAACAAAAAGGTATAAGGAAGGGTAGGAGTCAGTTTTCCTATTTAATCACATGGTGACTTATTCAACCTTCCGCCCATTCGTCTGCTCACGAGACAGACGTCTGTGGAGCCCTACCTGTGCCAGGCAGAGTCTGGGGGTCAGGGGGTAAGAGACAAGCCATGGCCCAGCAGAAGAGAGACGAGCAGCAGAGAGCGGCGCCCCTGGTGACAACCACAAGGCTAACAATGGCAGCAGTGAGCACAAAGGCAGGGTCTCCTTGATGGGGACCCCCTGAAAGCTCCAAGCCTGATGGTGCACATGTAGGAACAAGCCTGGCTCACGGCAGGTGCTCAGGGCATGTTTGCTGTCGGATAAAGCAGGAAGTCCCCCTGGAGGGTGGAGATTGTTCCTGCTCAGCCACACCATGGGAAGGACGGGAAAGCAGAGAGGTCTCAGCTCTGAGAACATGTGCCCTACACACACACGCACACAACATGCATGCACACGCGCGCACACGCACACACACGCACTTCGAGCAGCCGCTCGTCCACCCACTGGCTCTATTTTGGGCTGGGTGTGAAAGAGCCCTGGGAAGCAACCCTTTCCTTCCATCATAGTTTATGTGACAGCTCAGTTCCAGGGCTGCGCTAATTGCACGGTCCAGGCCCTGGAGACACATTACCTATTGGAATGAGGTCTCCAGGGAACAACTTTGGCCAAGCCAGAGTCGTGGAGAGACTGAGAGGGACCCCACCTGGGGCTCAGAGCCAGAGCTGTCTCACTCTGTATTTTTCTGAATACCCTTTGTCTTAGGGGGCACCAAGCTGAACCTCTGCCCTTTTGGCAACTCTGCACCAACCCAGGGCAGCACGTACAGGAGGCCCTGGTGGCTTCCTCACTGGCCCCTTCCTTTCCACCCCCCACAACAAAACTGCCCCAAGTGTCATGGCCATCGGGGAGGAAAGGAACACAGGCCGAGGAGTTGGGAGATAGGTTCTGGTCCTGCCTCAAGCTGATCACGGTGTCATTAGGCCTCACTGTCTTCCTCAGTAAATTGGTCTAGTAAAACCTACCGTCACCTCCTTACCAGCTACTCTGAGGACCAAAGGAGACAAAAGAGTAAGTTCTTAGAAAACAAAAAGCACTGCTCAAAGTTAGAGATCTACAGACGAAATCTCAATTCGAGACCAAAAGACATCTTATTATATCTCTCTGTGTGGCTACTTTTATCTCAGTTTTTCTTCAAACTCTTTCTGAAGGAACAGACAGGAGACACATTAGACTGTTTTAAACACAGAACACTAAGAATTAACGTCACCAGCCAAGGCTAAGGAAAAGGCCCCTGGCATTAATGATTCTAGCAGGACTTCCTCCAGGAGCCCTGACCTTGGTTTCTGTCACAAATATTTCTCCCTTTCCAGGCCCAGCAGGAAACAACTAATTCACCAGATGGTGTCCCCACCGTGGGCTGGTGGTCATCCCAGATTCTCCTAAGCCTAGGGCCCAGCTTTGTCACCTCTATCACAACCCCACGGAGTGGCTTAGTTCAAAGAGCTTTCTCTTTCTTTTTTCCTTTTGAGGTGGTTTTTAAAATGCCCCAGCATTCTGGCCCCCTCACACACATAGCGTTGGTCAGGTCCCAGCCCAGGCTCACTGACGCTCTAGAGAGTGGAGGACACATCGCTGGCCTGCAACCTGCAGAGGCCAGGCAGCCTGGGACAGGCCCAGGCAGAGAGGGGAGTCAAGGCTGTCGGACCAGGGAAGGCCTGTCTCTGTGGAAAATGTATGTACAGTTTTAGTCCCATCCCCCCTCTGTGCCTATGACCTGAGTCTGCAATGTGCTCTTGTCCTCTAGCCTTCTCAGGCTGGGAACACAAGGGCATGGGTTGTGGCTTCTAGTTCTGATTCCCCCACCGCCCCCAGCAGCAGGGCTTGAGGTGGAGGAAGGCGGGGCTTCCTCCAACTTGGGCAGCAGGATGGCGGGGCAGAGAGGGCCTGATCTGGGAATCCGGGTCTGGGGTCTCGCTCTCCTCCTGCCATCCACCAGCTGTGGGTTCTTGGGCAAGCCCAGCGCCTCCTTTCCTCAAATGCAAACATGGATGTGATGGTACAGACTGCCCTTCATCAGGCACAGATACAGAGTAAGGACTGAGCCAGACCGTGGATGTGAAAATGCACAGTGAGCCATGGGCGGGGGGGGACCTCCCACGCTGTCTCTGATTCGGGACGTATGGGGGGGGGCTTGGTCCCCTGGCCTCCAGCACTGGCCTCTAGCAACTCCCAACCTCCCCTCAGGAACCCCTCCATCTTCCTTCTCCCAGCCCACCCCGGTCACCCAGACCCTCAACACAGACTTCAGGTTCATCTGAGTCTAGAGGAACCCGAGAGCTCACCAAACCCAACATCCTTCCCCTCAGCTTTAGAAAAGCACCTCCCAAACCTCCTTTGAACGTGAGCAAGTCAAGTGAAAACCCAAGCTCTGGCCCTGCCTTCCTGCCTCCACCACACCTCAGTGCGGAGGATCTTTCTGGAATTACTGCAGTTAGTTAACGGAGGGGGAATGAGAGAGCCAGCATACCAGCATTTTGCAAACCCTCCGTGAAATAAAGAATCCAGGGGATGAGCACCAGCAGCTGCCCGGTCACAGAGGAGACCAGGGGGCCTTCTGTACCCCCGTGGCAGCCCACAGCATCACCCGTGATCAGTTAGAACCAGGGGTACAACTAACCAGGTCCAGACTGCGGATGACTAGGAAGCAACCCGCTTACCTCTGGGGTTACGCTTCTGGGGAATAAAAGGGGGAAGAGCTGCTCTAGATTCCATGGGCCACATCAGCCAAATGTGACATATGGTTCTTATTCGGATCCTGATCCAACTGCAAAAAGACTTTGTGAGACCACTGAGAAAATCTAAACATGGACCTGGTGCTGAGTGGCATGAAATAACTTTTAGAGGGTGGGGCCTGGGAGCGAGGATCTTTGCCTCTCAGCCCCGCTCTGATACCAACTCACATGGGATGCTACACAACCCACTCTCTAGCTCATCTGTCAACAGAGGGGACAAATGCTCTGTAAGTCTTTTAGCACTAAAATCTGAGGGTCCCTGTGGGGATTCTGAAGCTACAGGATATCACAGGACACTCTGGCCCTACACGGATCCTCAGAGCCCTCCCATTAGTTGAACACTTGACGTGTGTCAGCCCTGTACTTCCGGTCCCTCGTGTCCTTCCCGCACACAGCCCTGCTGGGAAACAGTACTGATACAGCCTGGCAGGTGGGACACAGGCGGTCAGAGAGGATGAAGACGGCTGTCACCCACATCCACATTCCTTCTGCCAGTCAGCCCAGAACAATCCGGCCATTCCAGAGTCCACACACACGCATGCATGGAGCAGGCCAGAGGCCCCTTCTAATCTCAAGGCAGCTGGGGCAGCTCAGGCCATCCTGACCTCAGGCAGGACATACACTCTGGGTCTAGCCAGGCCAGGTCAAGTGCAGGGTGAAGGAAAGACATTCTGCCTTTTCTGGCTAAAGGACATAGTGGCCTGGTCACCAAAAGCTGTGATTCACAAATCCGTGTCCATAACCAGTTTCACAGGTCTACAGGAACTTAGAAACACAGATCTGTTCAAGGACTCTTAACTACTCTGAGATCATGTCCACTCTACTCTGAGATCATGTCCATTCTACTTTTCTGGTACTAAAATATTCTTTCTTTTATGAAATGCCAACCGTGTAGATGGTAGTTAGGTTTTTAAATTTTTGCTTCTTTCTTTCCTTCCAACTCTCCTTTCTTTAAAATGGACACATTTAGCAAGGTTATATACTGGCAACCCTAGAAAGGTCCTTCCCTGTTTTAAACGGGCCTCTTGAATCCCAACTACCGGGATTGAGGTTGCTTTTAGCTCTTTCTTTGTTCTCTACCAGTAGTTCTAGGATCTCTAAGATTAGTGTCTTTCTAAGAAAATATATCAGACAGCGCCTTCCCTCTCTCTCCCATCCCGCTATCTGTCCACATCCAGGTACCCGGGAAAGGCTGTGGGAGGACACGGTGAGAAGGCAGCCATATGCAAGCAGGATGAGAGAGCTCAGTGGAAACAAATTGGTCAGAACGTTCATCTTGGACTTTCCAGCCTCCACAATGTGAAAAAACAAATTTCTGTTGTTTAAGCCATGTGGTTGTGGTATTTTGTTGTGGCAGCCCCAGCTGAATAATGCACGTATGATGGCCTCTCCCTTCTCGAGGTTTCGGTCTCATCTGCAAAAGTGAGACAGTCACATTCTGTGAGGCCAGCAGGACCCTAACGCCAAACCGAACAAAGACGTAAGAGACCAAGATCTCTTATGAATCTGACACAAAAATCCTCAACAAACCAAATCTAGCAACATAAAAGACACACCATGACCAAGCAGGATTTATCCCAAAATGTAAGGTTGGTTTAATACCTTCAATTAAAATATCATACTGTATCAATAGAATAAAGGGCAAAAAACAAGATAATCATCTCAACAGACATGGAAAAAGCATTTAACAATATTCAATATCTCCTCATGAAAAAAAAAAAAAAAAAACAACCACTCAGTAAACTAAGAATGGAAGGGAACTTTCTCAAGCTGACAAAGAGTATCTATGAAAAAGCTACAGTTAACATCAGATTTAATGTGAAAGGCTGAAAGCTTTCCCCCTAAGATCAGGAACAAGAGAGGGTGTCTGTGCTCGCTACTTTTACTTAACATTCTATTGGAGGATCTAGCCAGGGCAATTAAGGAAGAAAATTAAATAAAAGACATCCAAATTAGAAAGGAAAAAGCAAAACTATCTCTATCTGCATACGACATGATCTTGTAAACAGAAGATTCTAAGAAATTCACTAAAGAAAGTATCAAAACTAATGAATTAGTTTAGCAAGCTTGCAAGATAGAAGATCAATATACAAATATCACTTGTATCTCTATATAGTAACAATGAACAAACTAAAAAATGAAATTGAGAAATTAACTCCATTTACAATAACACAAAAGCAATAAGCTACTTATGAATAAATTCAATATAAGAAGTGTAAAACTCACACTCTAGAAACTATAAAATATCTTGTAAAAAAAACAAAGAAGTCCTACATAAATGGAAAGACATCTCATATTATGCATCAAAAGAGTAACTATTGTTAAGATGGCAATACTCCCCAAATTGATCTGCATCAAAATCCCTATCAAAATCTCAGTTGGCTTTTTTTTTTCTTTCAGAAATTAGCAAGTTAATCCTAAAATTCATATGGAAATACAAGGGACCCAGAACAGCCAAAATAAGTTCTGAAAAAGAAGTCGTACTTGGAGAACTCATTTCCTGATTTCAAAATTCACTACAATACTATGGTAATTAAGGCAGCAGTACTGGAATAGAACAGACAGATCAATGGAACAGGATTGAAATCTCAGAAATAAGCCCTCACATTTACAGTCAATGGATTTTTTTAGAGGTGTCAAAATAATTCAATAGGGAAAGAATTGTTTTTTCAACACATGTGCTGGGACAACTGGATATCTCCATGCAAGAGAATGAAGCTGGATCTCTACCTCACACCATATATAAGAATTAACTCAAGATGAATCAAAGACTAAATATAAGAGCTACAACTATAAAATCTTGGAAGAAATCTACTTACCTCTTTGAGGTAAATTCTCATGACCTTAGATGAGGCATGACACCAACAACAGAATGTGATGTATCCATACAATAGAATATTAGTCACAGAAATGAACGAAGTAATGATCCGTGCTAGAACACGGATGAAACTTGGAAACATCATGCTGAGTGAAAGAAGCTGGTCACAAGGACCACATCTGTATGATTCCATTTTTATGAAATGTCCAGAATAGGCAAATCCATAGAGGCAGAAAGTAGATTCACGGTTGCCTAGGGTTGGGGAAGGGCGAAATGGGGTGATGAAAATGTTCTGTATCTGGTTGTGGTGATGGCCACACAGCTCTGTGAAAGTACTAAAAACTGTTCAATCGCACACTTTAAATAACTGGATCGTATGGTGTGTGAATTCTATCTCCATAAAGCTGTTATTAAGAAGACAGCAAGAGGGTGAGACTCGACTGCAGCAGATCCCCCAGTGTGGCCCCCCACCAGGAGCATCAGTATCACCTAAGAGCTTTCCAGACCTACGGAATCAGAAACTCAGAACTGGAGCCCAGCAACGGGTTCTCCAGGTGATCTTGAAACTCACTGCAGCTGGGGACTCCCGCTTAGACAAGGTGGTCCTCAACCCTGACTATGCATTGGGATCACCTAGGGAACTGTACAAAAAAACACTCACACGCTGGCCCCCCCAAGCAGACCTAGTAAATTAGACTCTCTATGCATGGAACTCAGGCATGGGAATGTTTCAAAGCTCCCGTGTGAAACCAGTATGCTGTCGCCGCCGCCGGGTGAAAAGCACTGCATTAGAGTGAAGGCCTTGTGTTCTTCAGCCTCTTTGAGAGTCTGACCCAGGCCCAGCTCACTAAGGCCCCCTGGTGGCCATACTGGGGAATGACCATCTTGCTTCTGCTCCACCCCCACCCCACCCACCAATCCACCACCAGGGAGCCCTGGGATGGGGTTCAGGGATCCCTATCGTCCCACTGCTGAGGTCAGCAGCAGCCTGTCCTCTGGAACGGGGGTGGGTGAACGTGGTAATCAGAAGATAATGTCAAGTCATCTGACTGGGCCAGGAGAGCTGTGTAGGACAGAGCCCCATAGACAGCTAATGGGAAGGCACTTTTTTTTTCTAAAGAGACTGAAATTCTGGATTTTTACATAAAATTTGTACCTTTATGGAAACCGTTTCATTTTAATCATTTCATGAGTTATCCAAACACAATTTTTAACTGAGGAGGTCAATCTGGGGGCCAGCCCCAGCCCGAGGGCAGCGCAGACATACATAGGTCCTGAGTGGGCAGTCATGCGGCATCAGCCATTAAAACACTGAACGGCTGCCCTGCTGGTCATTAAATGGCCACCTGCCAAGCCCCGGGAGTGGCCCCATCTACCAACCTGACTCCTGCCCCGGACCCTCGACACCGCCCACGACCCAGAACCTGAAGCGTTAACATCTGACACCACAGGGGTCAGGACAGGGCGTTAGTTCTGACTGGCCATGTCCTTGACTGGTCCCAGGGCTGCCACAGCTGTCAAATACTCTGAACATCACCAGCGCATATACCTCGTCAAGCACTCCCGAATCAGGCAAGGGTGAGTTGGGGCTGGGCGCGTTTCCATTTCACAGGTCACATCCAGGAGGTGAGGAAGTAACAGAACCGATGAGGGCCCCACGGGAGCCCTAGCCACCTCACATCCAGTCAGCCACAACCTCTCTGTGCACTAGGGGAGGGACACGTGGGTCAGGGCGAGGCTCACCTGGCGGTAGGTGCAGATGATGATCTCCCGCAGGTGGTAATGCATGGGGGTCATGGTCTCACTGACTGTGTCCAGGGCCGCATCTACCTCCTTCTTCACGCGGTGTCCGTCAGGTAGCAGCTGCACCACCTTCATCACCACCTGGGGCCAGGGGAACACAGAGAAAACCAAGGGGGGTAGGTGAGGCCGCCAGCCCCAGCAACAGACTCACCCCACACGAAGGAAAACCTCAAGGCCCATCTCAACAGTGGTGCTGGGAAAATTGGATATTCATGTGCAAATGTAACTCAAAACAGATCAAAGACATAAACACAAAGCTAAAACCATAAAACTCTTAGAAGAAAACAGAGAGGAAAACTTCATGACGTTGCATGTGGCAATGACTTCTTGGACAGGACATCAGAAGCACAGATGACAAAAGAAAATGACACCATCAACAGCGTAAAAAGGCAACCAACAGAATGAAAGGAAATATTTGCAAATCGCATATCTGCTAAGGGATTGATATCCAGAATATACTGAAAATTTCCCATAACTCAACAACAAAGCAAACCAAATCAAAAATGGGCAAAGAACTTGAACAGACATTTCCTCATAGAAGACATGTAGGTGGCCAATGAGCACATGGAAAGATGCTCAGCATCACTCATCATCAGGGAAAGGGGACTCAAAACCACAATAAGATGCCACCTTACATCCACCAGGATGGCAACTATCAGAACAGAAAACAACAAGTGTTGGGAAAAACGTGGAGAAAACTAAACCTCTTGTGCTTTGCTGGTGGATATGTTGCCACAGACAACAATACGGCCGTTGTTTAAAAACTAAACAGGTTACCGTATGATCCAGCAATTTCACTTCTGAAAGTGCAAGCAGATATCTGAACAGGTATTTGTACTCCTGTAGTTCATAGCAGCATGACTCACAATCACCAAAGGGTGACAAGAACCCAAGTGTCCACCGACAGATGAGTGGATGAACAAAATGTGGTCCATACGTACAATAGGATAATACTCAGCCTGAAAAATGTGTGAAAGCTAACAGACCCTCAACATGGGTGAATCTTGAGGACATCACGTTAAATGAAATAGACAAGACACAGAAAAACAAATACTGGATGATTCTACTTGTATGAGTTCTATGGAATAGTCAAATCCATAGAGACAGAAAGCAGAACCACAGTCACCAGCAGCTGGGGAGGGAGGAATGGGGGGTTATTGTTTTATGGGTATGGTCGGTTTGCGATGAATAGAAAGTTCTGGAGACGGATGGTGGTAATGGTTGCACAACAAAGTGAATGTACTCAGTGCCACAGAACCATACACTTCAACACAGTTAAAATGGCAAATTATATGGTAGGTACATTTTACCACAATGAAAAAAATAAAAATCTAAGAATCAGCGAATCAGCAAGAAGGAAGAGAGGAGTTTTAGGAGAGGAAAGAGCACATGCAAAGGCCGAGAAGCTGAAGGAGTTTGGCAAGTTTGAGGGAGCATGCAGAGGCCAGGGTGACAAGACAGCAGGGACAGCGGGGGCGGGGGACGGGAATGTGATGAGGCCAGTCGACGAGGCAGGAGCCGACCACAGCGCTGACACCAGGGAGCCACATGCGAGCTCTGAGCGCCACGTTCCCCGCCCCCCGTAAGACAGGGACTTTGCCGCCTACTTGCAGGGCGTCTGGGCTGACGGTATGTAGCAGGGGCACAATACAGGGGTGACTAAATCGGAAATGTGAGTGGCCATCCACCCAGTGCCCTGGACTGAAATAGGGGTGGGGTGGGACAGGCCATGGCCCGGCATCAAGGTCACCGGCCCCAGCTGGGGCCCAAGCGCCTGTGAGGCAGGCGTCAGCGTCACCCAGACAAGATGTGGCCAGGGGCTCCCCCAGGGCACAGAGCAGCCCAGCGGCAGGGCCAGGCAGACGGGGGTCAGTCTAGCCCTCTCTTCTCCAAGAGCCATCTGTCAGGGCCCGGAGCCAAGCTGACCTGTGCTTTGGTTTGCTCATCTGTGAAATGGGAGCAGGGGAGCACTGAGATGATGAGGTGCAAGAAGGTGATGTAATTAATAGGAGCTCTGAAGATCCCCCAGACCTGCCAGCAAGACTCGCCCTCTCCCCTCACCAGGTATCCCCGGGGGACCCCGTGGGGTGTGCTCACCTCAAACTCGCCCTTGGTGAACTTGGCATCAGGCACACTCACGAGCTCCTCCTCGCCCACCTCGGGGAAGCCCTGGGGGAGGACAGCTGCTGGGACAGGGAGCACGTCCATCCAGGTCGCGCCCTCCCCCACGTGAGGAACCCCTTGCCGGGGGTCTGCCAGCCCCCAGGCCCTCTGCCCAGGACTGATGGGAGAGGCTCCACACCATGCACCATCCCTGTCCCCCACACGCTCCTGCCCCTGCCACAGCCAGGGTCCCCGGGGCCGAGTACCACCCTGCCCCTGTCCACACAGGACGGGCCACACAAACCTGGATGTGCCAGAAGGCGAGCACGGCCACCACCATGGCGGTCGTGGTCCGGCCCTGGCCACTGAGGCAGCTGAACACGAAGCCAGTGCCCGGGTCCTTGGCGAGGGCAGCCCGCAGAGCCTCGAGCAGTCGGTCAAAATCCTGGGTGGGGAGACCAGGGTCTGAGTCAGGCAGCCGGTGCTCCAGGCTGCAGACTCCCGATGCGGCCCACCCCTCCAAATGGCAACCCCAAAGCAGCGGTCCTGGGGCAGCCAGGCACAAGATGACATGCTTGTAAACAGCCGTGCCCCTGCTACCTTCCCCCCTCCCCCAGGTGCGCGAGCGCACACACACACACACACACGCACCCTCCGCCAGGCAGCGTATGAAACATGCGTATGCCATTCCCACGTGCTGTGTCCCCCGGGGCTGCGCAGGGACCCCTGGCCTGGCTGCTTGCCTGAGAGGGACCCAACCCAGGTCCCAGCCTGAGGGCAGGGGTCCGACCTGAGCAGATCACTGCAGCACGCGCCCACCAGGGGGCGACAAACAACAGGCAACCAGACCCGCAGAGGCAGGAACCACAAGCCCCGTCTCTGCCTCTCACAGGCTGCACTTGAGAGGTCCCCACACGCCCCGGGCCCAGAACCACACCCCGCACAGACACCTCACCCAGACAAGCGATGTATCACACGGGCACGCGGCGACCCGCACGCAGTGAGTGCTGGGCACACACACCACGGACGGGTCCGTGGACCCTAAGACACACAAACTACACAGACTCTTGCAAAGACACAAAGCTACAGAGAACACACAAACAACCTTGGTCACCCACAAGCACCCCTCAAGCCCCCATACACATTGCACACCACACAGTTCCCAGACACGCCTGCCACATACCCCCTGGTAAAGACAAGATGCACATCACAGATTCCAGACCAACACACCCACCACACACCTGCACACGCTCCAGTGATACCCACACACTCTCCAAACACGTCTCCCTCACGGACGCACATTCACGGACACCATGGAGGTGCTCCCGCACGCACACCGACGACACGATAATAAACCACTTGGTCCTATGTGAAGGCTCGTGGAACACGCTCCCAGTCCCTCGGGGGCGCTGCGTCCCGAGCCAAGGCCCAGGCCAGAGCGGGGTGGGAGAGGGCCCCCTCCGGCTCCCCAGAGGCCAGGCCTGCACAGCCCCCTCACCTGCTCACAGGGGGCGCAGAAGTCTGGCAGGGGGATGCGGTGGTAAGTGAGGCCGGGGTAGGCCCCACGGTGCTGGGTGAAGACCTCCCGCGTGGTGAGGCATGTCTGGAACTTGCGGGTCGGTGCACCCCCCGTGCCCGGGAGAGGCATACTCAGGTGGGCCTTCAGCTGGGACTCCAGGTTCTAGAGGAGGGTGGGACAGAGGGCTCAGGCCACTGAGGCAGCCTCCAGGCCAGCCCCGGAAGGCCAGAGCCTGCCATGGCCAGGACCAGTCCTGGCTTTCGGGGGCATCCCTGCCCCTTCCTGAGCCTCAGGGATCAGAGCCAGACCCAGAGCCAGGGAGATGGCCACCGTGGGAGTCCTGAATCAGCCACTCCCTGAGTCTGCTCCTCTTGGGGCCTCAGTTTCTCCATCTTACAAGAGGAGCATGGGACCTTCCAAAGACCCTCCCAGGCCAATTTTCCAGAAGGCCTCCAAGGTAGGGATGTGCGGAAGGCAGGAGGGCCTCACCTCAAGCTGGTCGGAGGCCATGGGGGGCCCAGGCCACCGCAGGCTGTGGGTATGCCCGTCACACTCCAGCACGGCCTCCTCCCTCAGGTTGACCCACACGACATGCCGTAGCTTCCTCTTGGCATCAGTCAGGTAGGCCAGGATGCTCCCCAGGGCCTGCGGGGAGACAGGAGGGCCATCAGTGAAAGGGCTCAACCATTACCCCACTCAGCCCACGAGGGGACGTAGGGCCCCTGGGGTGGTCACCTTGGCGCTGGGCTGGGCTGTGCCATAGATGGGCATGCGGGGCACCCGTCGAAAGTTGGCCACATCCATCTCTCTGACAGTGCTGAGTGCGTCTGGAGAGATGAGGTCGTCCGCCCCCTGCGGGGAGAGCAGCAAGCCTGGGACCCACAGCAGCTGACTGGGATTCAGAGCCCAGCCCAAGGTGGGGCAGGGCAGGGCAGGGCAGGGCAGGGCCCAGCTCTCTACAGTTTACCAAGCATTTCTGCACACTTGGCACTTCATCACCACCCCGGCAAGGAGAGAGGCGCTAGTGCCCACCCTCCAGATGAGGAACCTGAGGCTCAACAGGGAGAGGCTGGTGGCAAAGACATCAGAACCAGGCCTCCTGCCTCCTCGCCTGCAGCACGTGGGTTTGAGAACGAAGAGAGGGAATGACAGCAGTGGCCAAAGCTGCAAACGCTTCTTGGGGCCGGAGATCAGCCCCATGTCACGCACAGGAAGAGTCTGCTGCCCCAAAGGCCATCGCCCCTTTGTCTTCTGGGAAGGGCAGCAATGTTTAACCCAAGCCCTCAGGAATCAAGGGCCCACCAGCCCCGGGGCCAGCCCACACCCATTCCCACTTCCCCAGCCACCCGGCCACACTCACCAGAGAGCCCTTAGTGACGAGGTCCCCGGGGGCCACAGGCCCCGCTGAGCTCAGAGTCACAGGCAGGCGGTACAGCTCAGGATGGGCACAGAGCCAGCGGCTGAAACTGAGGGCAAAGGCCAGCGGGTACTGCAGCCCGAGGCAGAGAGAGATGGGAGTTCAGGGGCACGAGGCCATCCCAAACTCTCCCAGCTGGCCCTGTGGTGGGGGAGCCCCAAGAGACCTCCATCATGGTCCAGGGCAGGGAGGGGGGCGGTGAGGAGACAGGACCAGGAGGTCCGAAGCAAGATCCTTCCAGGCCCCAATGCCCCAGCTAAGGGTACAGAGACTGGGGCCCAGGGCAGAGAGAGGTAGGCCCTCTCTCTGCCTGACCTGCTCTAGGACCACCACTCTATCGGGGTCTCTCCATGTCCCCCACACCCACCTTCCTCTGGAACCAACACACACGCCCCCACCCTCCTCCCCAGTTCCACAGGGGTCCTCGACAACCCCATGCCAGTCACCGTGGGAGACAGGGCTGGAGGAACCCCAGGAGGAGGGCTTGTGGGTCCACTCATCCTCCAGCCGCACCTGCTCGTGGAGATAGTAGTTAAACAGGATCAGGTAGAAGTATCGCTCCAGGCTCTGCAGCGCCCTCTGCGGGACACCGTGCTGGCTGCAGCTTCCCTGAGAGGAGGTGACCCAGAAGCGGGGTGGGTGGTGAAGACAGGGCTCGGGGCCATCCTGTCCCCATCCCCAGAAGGGCAGGAGGTAAGCCTGAGAAATCCCCAGAACACCACCTATCCCCTCCCTTTATAACTTCTGCCAGGCTGGAAATTCTTCCAAGCGTCTAACCGCTCTCCGATTTGCTGCGACTAATCTGTAGGTGAAGGGGAAGCAGTTGGTGACTACCCCAGAACCACTGCTATCAACCCAGGGACCGCCTCGTCCTCCGGGCCTGTGCCCACAGACAAGCTGGGACCCCCCCCTTCTTTGCACCAAGCCGTGCACGTGCAGGGCCGTGCACAGTCGTGTTGAGGAAAGAAGTACATACACACCCTTCTCTAAGCCAGAGGCCCTCCCTTAAGAACTGTGACTCACCCCACAAGAAAACAAAAAGACTCTCATAACAGGGCTCCAAGGGGGCCATGATTTTTACCCTTACTTTACCGAGGTTCTGAGAAATGAACGGACTTGCTCAATCATGACGCTGATGGCAGAGAGAGCTGGATCCCCAAACAAATGTCCTAACCCCAGCCCAGCATGCTCTGCGGTCAAGGAGCTGTCAGAGAGAATCCCAAGCTCCCTCTCTCCACCTTCAGATCTCAGGGATCGCCTGCTGGGTCAGTACCACCTTCTGGAGGGCAAGTGAGATTCAGAGAGGCCCGAAAGAAAGGTCATACCCTTTGATGACATTGAACCCCATCTTTGGGAATCTAGGCCAGAGGTCAGCAAATGTCTATTTCTATAAAAGGCAGTAAATATTCTGGGGTCTCTGCTGTACCTGCCCAACTCGGCCACTGCAGCGTGAGAGAGCCGGACGTGCTGGACTGAATGGGCAAGACCATGTTCCAATAAAACTTATTCATGAAAACAAGGTGGCGGGTTGGATTTGGCGCATGGGTCACAGTTTGCCAACCTCTAATCTAGACTAAGGGAAAAAATCCTAAATACAAAACAGCTTCATTTTCATGAAGTTATCTTGATGCAAAAGGATTTACACTGATGAGGAACCGGAAGCAACTCAACTGTCCAACCAGAGGGGCGTGGTTAGTAAACCATGACAGGTGACATCCCAGGGACATCTGCTCCATGCAGACTCCCTTCTGAGGGCCTCATGGCTCTTACCCCAGCTGATCCTCACAACAACTCTATGGGTTGGTTATTATTCGTGGCTCCCTTTTTACAAGCAGGGAAACTGAGGCATGAAGCAGTGAAGCAGGTGGCCCATGTCCACACACCTGTAGGTGGCAGAGCCAGGCCTGGACCCCACGTGGTCAGGCCAGAGGCCACGCTCTTAACCTAACAGGCCAACGATGGCTGAAGTCACACAGCCGGCAAGAACGGCGATGACGAAAGCAGGGATGGCACAGGGATGCTGAGGAGAAGGGCTAGAAGCAGGCCGCAAATGTGCCCTGGGGCACCCGACACAAGATCGTCACCAACAAAGCACGTGGGAGGAAGGAAGCTGGCCCCAAATGCTCCCAGCAGCTGTGCTGACATGATGGGTGACTTTCTGCCTTCTCCAATTTCTCAATTTTCCATACTATATTATCGCTTTCAAAAGATGTTTTTTTAAAGTGTCGAAGAAGAAAAAGTCTCTGCAGGCCTTAGATGGCTTCCATGCACTGTGCATACTCTCAAGACAAGGCCTCTCCCCAGAGCTGAGGGACAGGGCTGCTGAGACAGCCCAGAGCCCATCACTCTTCCAGAAGCAGCAGGCTGGACCAAACCCCGGCCTACCCAAGGAAACAGCAAGGGACTGACTCACGGAGGGGAACCAGGAGCAGTCTGGGAAGTCTCTGGATCCAGAGGCCCCCGGCACCCTGGCCAGCAGCCCCTTCCTCCATCCTGTTTATTCTGCAGCAAGGGGACCTGGCCAGGGAAAGTAAACTTTCCCTCTTCCTTGTCCATCTTTCCTGCAGGCCCAGCTCCTCTAGCTTGCCTTCCTCTGAACGCCTCTCTTCTCTGGGAGAAGCAGCAACCAGGAGAAGTCAGTTGGAAAGAAGCCAGTCAAGAGGTTTAACAAAATGAGGTTGCAGGACTCGGGCAAAAGCAGACCCTCTCCAGGCCTCACCTGGGCTGGGCTCTCTGGCCGGGGGCCTTCCAGCTTCCTCTGGTGTTCCAAGATGACCTCCTTCAGGTCATGCAGCTCCGCACAGGCAGTGATGGCTCTGTCCACCTGGTGCCCACGACCAGGGCAGGGAAGGGAGAGGGAAAAGGGCCGCAGGGCCAAGCAAAGATGGCAGAGGCAGAAGGGAACAGAAAGGGAAAGAATGGTTTGTCAAAAAGGGGGCAGTGCAGGGAAGGAAGAGACCCCACCAGCGGAGGAGTGCACGGCCCTCCACGGCCCCTGCCCCCAGCCCCCTGGCTCACCTCATCCACCATCTTCCTCCCCTGAGGCACCATGTGGAGAAAGCTCTGGATCAGCTGGAGCTGCTCCAGGGGCAGTGGCTTGGTCTGCAGGGGGACAGCCCTGACAAGGAAGGGGTCAATAGCATAAGCAGTACCCCCAAAGGCCTCTACCACCACCCCCCTGTTGACATTTCCATTCACATGGCCGCTGAGGGGCACTGGACTACAGTCTCCAAGTTTTCCTTCCCATTCAGGTTGGGGGAAGCAAGGGGTATTTTCCCCACTGGGGAAACAGGCCCAGAAAGGTCAAGTGACTTTTTTCGCATTACTCAGCAAATCTGTGGCAACCCAGGAAATGAACCCCACATGCCCCACCTCCAGCTCTAGCCCTGGGCTCCTGACACGTCCCCAGCACTCTGGCAGCCCTGCCCCCTCCTCTCCTCATCCCCGCAGTGCCTTGGGACACTCACTCCGGCCTCGAGGCAGCCCCGCTGTGGTGAAACAAGATGAGGGTACCCAGGGTCATTCCCAGATTGGTCCTGCCCACGCCTGTCTGGCAGCTGAAGAGGAGAGCAGGGGGAGGCCCGTGGTCATCTCGGAGCTGCAGCAGGCTGGGGGTTTCCTGGGAAAGACCATGACCATCAACAACAGCATGCCCTGGAAACCCTCAGACTGGACCAAGTCGAGGGAGGGGGGTCATGACATCGGCCCATCTGCACCCCACAGTCTTTGGCAAGGGGGGCCTAGACAGGTGGCTCAGCCACTTTTGCCAAACTTCAAAGCCCAATGTGCTCCATCTGCCCCGAGGAGGACTGCCCTGCCTCCTTCCCAGGCCCTGGGGGAGCCCAACCAGCTGGTCCTGGGAGTGAGACTGCTCAGAGGGGACAGGCCTGTATTTGACATCGCCGTGAGATGCAAATTAAATGAGGTGGCCTCCCGCAGGGCCTGGGAAAGAAACACCACCAGTCCTCAGGAAACACCAGCTCAAGAGGCTACGGATAAGAAATTTTTAGCCCCGGTGAACTTGGTGTCTAGAGAGGTCAGGTGATTTGTCCAAGATCACACAGCAAATTAGCAGCTGAGCCTGCCCAGAGTCCAGGCCTTCAGATGGTCAGTGCTGGGCTCTGTCATTAGAGAATGTACAAATATACACCCCCCCAACACACACACACACACTCCACCTCTTATACAACACAGAAGGAAACCTTCCTCTGAGGAAAGCCAGAGGCCATACTCGCCCTGAGCATCACCGTGGAGACAGGGCCTAGACCCAGACCCGCTCTCCAGGCTCCTGTCCCTACTCTGTGCTCCCACCACCCACCGCCTCCTGCCCTGACTTACCCGGAGGACACTCACAAAGACATCAAACTGGGCTTCCAGGGGGGCCCCTTGCTCTGGCAGGGGCAGGCGGTGGTACCTGCCAGGTGAGGCGGAGAGACCCATCAGGCAGGCCACACAGCCCGGGCATCCCCCACCCCGCATTCCTGTGGGAAAGATGGCTGTGGGGAGCTCAGCCCAACCTGCAGACGGTGAAACTGAGACCACAGCTGGGGAGCAGGGCCAGAGAGCACCCCTGCCCAGCACAGTGGCATCCATGCGGCCCAAGTCATCTGCTGTCACCGGGTAGGACTGGCACTCGGTACCTGTAGGCGGGCCTCAGGAAGAGGGGTCGCTTGTACACCTCCTCGGTCACGTGCACATCGTCCTCGCCCCGGATGGCCACAGCGTGGGGCTCCCCCAGCAGGTCCTCGATGTTGTGGTAGACGTGGTACGTGTTCTCACTCAGCTGGGCAAAGTCATGGATCTGCATGGAGGAGTGGGGGCCAGAGGACCACGACTGACCTGCAGGCCCCTGCTGGCCTTCCTGGCCGAGCTCTAGAGCGAGGAGACCACAAAGAGGCCACAGACAGGCTGCTCTTCCTCCAGGGGGATCCATCTGGCCAGAGGTGCTCTGTGCCCTGGGAGTCCTGACGGGATGGAGGTGGCCAGCGGCCCGAGGGGGCCACCTATGCACAAGATGACATGGCCCACACTGGGGCCAGGGAGGAAGCGTCCTGCCCTGTGGGCAGCAGGGGTCAGCTAAGCCATCAGACTCAGGGACAGGGGGAAGCTCAGTCAGCTGGGTGCTAGAGGAGACGAGACCCCAAAGGGAGATGGGAGACAACCGGGCTCCTGCCCGTGGGAGTCTCTGGGGGCACCACGATGGCACCCTCCATGCACACACCTCTGTGGTGCGTCAACAGCCTCAGAAACCTTGACAGGGCCCCAGGTGGCGGAGGGGAACAGAGGCACCTCAGACAGACAGAGGCCCGTCGAGAGAAGTGCCTCATCTGGGCCTCACAGCTCACAGAGGGCTGACCCTCGGTGTTGGGCCTCCTAGTCTAATGCTCCTTTCACTCCACTAGGCCCCTGCTAAATAAGGATGCTGAGTGCAGAGGAGGTGCGCATGGTGGGAAAGGGGCAGAAGCAAACGGAGCCGGGAACAGGAAGGTCTTCCCCTAGCTTCCCGTGAGCCGGCCTTGCATCCAGCTACTCGCCCAAGCAGGGCAGAAGAGTGGGTGAGAGCACTTTGCTCAGGTGAGAGCAGAGCTGGGCTGGGGGCTAGGGTCCCCTCAGCCGCCCACGGCCTGCCAGGGAAGGGGGCCTCCACCTACGCCAGCGACCCTTGCCTCTTTCCGGATGGCCAGCTCTAAGCTCTCTGCCCGGATCCCAGGTCCCAGGCCCTGGAGGTTCTCATGAAGATTCTGCTTATCCCGAGGCGTGTAGGGCACGAAGTCCTCCTCAGCACGCAGAAACAACACGGGCTCCTCCCGCACACAGAAGATGATGCACCCCTGCCAGGAGCCAAAGGAGGAAGAAACTGTCCCCACTACCCAGCACAGAGACCCGACCTTCTGCCTTACCTCTGTGCCTTGCCACAGACCGGTCCCTGCTCTTTGAGTGCCTGTCACCCCCACCCCGTCCCTGCAACATGAATCTTACCCAGGAAGCAAAGCTCGGTCCAAATACCACCTGCTCCTGACTCTCCCTCTTCTTGGGGCCAACAGCCCTCTGTCTGAAGCTCATGGTGTTGCTTCCTGCTTCATCCTAACATCATCAGTGACTACATCTCCCTTCATGGACTACAGGTTCCTTACATGACGAACCATGTTCTAGTCATTTTCACATCTCCACTATTCCAAGCACGGAACGCCAGATAAATCAAGTGCTTGATAAACACTGGGGGAAGAAATGAATGCCTGCCATCGCCATGCAATCATTCATTCACTGAGCACCTTACACACAGAGAGAGATATGGGCAGACCCTTCCCTGTGGAACTTGCAGTCAGGCTGGGAAGAGAGGATCCGCCCAGAACTAACACCCCACCCCACTCTGGTTCACTCAGGGACCCTCCAGCTAAACACCAGGTCAAACCAGATGCAGGCTGCAATCAGATGGGACCCTCAGCCTCTGCCCTGAAGACACTCAAAACCCCGCCTCAGCATCAGGCAGGAAAGAGGAGTCATTAAAAACAGGCATTTAGGGGCGCCTGGGTGGTTCAGATGATAAAGCATCTGCCTTCAGCTCAGGTCATGATCTCCAGGTCCTGGGATCAAGCCCCACGTCGGGCTCCCTGCTCAGCGGGGAGTCTGCTTCTCCCACTCCTCATTTGTGCTCTGTCTCTCTCGTTCTCTCAAATGAATAAATAAAATCTTTAAAAAAAAAAAAAAACAGGCTCTAATTTAGAGTTCAGATGCCTAGTTTGGGTCTTGGGACACCACTCCTAAGCTATGTCACTCATCCTCTCTGGGCCTCGGTTTCCTCCTCTCTGCAATGGGAGGAACTGCCCTGCCTTCATAGGGCTGACACAAGGACCTGTGTCCGCTGTGGTCCTCATGCTGTGCCTCTCTTGTTATGACCTGGACCCTCTTGTCACCCTGTCCCCCTTCTCACTTCTCCAAGGTTCTCAAAGTGGGGTGTATAAGGGGCTTCTGACCTAGGGCCCCCATGTCCACATACGACAGGGAAATAAAAATTGACCCAGAATTTCCCAACCATGCTGACCACAATGATCATTGTGGCATTCAAGGCCTGCAGAGCCTGGTCTGGGTCCCCAGGCACCCTCCCCATCATGTGGCCAGGCCACTCCCGGGAAGAGCCCCTCTGCCAGATTTGGGGGGCTACGAGACCCTGCCCAGAAGCAGTCCTGCTTACCCTGTGTCCATCTTTCTGGAGTTTCTGGAGGACCCGCCTGAAACCAGAGAGGCTGGGCTGTCCCATGCCAAACACGGTGAGGCCACCCCGCACTTGCCGGAAGTTGGGGGCCCCACAGCTCCGCACAGTGCCCAGTACATCCATCTTCTCAGCAACATCCCGCACCAGGAAGTAGCGTCCCTGGCAGGGGAAGAGGCCACAAGGGGTTACTCAGATGCTCGGGGACATCTTCTATCAGTGGAGCTCTGTCCCAGGCCCCAGAGGATGGGGAGCAAGAGATGGGGCAGGGGACATGGTCTTCAAGTTGTCTGCAGGCTTTTGGAAAAAACAAAATATGTGACCATCTGTGATCCCAAGAAGAGTGTCATTTAGCATGGGAAAGGGAAAAACAACTCCTCCTGATGGGGAATCCGAGAAGGCTTCATGGAGCAGGCAGCATTGGGGGCAGGTCTTGAGGAAAAAAGGAGGAAGAGGCACTCCAGGGGCAGGAAACTGAGGCTGGCTCTAGGGTGGGGCCTGAAGCTCTCCAGGAAGAAGTCAAATGTCTCCCGCAGCCAGAGGAAGGGCTTGGAGCAGGGGCCCAAGTGGGGAGTCACAGCTGGGGCCCCAGGAATCAGCTAGAGGAAACCTGCACTAGCCCCCTCCTGAGGTCCTGAAGCTCTGAGGACGGACAGGGCTCTCCCTTCCCCGGCCGGGGTGATGGATGCAATGAGGGACAGAGTAAAAGGGTGAGAACAAGAGGCGCCAGGGGAGTTCATTCCTGGGCACAAAGGAGCTCGGACATCATCTGGCCATGCCCCTCCAACAGGACCCACACATTGCCTGACAGATTAGAAATGGAACCAGTTCTTCCAGACACCAGAAAATCCCAGCTACTCTTTCAACAAACACAGTTTCATCAGCATGATTATCCCTTCTCCGACTATTTACTGAGCACCTACACGGTGCCGGAGCACTGATCAGGGCTGGGGGCTGCTGCAGTGAACAAGAAAAATGAAAGTCATCTGGGCGTGTGGACCTGGCTTTCTAGGGGATACGTGAGGGGGAAAAGCAGCTAAGCCAGAGAAGTTCTGGAGCGTAGAGAACAGGATAGAGATCCCCCAGCTGGGGCCCTGACTCTGTTCTCCCTGTTGCTCCAAGGGCGGGTTGTGGGCAGACTGAGGCCAGGCAGGGACCTGCCAGAAGAGCCGATCAGGGGGCTCCGCGGGGCAGGGGGCATGGCCCAGGAAACCAGGGGGTGACAGGAAGTGGGGGAGGAGCCCAGAGGGTGGGGTGAGGACATGACTCAGAGAAGGGGTCAGTGGGGAAAGCAGGGGGGAGGGACCCTGTGAAGAAGGAGGACCAGAGGCGGGTGGGGGAGGCCGAAGGGGGAAAGGGGCCGGGCTGCCCTCACCTGCACCAGGTAGTGCTCGGGGGTGGCGTCTGAGAGCCGGCCCAGCGTGTAATGGGCCTTGAGCAGCTCCTCATGGATCTGGAACTCCTCCTTACAGTTGTACCTGTCAGGGCAGAATGGAAACTTTCATGATCAAGGTAGCCTCCACCCTCACCAGACTCCATAACAGGACCACCCCACCGACGCCCGTCTATGGCAGAGACAGCCTGCTGTCCCCAATATCCACCCTCCCCTCCTTCCTCAGCAACAGAACCCTGGAATTGTGACTGGGCCATCTGGCTGAGGACTACATTTCCCAGGTTCCCTTGCAGCTAGGATGGTCACGTGATTAAGGTTTGGCCAATGGGATATGAGGAGAAATGATCATGCGTACAACTTCTGGGCCATTCCCTTAAAGGGAAGGTGGGTGCCTTCTACTTTCTCTCCTTCTCCCTGGCTAGCATCCAGAAGTGATGGTGAGAAGCAGATGCTAATGATGGTGGGGAAACAAGAGAGGGGCCTTGCTGATCACAGAGTGGCCATTCCAGCTTGGTGCACCTCCCAGACTCTTGTGTAGAGAGAAGCTTCGGTCCTGTTTAAGGCCTCCTATTCGAGGGTTACCTGGGTCCCAGGGGACCCTTCCATCAGATTGTCTCTGAGAACAACACCATGGCACAGTGAGGGGGCTCAGGACAGAGGCTTTGGGGTTGCATGATCTGGGCATGAACCCAACTTCACCACACAGCAACTTTGGGGCTTTGGAGTGACTCACTCTCTCTGTGGTTCCCTTTCCAGTAATTCTCACCTCCTAGGGCTGCTGTGAGATTTCAAGGCACTGCTGAATGGAACTGTGGTCAGCCAAGGGCCTTGGGCACAGTGTTTATTAATATAATTATTTTTACTAGTCGCAGTGCTACCTCCACACAGGCCCATTTCAAACAAAACCCACAGGTATAAAAACAGATTTCTGCAGATGCTAAACCAGGATGGGTCTGTCTGTCCGCTCAAGACATAAGAAGCTTCCGTGCTGATTATAACAGTGAATAAGACACTCGCACCCTGGTGTCTACTCCTCTTTACAAAAGAACTGCATCTAGGAAAGGCAGGGCAGTGGAATGAGTGAGGCAGGGGAGCCCGAAGCGAGAAGTTGAGAGACTTGGGGTCCCGCTCCCAGCTCAGTCTCTTTCTCACCACATGGTGGACAAATCCGTCTACCCCCGGAAGCTTGGTATTTAGATCCAGTCTTCACATCTGATCTAAAACGTATTCAATCAGGACTCGGCAAACGTTTTATATCAAGAACTGGACAGTAAATAATTTTGGCTTGAGAGCCATACAGTTTCTGTTGCAACAACAACTCTGCGATTGAAGTGTTAAGCATCCACAGACAGCATACAAAGGAATAGGAGTGGCGGTGTTCCGATAAAACTTTATTTACAAAAGCAGATGCGAGGTGGGGTTCGGTCCACAGGATACAGTTTGCCAAGCCCTGTGTTGGGTGATCTCTAAGGTCCCTTCCCCACAAACATGCTATAGCCCCAGGGTCCCTGCGCTCATACTCGCTCCAGGAGGTAGATCTTTACAGCAGGCTCATGACTGTTCTGAGCCACACCACTTGGTTAAGTACTCTGCACGTCATCACCATGTAATCTGATAAGAAAAAGAAGACCCAGGGGCGCCTGGGCAGCTCAGTCATTAAGCATCTGTCTTGGGCTCAGGTCATGATCTCAGGGTCCTGGGATCGAGCCCCGCATCGGGCTCCCTGCTCAGCGGGAAGCCTGCTTCTCCCTCTCCCACCTCCCCGCTTGTGTTCCTTCTCTTGCTGTGTCTCTCTCTGTCAAATAAATAAATAAAATCTTGAAAGAAAGAAAGAAAGAAGGAAGGAGGGAAGGGAAGGGAAGGGAAGGGAAGGGAAGGGAAGGGAAGGGAAGGGAAGGGAA
>NW_023270232.1:5882898-5883053 GCF_011800145.1 Mirounga leonina | reverse complement strand
AAGGGAAGGGAAGGGAAGGGAAGGGAAGGGAAGGGAAGGGAAGGGAAAGAAGGAAGGAAGGAAGGAAGGAAGGAAGGAAGGAAGGAAGGAAGGAAGGAAGGAAGGAAGGAAAGAAAGAAAGAAAGAAAGAAAGAAAGAAAGAAAGAAAGAAAGAA
>NW_023270232.1:5730442-5882888 GCF_011800145.1 Mirounga leonina | reverse complement strand
GAAAGAAAGAAAGAAAGAAAGAAAGAAAGAAAGAAAGAAAGAAAGAAAGAAAGAAAGAAAAACAAGACCGAGAGAGGGGAAAGGACTTGCCTGAGGTCACAGAGCAAAGCCCAGGACGTGTGTCTCCGACACTGCCCTCAAGGGCCAAACCTAGATGTGTCATCTCTGGTAGAGAAACAATATCATGTCTCTTCTCTTCCCCTTATCACGAGCACAGTAAGGGATTAGGATTCTAATTTTCCTGTCAGGCCCCAAAGCCAGCAGGCCGCTTTATCATTCCCACCCCTCAGGTCTCCTGACACACAAAGTCCCATCCGCTAGGTCTCTGCCAAACTTCTATGTGTAGAATACAGTTCATTCTTAGCTCACTGTGTCCTACTTCCTGTGTGCTGGAGGGGCCCAGAGGCAGATTCGACGTGAGCTGAGGCTGCCCGATTCACCGGGAGACAGAGCCCATGCCTCTCTCGTCCTCCTGGCCTCTGGCTCCCAGCACCCACTCCTTCACTGACCCCACAGGGCAGACAGGGTTGCAGAGCCCCCTTCTGGACCCTCTTCTTCTGGACACATGTAGTGTATCCATGTGTCTCAAAATACGGTGCTTGAACCCACTCTCAGCCTCCTCCAGGAAAGTCCCTCAAGGACCTAATTAAGAGAGGTGACCAAGAGCTTCCAGCTTTTTCAGCCACAGCTCTTTTACGACCTGGTATTAACCTCAGTTTCAAACCATAATTACTAGTTGTGAAAAATAAAAAATCTAAATTTTAGGCACCTTAGTATATAAACTCTGTTTGAAAATGTTTGGCCAAAAATGATTTTCAGAAGGGTGTCCCCCCACCGGCCACTTCTCCTTCTCCATGCTTCCTGGCCCTATGGACATGAGCTAAGAGACCCACAACAGAGACCCACTCAGGCACTTGCTTGCTGTGTTACTCCAGACAAACTGCTTAACCTCTCTGAGCCTCAGGATCTTCATCTATGAAATTGTAGACTCAGTGCTTTATGCCACCACTCCTCCGGGAAGCTGCCCCAACCATGTCTTCCAGGGACACGGTCACACACACACACACACACACACACACACACACACACACACACCGCCACTCACGTGATCACGACGGGGGCCACTTTGTTGGGGATGATGGACTTGGCCTTACTGTTGTGCAAGCCTGTGGTCTGGAAGGAGTGGACACTGAGTGAGTGCTGACTGTCCATCGTGCCGCCCCCGTGGAGGCCCTCGAAGGGGGCGCCCACCGAAACCGTCTGCTGGGCTGTGCTGGCCGTAGTACCCATAGTCCGCTGGCAGCCTCAGGACCCCAAACCTGCGGGATGAGAAGGCATGGGGTGTGTGGAAGGGGTGGGAAAATCCACAGCAGGAAGGGACCTAGCCCAGCTCCACCTCCACCCCCACCGCCCAGATGCCAAGTCTGAGGCCCAGAAAGCACCAGCTCAGCCTGCAGCAGGAGACAGAGGGCAGGTGTGCCACTTCCCAGTGTTCCCTGAATGCCTACCCTGCGCCTGTCCCTTGGCTTCTGCTTTGGGGTGGGTTACGGACATGAAGAGACATAAAGACACATCCCCTGAACCCTTACGGTTATACTCCCCTGGCAAAAATATGACCGTTAGGAAGGGGTTAGCCCTCCACACCAGGTCAGGACCTCGGGCTCTAAGTGACTGGGTCAGGCCACATAGAGGCAGGGCCCCCCAGATGGACAGAAGTGGGAAGACCTGGGGCAGGTGCAGAAGGAAGTCAAGCTTGGCTCTGAAGAATGTGGAGGCGGGGGCGCACCTGGGTTGCTCAGTTGGTTAAGCATCCGACTCGATTTCGGCGCAGGTCATGATCTCAGGGTCATGAGATCAAGCCCAGCATCAGGCTCCGTGCTCAGCAGGGAGTCTGAGATTCTCTCTCTTCTCCCTCTGCCTCTGCCCCTGTTCACTGCGTGCTCTCTCTCTCTCTCTCGCACACACGCGTGCTAAAATAAATAAATAAATCTTTAAAAAGAGAGAGAGAGAATGTGGATGGAAACAGGATACAGGAGGTCACTCTAGCCATGAATATCACAAAATGAGGCTGGGGACATCCAAGGGTTCAGTGAAAGCACCAGGCCCCTGAACTTGACATCACCAATCATCAATATCCCCATCAACAGCCAAAGATTCCGCCCCCCACGAGGCAGGCTGGGTGCCCTGGTGGACTCAGCAATTCCCCTGGTGGGCTCTCTCCCAGAGAAATACTTAAGGATGTTCGCAAAAACCAGGCTTCTGGGATGTGTTGCTGCCGGAGGTGTTGTTTACAACTGCAAAACACGGGGAACCACCTCCAGCCAACAAGAGCGGCTCTGCTGAATAAAGTTGGGGCATCTCTAAGGTCAAAGGTTAAACAGCCATTGAAAAGATCATACTGATGGGATCTGGAAAGACATGGAGGACACAGGGATAGAAGGAGCAGGTTGCAAGGCAAGAACGGGCTCCAGTCCCATTTTAATTCATGAAAGTGTATCGGGAGTAAAGCCTGGAAGATACACATCAAGATGCTAATGTGAGTTATCACCAAGTGATGAGATGAGAGTTCATTTGTCTTCTCCTTTTGCTTTTTCTCCTCTGAACACTAACTGGGTAATAAAGTTAAAGCCTATTGAGAACAGATAAGAGAATGTCTGGGGAAATGGCCGGAGACGGGTGAGGAGTTGCTGGAGGGTGTGAGGAGCCGTCCCTAGACACAACAACTCCCTCAGCTGCCCTCAGCCCAGGGTGAGCTGCTCCACATGGTGGGGACAATCTGCTCCCACCACCCCGCCCTCTGGAAACCAGCAGCGGCACCCGGGGAAGAGGGTCAGCGGGTCAGTGTGAAGGCTGAGCTCACTGGGCCTTCTCTCCCCCAGGCCCTGAGTATTCGGGCTCCCCCTCCCCGGAGCCGCCTAGACAGAATGACTAGACTCATCCACCCCTCCTCAAACCTTCCCAAACCACCACCTGTCCCTGTCCCTCTGCGGTCTGGAAAGGGCTCCCTCTCTCCCTCGGGCCCTGCCTTGTCATCCCTGAAAACTCCCAGTAGCCATGCAACAGCTCTGTCAACATGCACACTTGTGCTTATAAGAGCCCCATCGCACCCCGTCCAATTTCCCCCTCCCTCCATCCCTCTCTCCCACTTTCCCTCTCTCTTTGTCTCTGTCAAACGTGGACGGAATGAGCCTCTGTTCCTAAACAGAAACACGGGCTGCTCAGAGAGCATGAGGGGCTCCACAGTGGGCCCCAGCCTGCCAACAGCAGAGCCAGAAACTTCTCTCCACTTCTCCCCCAACCCAGCTCACCAAAGTTCCCTCCGGCAGCCCGGGCCAAGGAGGCATGGACAGGAACAGTCTCCTCCAGGAACAGGGGCACGGGTAGCTGTCCCAAATGAAGGCATGAGGGACAGGAAATGGGAAGGGCCTAGAGGAGGCAGCAGCTGCCCACAGCTGCCCAGCCAGGCCAGGCCCTGCCCGCTTTGGGCTGAGCTGCAGCCACCCCCGTGTCTCACGGGCTCCATAGTCGACAACAGGCCCCAGCTGGTGCCCTGTCAGGGCAGCCGGGAGATAATACACATGTGCATAGCTGCAGGCTAGAGGGCTGGGGGAAGGACAATATCCTTTGAAAGCTGACTGGCTTCCAAACTGTCTAGAGGAGGGTGAAGCCCCGGGATCTCCAGGCCTCCCACTCTGTAAGACTCCTCCTGAAACCCCTCTCCACCCTGCCAGGAGTGAGCCTCACCAGCCCAGGGGCCTCCTCCTGCTGGCCCCATGCTGCAGGGCCCAGAGCAACTTCCCCATGTCCCCAGCCCTAAAATGGCAGTAGGGACGGCATGGTCCAAAAGCCTCTTCCAGATTCAAACAGATCTGGCTCCTAAGACTGGAGGTCCTGGTGGTCACACCCCAACTGCCCACTACCAGGGAAGGCGGTCAGCAAGGTCAGGTGGGGGGGTGTTAGTTGGGTCCCTAGTGCTCAAACCTCTGCTTGGGGGAAGAATGGGGAGGGCAGGGTGGAATGTAGGCAGACTGAAAGTTGTGGTCCATGGAGCCTGGATTGTTTGCAATTATGCTAGTCCAGAACTTCATCGGATCCTGAGTGAAGGCTGTCATCCCCACTGTGCCGCTGAGACTGGGACGTGGTCGCCATGGAGCTCGCGGGTGGTTTACACCCCACTGCCACTGTGATGTCTGGAAACACGGCTTGCACTCATCCCGGACCCGCAGGATAAAGAAAATAGCAATGAATCTACAGTTAACTCTATACCACACTAATGTCATCTGTTGCTTTATGTTTTTTTAGCTTAAGGAAAACTTAGGAGAAAACGAGGTGCTTCACGGAATATTCTAATTGGGAGAAAACTTTATTTCCTCTTATTTCTGTTGTGAATTTTTAAAACATTTTTTAGAGCTAAGTGATAAAAGGCCCTTATAAGAAAGTATTTTTGTTTTTGCATAAAATTTAAATGTTTAATTTTTAAAATAATTTTCTAAGTCTCAACAGTTTCTTGAGAATTTTACTTTATTGGTAAACCTTCATTCTCTTTTATTTACTAGGTTATATTTTTTAGAATGTGCCTTCTGACCGTTCAGTTTTATTTTTTTACGTTTATATCAAGGGTCTGATTTATTGCCTACTTAGTTGTGAAGAGATATTCATAAATCTCCTGTAAGTCTACCAAAATGTTCTGTATGGGAGGCTGCCTCCCATTCGTGGAATCCGTGGCAGAGAAGTGACCTTGTTTCCCCAGGAACAATTCAACATGAGCTCCAGCTCATCAACTGACTGCCTGATGCTACAGCACAAATACTCAGGCTACAGAGTGATGAGCTTCTCGTCAATGGCAGCATTCAAGCCGAGGAGGTGCCAGAGCAGGGAGGACAGGCAAGAGGTTCAAGAGCAGAGCCCTCAGGCCTCAGCCCAAAATACCTCGTGAGTCTAAGTCTGTTTCTGGAGAACTGAATCGTCCCCATTCCGGTCTCAGTTTCCACACCTGTAATCCAAAGCTCACAAGCCCCCACCTTCTTTGTCCCTGTCCCGACGCAGCAGCCGTGACCTCCACGCTTGGCAAACCCTGTGGGCCTTTCCAAAGCAGAGTTTGGCTCTTGGGACTGAAGTGGAAAGCTGCCCATCAGCTACTGACCCCAGCCCCGTTCCTTTCTCCTCCCTCCCTGCCCACCGGGATGGACCCCAGACCCTCCTGCAAAATCCCAAGTCCCACCTCAGAACAAGATGTGACTCCAGGAACCACCACAACCAGCTGTGACCACAGGCCCCCAAAAGCAGCTTCCGAGCGGGCTACGCCCCTGGAGGCCAGCAAGTCCAACCCTCTCTTTCCACAGATGAGGAAACGGAGGCCCAGGGAGGGAACGCGATGTGTTCCAAGTCACAAGGACAGAACTGAAACCCAGAGCTCCTGCCTCCCACGCGGAGGCTCCCTGGCTGGGCCCCGCCCCCTCTAGCCTGAGCAAAGGGGAAGATTCTGTTGTGAGCACAGGGAGATGGTGTTGAGCAGATATTGCACAAGTGTGTGATTACGCTAGCCAAATCAGGGTGTGTGGTCACCCTGCCTGAGATAGCCAGTGGCCCTCACTGCAGAGACGGGATGCAGGGAAGGCCAATGGGTGGATCTCTGGGTGCAAAGCGCTTGACATATAGTATCTCATTTAATCCTGACCCTAAAAAAAAAAAGAGGTGTCAACTCTTGGTACCAACTTGGTACCACATTAACAAGAAATCCAATGAAAAATGAGTAAAAGATGGGGCACCTGGCTGGCTTGGCCAGTGGCGTATACGACTCTTGATCTGGGGTTGTAGTTTCGAGCCCCATGTTGGGGTTAGCGGTTACTTAAAAATAAAACCCTTTTCTAAAAATGAGTAAAAGGGGTGCCTGGGTGGCTCAGTCGTTAAGCGTCTGCCTTCAGCTCAGGTCATGTGGGATCAAGCCCCGCATAGGGCTCCCTGCTCCGCCGGGAGCCTGCTTCTCCCTCTCCCTCTCCCACTCCCACTCCCCCTGCTTGTGTTCCCTCTCTCCCTATGTCTCTGTCAAATAAACAAATGAAATCTTTAAAAAAAATAATAAAAATGAGCAAAGATTTGAAGGTATATGCAAATGCCAAATAAGTATATAAATATACACCCGGCACCATTCATCATCAGGGAAACACATTAGACTAACAAACGTTAAAAGACCAACACCAGTAAGCTCTGGTGAGGATGTGCAGCAAAGTGGGTCTCAGATGTGGCCACTGAAGTGTAAGATCATACGGCCACTCTAGAAGACAGCTTTACCATTTCTAACGATCCAGCAATGTCACCGGGATGTGCTAGAGGTGTAAAACGCACACAGATTTCAAAGAGTTAGTACCAAAAAAAGTAAAATATCCCATTAACAATCTCTTATGTTGATACATGTCAAAATGATTCTATGTTGATATATTGGGTTAAACAACGTTATTAAAATTACATTCATCTATTTCTTTTCACATTCTTTTTTTTTTTTTTTTAAATTATATTTATTTGACAGAGAGAGACACAGCGAGAGAGGGAACACAAGCAGGGGGAGTCGGAGAGGGAGAAGCAGGCCTCCCGCCGAGCAGGGAGCCTGATGTGGGACTCAATCCCAGGACCCTGGGATCATGACCTGAGCCGAAGGCAGACGCTTAACCACTGAGCCACCCAGGCGCCCCTTCTTTTCACATTCTTAACATGACTAAAATGACACAGGCGGCCCACGGGACATTTCTCCAGGACAACGCTGCTGAGTCTCCGTGCTCCTCGGTCCAGCGGGCACCCCTCGGGTCGCGGGGGGGCCGTCAGGGTAGAGCCCCACACCTGCTGCAGGTAAGAACTTAATGACCCTGTTCCGGGCATGGCAACTCCCGGGAAGCCCGTGCCAACATTCTCACTTATCAGACAGAGAAGTGGGGACTCACGGAAGCTACAAGTGACTCTCTAATGGCCCGGGACCTAGTCGGGGATACAGCAGCTCCAATTCCAGGAAGCGTGGGCTCTGGGGCCCAAGACTGGCGGATTCATGTCTCCACCACTCCTTAGTGACTCTCGGTGTGTGGCTACCTTCCCCGGGTGTCAGTTTAGGAGGGGCGTCCCTGTGCCTCCTGAGCTGGGCTGTATGAGGCTGAAATCAGTGAGTGCCTAGAAAGCAATAGCTAGCCAGCCTGACACACAGCAGGGGCTCCGACTCATCACCACCCCCCCCCAGGGCCCCATCCTCATGCATGTCTGTCCCCTCCTTCCCACGTCCCCTCCCTGCCACCGCTGGATGTGAACCTCCCTGACGGGGCCGGGGGCCTCACCCAGACAAGGCCTATTAAATGGAAGTGTTGGGAGGAATAGGTGGGCTCAGCGGAAGGCCGGCTCCGATCCCGAGCAAGCAACAGGGCAGAGCGGGGTTAACACACAGTTCTAACTCCCCATTTCACTCGGTCAGTCCGGGAGGCCACTAGGGAGGTTTCCATCCATTCCTGGCTGTCACCATGAACCTGGAGAGCCCTGCTCTGTGTGGCTTTGGGCAAGTCCTCTGCCCACTCTGGAACTCTCCCCACAGAAGAACGGGTTTGCCCCCTCTCACTCCCTCCCGCCTCTGCCACCACCTGGTCCAGACCCCCAGCTCCTCCCTTTCGCTCCTGTCCCCCCACAATCCATCCTCCATGCGGCAGCTAGAGGATCCTTTAAAACCCCGGAATCAGATAACACTGCAACATCCAGGCCTGTCCCCTGCTGAGGAGGCCCCGCCCCTCCGCCCTCACTCACCCTGTGTCCTCCTTGCCTCCACGCTCCAGCCACAGGCCACAGGGCCCTCTTTCTTCCAGCGCCCCAGGCCCACGCCTACTCATAAAGGCTGTGCACCTACCACCCTTCTGCCTGGAACCTTCTTCAGCTTGTTCACACGGCTGCCCCCTCCTGTGGTCTTGGCTCAAATGTCCCCGCTCAGGGAGGCCTCTCTGAGCCTCTGATGACTCTGTCTGCCCACAGCACCCCACACCACAGTCCCTGTCCATCCACGAGCCCTTTTATTTCTCGGCTGCCTCACTGAAGGCGTGTATGTGTCACCTCAGTCTCCCCCGTCCCTCTCCGGCAGTGCCTGACTGGTCCACACGGCGGCCCCAGCACCAGGACAGCGCCCGGCAGATGCTCAGGAAATATTTATGAGATGAGCATATGACCAGCCTCAGGCACCTGCAGCTTCTAGGCCTCCGAGAGGAGCGGGCAATGGCACCGAGGAGCAGGTCTCAGTCCTTCACAAGAGGGTGAGGGGGAAGTCACTCCCACCCAATCCTCCTCTCCCCTGGACTGCCCTCCTCCCCCCACCCCACCCCCACCCTCCCACATTCCACCCACCCCTCCAGGTTAAAGCCCAGCGCCTCCAGGAAGCCCTCCCTGACGACACACCCACACCCCCCCCCCCAACACCCACAGCCCATTGTGATCATCGCAAGATGGAACACTCCATTCCCTTCCATGGCATGCTCTTCCTGGCAGGGGCCATCCTGCGTCCTTCCTGGCTCCGTCAGCTGCCTGGCTCAGGGGAGGGGCCGTACACATAATGACGGAACAAATCAGCTCCATCTCGTTACCTCCCCACCCCGCCTGGCTCCTCGGTGATGGGAACAAGGGCGGCACCCCACAACAAGGAGGCACAAAAGACAGGAAGGATGTTTACTTACTCCTGAGTGGGGGCACCGAGTGATGTATTTACTTTCCTTTTGCTTATCCATCGCTTCTCGATTTCCACCGATGCACAAGATTACTTTGGGAACGTTGTTTTAAAGTCTAGTTATTTGCAATGGTTTCAGAGTTGGACAAAGGTCACAGCGCCTCACCTAGGGCACCCCCTCGCCCCCCACTGTGCTCCTCCAGCTGTGTCTTTGTCCCCCGCCCGAGTCCCGCCGCCCATTGCCATCCACGTTCCCACGATAATCACTCCACTCATACAGCCTGGTGGGATTTTTCATGTCTTTGCGGGGTTTTGGTCTTTGATAATGTCAACAACCTCAAAAGGAAGTGAGACAGGGTTTATGACCTGCGCCCCCCCAACTTTACAGCAGAGGATGCAGCTAAGCAGGGCCAACGACAGGAATTACCCCAGGCTCCACAGCTCAGTAGAGGCAGAGTCACGTGGCTTCTGCCGCGTGGCCCATCGTCTCATATCTCTGAGGGTCACCCAAACCTATCCATCCGCCACCTCCATCCCTCAGCCTCCTTCTTTTGAAAACGAGGAGATCAGAATACAAAATAAAGCCACCAGGGGTCTGGGATCGCAGGAGAACTTCATCTGCTAAACTTCGTGTTTCCAAAATGTTTTCACTTTTTTTCTAAACTGAAAACACAAAGGTCTAAAAGCTAAAACCAGAAGGTGGAGGAATGTCTGGAAATATTACCACATATGCAGCAGGTGGACTGTCACTGCGGGATGGGCCTGGAGTTCTGGGCTTCAGCCTGCAAACAGCAGGGAGCCTTTGAGGGTCCAGGTTCTGGCCAGGGAGAAGTCATCCTTGTCACCCCCTGAGATGACACTGGGGTGGGCTTGGAGCCAGGAGTAGACAGAGTGGGCAGAGGGTCTGGGCAGCCCACTGAGGAGCTGTGGCAAGCGGGGGCCAGCAAGGGACAGCAGGTCCCACTGTAGATGGAGCGCCCGAGCTGGGAGACGCTGCAGGGTGGGGACTAGCCTCCCTCCCGGCTCCCCTAACAGGCAGAGGACAGAGAAGCGGCTCCTGCCAGCTCTGTGGCCAGCCAACACCTTGGCCCTTGTCACCACATGCTCCAGCATGGCCCCTGAGGCTCCTGGAATTTGGGACCCTCAGGAAGGAAAAGGGTTCTCTCCAGCACCCCTCGTTGCCTGCCTCCAAGCCTGGGGAGTCCCACCACCACCTCTGAAACTCCCCTGTAGGTCAGCTCTGCCTGACAGAAAGCTCCGTCTCTATGGGAGCTTGGATTAGGGAAGGGGGAAAGATTATAATGAACATTCTGGGGACAAGTGGGAAATTTTGAATATGGATTGCATGTTGGATAAATAAGTTAAGTCCTTGGGTGTGATGATATGGTGGAGACTGTGCTCCTGGGAGACCCAAGATGAAGTGTCTAGAGATGAAGCACCTTGAAGTCTGTCAGTTTTAGGTGGTTGAGAGACAGAGATAGACAGCACAAGCAAATGGAGTGAACATCAGCCACCAGCGAGGACAGACACTAACTATACTCTCCTCTCAACTCTTCTGGAGGCTTGAAAGTTTTCCAAATACAAAACTGGCGATGAAAACATTTTTTAAATGAAAGTTTTAAAAAGTTAAGCTGTGGGGCGCCTGGCTGACTCAGTCGTTAAGCGTCTGCCTTCGGCTCAGGTCATGGTCCCAGGGTCCTGGGATCGAGCCCCACATCAGGCTCCCTGCTCCGCGGGAAGCCTGCTTCTCCCTCCCCCACTCCCCCTGCTTGTGTTCCCTCTCTCGCTGTGTCTCTCTGTCAAATAAATAAAATCTTTAAAAAAAAAAAAAAAAGTTAAGCTGCCTCACAAGAAGCGAGTCTTCCACACATTCCCCCAGGTTCTCCCCCTTGAAGACGCAGGAAGCATCTCATCTAGAGGGAGGAGGTTCGTAGTCCGAAGATCAAAGCGGTTGCTTGATCCCTGCAGGTTTATTTTCCACTCTAATTAGCTGCCAGTACTTAAAAATCAAGGGGTTTCGAATAAAAGTGCAGATGTCTGGTTTCTCCTGAAGTGGCGTGCAAGCCCTGGGCGCCGCGGCAGGGAGGCAGTCCTGGGGCCCTCCCTGGCCTCGAGGGGGTGAGCAAGGGTTCCCTGGGGCAGCCCTGCATTCGCGGCATTCTCTCCACCTGTCACAGCACCTGCAGCCCCTCTGCGAGCCCCCAAGTCTGTGAGTCCCCTGGCCTCCCTGCCACCCTCCAGTGGGGGGAGCGTGTCCTCTCCCTGTGGCCCCAGCAGCCCAGACACAGGCCACACTTCCCGGGCAGACTCTGACCCCCTCAGGAGAGGCTGGTGCACCTCCCTTGTTCTGACTAATGCCACTGGGCTGCCTCCTAACCCCCAGAGAGCTTCTCTGCTCCCTCTTGCTGGCCCTGGGGCATGGGCTTTCTGGTCCCAAGTCAAGACTGACCTTCCCCAGGGGGGAATCTCCCTGGGGGAGACTGGCCCCACTTCTCGGCCTGGGGGCGTCCTCGGATTTGACCAAAATGCCCACCATGCCTCCACCCCCTCCCTCCCTGCCATGTGTATTAAACAAACCAGATGAGGGGCAGGAGCCCCCTCCCTATCTCCCCTCAGGTACCTGTGACCAGTCCCAGCTAATGGGACATAAGGGGCAGTGTCACGTGGCAAGTTCCAGAATCTTCCCTATGAGCCCCCCCTTTCCTCCCTTCCTCCATCCTGCTGTCTGGAACACAGATGTGATGACTGAAGTTTCACAGCCATCTTGAACCATGAGCACGTGAAGCCACACCCTCTGAATGGGAGAGGTCAAGTTCCCCCAAGGAATCCGAGGAGTGGAACCACCACCCCAGGCATGGGCTGCAAAGCTCTGGGTTTGGACAGGACATAGAAATCAACTTCCATCTTGTATAAACCATTGTTACTTGGCTTGTCCTATTACTCGCAGCCAAATCTAATCCTGACTAATGCACTCCATTATTTTTAGGTCTGACCCTCAGTGACCGCACGCCACATGGCAAAAAGACAGAACTTACTTCTCTCCCCTCTCGCAGGAGAATGTCAAGTTTCCCTGCTCGTAAGAGTCAGGCAGAGCGACACCAGGATCCTGTGAGCCCAGCCCGTGCTGGGGTGTGGGGGTTCACAGAATACAGAAGACATGTCTCCAGCCACCAGGGCCCACGGCGGGGCTGAGCAGATGCACACAGGACACCATTAGAGCACCAAAGATTGCTAGATGGCGTGGTGCAGCAGTTCTCCCCAAGTCAGCCGCAGAGATTTAGAAGCTCCAAGCAGCTAAATGTTTGTTCCAGCCTGTAGAGAGAGGCTTGGCCTCCATGACTCCAAAAAGGCAGAGAGAGACTAACTACAGGTGTCTCCCCATCTGGAGTCTCTCTTTGGCCCTCCTGGGCTGTTCTGGAAAACAAAAAGGTGTTATCTGGATGGGAGGTCCCCTGCCTGTTGGATTTTTCAGGGAGGAGCGAGAGGAGGGGGATGTAAAACTCCCCAGGGAGGGCCCAGCCTGCTCCGGGAGGGCAGTCATTCTGCTCCTGAAAGAGTATGAGGCACCGTCCATCTCCAGGTTCCATGCACCTGGGATTGGGGGAAAGGGGAGCCAAAACGCCAGTGGGGAAGACCCTGGGAGGACAGAATTAAGAGTACGTGGACACGCTCACCTGCTCAGCTCCAAGAAGTTGGCCATCTGGGCATTTCAGTGTCAGTAGAAATCTAGAGTTTCCTGAGACCCCACCCAGGGCTCTGGGCCTGCTGATACTCACCTGGCCACTTCCAGGGACTGGACCCCAAAGGGCCAGTGAGACCTTAGGCTGGACCCCCACTTCTGACCTCCAGTAATGTCATGAGGGCCTGAGGCATCCTTTCAAGAAGCTGTGAAAATCCATGACCCAATTCTGGGGCCTGTCCCCATCCTTCCACGTCTGTGGCTTTCAGTCTAGACTCCCTTGCCCGGCATTCAAGATGCCCCCCTTCCCACCCTCAGCACCCCCTATTAACCTCCACATGCCAACCTTCCAGGCAAATCCCGGTTCCAGATGCCGTACGGTACAGAGCAGCAAAAGCCCCAGGAGACATTCCTCTCCAGCTTGGGCTTTCCGAGAGGTCTCAAGTTCCGCACAGCCCTCTCTGGACCATACTTCATTGCCATCTGGAAAGTGAGGGGGCTGGACAGGATGGGAGGCTTTCCAACATTTTACCAGCTGAGCCCTTTCAATCCTTGATGAAAGTCCAGTGTGCAACACAGCCCGATGTGCAATATAGACAGAAGCAGAGCCGCTCTGCCAGCAGCCAGCCCAGGAAGGGAGATGCAGAGCCTCCTGCCCCCAGCCCCACCACGCGGCTGCTCCTAGGGAGGAATGCTCCAGAGCTCCTGGCCAGGGATGCTCAAAACCCCTTCCTGCTCAGACCTCCCAGGACACATCCAGCAGTTCCCTGCCCCCATGCATCTGTCATCCCTGGTCCCAGAGCCAGGAACACCATCCATTCCCTCACCCCCTCATGCCCTCCACCAACGCCCAGTGGAAATGCCCCCTCTTCCTGCAAGCCTTCCAGCCTGCAGCCTGGGCCCCACGCGACCCCAGGCTGAGCTCCCTGGCCTGGTGTTTGGTAAGCACATACTCCGTCTCCCCGCTCTGGATCCAGTGCTCCTCCAGGGCCCCCACAGAGCCAAGCCCACCATAGCTGTAGGTTCCATATGTCTTTTTCCTAAATAAATTCCACATTCACTACCTCATTTCCGCTTCAGAACAATCCTCTGAGAAAGGCAGATATGTCAGCCACTGTGCCAGTCAGCAGATGGAAACACTGAGGCTTCAGAGAGTTCACGACGTGACAGAACAACAGAACCAGGCCTCTGGCACAGCCGGGGCTCTTTCTACCGCATCATCCTCCCACCCTCCCCCATTTCCCCGACACTACCCTCACTTTCCCAAGAGACGATGGGAAGCGTAAAGCAGGAACCTGGTGGAAGGCAGAGAACAAGCTGGACCCCGAGAAGAGGACCCCTTCCAGGGCCACGGCCTGTCATGTGCACCCCAGGCAGCCAGATGCCCGGGGCGGGTAACAATGGAGCTAAAAATAGGGCAGGAGGCTGAGTGGCCAGCTGCCGGAAACATCTGCCTCAGCTGCAGAACAAACATGACGGAAGTCACCACTGCGGAGTCCCCTACTGTGGGGCAGGGGACAGCTGGGGGCGGGGGAGGGGAGGGTAAAACCCTCAGGTCTGCACCCAGGGCAGGGGCCTTGTGGCCCCAAACACACGCACGCGCACACACACACACAGTGTAAATCCACCTTGTGCACCAACACGTATCTCGTAGTCGGAGTCAGACGCACCTTCGAGTGCCCAGTCTGTTCCTCTCATTTTACAGAAGAGGACGCTGAGGTCCAGAGTAGGCCAGACAACTGCCCAGAGGCAGCTGGACAGCAGGGCGAGGACCAGGGATCTCCGACCCTTGCCTCTGCAGGTCCCGGCCCATCTGCCTCCCTGAGCACGTCCATCCAGGGCCGGGAGGAAGAGCTCTCCTGCCCCACAGAATGAAGCACGCCAAGCAGAGGAGACAGATCAGCATAAAAGACTTCAGTTTAGACTCAAGGAGGAACTACAGAGTGATCCATGACTTCTGCCAAGCAGACCCAGCCTCCCCTTCCAGCCTCGTGCTCCCCAGCCCCCACCCTTGTCCTCTCAACTCTAGCCAAAGTGAAATTCTTACAGTCCCAGGCACAGACATCTCAACGGGCCTTTGCAAATAATTAGCAACAACAAAAATAATAATAAAGCAGAGGTGCATCTTACTAGGCCAGGGGATTAGGTTGGGACGTTCTAGAATCTCTGTAAGGCAGGAACTGTGCCTTCGGAAATTCTTCCTATAACCATGGACAAGGCTGGGCCAGCTCTCCGTGGGTCCCACGCAGTCAGCTTTCCCTCTAGCGAGATGATACAGACGCCAATGTGTTCTGCTGAGCGGCAGATGAGGTTGAGAGCCACACACGGCCTCACGCTCATTCACTCCACAGCTTCCTGCCCCGCACGCTCCCTCTGCCTAGCAGACCCCCATCCCCTCAACCAGGGAGCCTCCTTCACGTCCCCCAGGCCACATCCCACAGGGCCGTTGCCTCCATGAAGCCCACCAGGCCGGGGCCGGGGCTGGCCTTCGACGGTACCCTGGTGCTTGGCACAAAGTAGCCACTTGAAGGAACGAAACTGGACAGGTGTCTGAAGAACACCGAGAAAAGGTCAGCTCTGCGGGTGTCCATGCTGCAAATGCACATGACCCAGCACAGGTAGGTTTCAGCCCAGGGCCCAGGGCCCAGCAGGTACTCTGTAAATGCAGCCCTGTTTGAACCAGCATAAGAAAATGGGGCCCGGGGGAAGGACGCTGACCCCTGGGTCCCACATGACAGAGAAGGTTAATGAGGAAGCGACATGAAGGCCAGAGGCTGTGGAGACCCCTTCAAGCCAGGCAGGGGGGAGGGTGACTCTGAGGGCCCCCGTCTGAGAAACAGACCCCACCCCTGCAGGAGAATTGCCTGGCTGAGACCCCTGGGTCTCTCCTGTCGACTCTCTCTCTCTCTCTCCTTGCCTCCCGGAGGAACAAGAAGAAAGGGGCACCTCAAAAGTCCCCTGGACTCCTCATTCACTCCTAAGGACTGAACACATTAGCAGATTGAGCAGGATTTGAAATCACAAATGATGAACTAACCTCAAGTGGCTTACATCTCCACCTCCCACCCCAGGGTGCACTTTCAGGTTTGTTAGCGGGGAGAGGATAATTGTGGCAGTGGGCAAGACATCCCAGAGCCCAAGAGAGGGCCAGGCCCTGCACAGAAGCCATTCCCCTACCACCTGACCCACAATTCCCACTGCATGCTCCACAGAGCCGGGGCCCCCAGTGCCTTCCAGGTGTCTTCAAGGTCAAGACTAGTCTCGGGACAGTACCAAGTATCATCGCCTTCTCACCATGAGTGAAGACACTGATGGAGCAAAAGCTACAGGTGAGACTCAGCAGGAGGTGAGACTCAGCAGGAGGCATGGCACTGGCCCCCAACCAGGCTGCCCGTCACTCAGAGTGACAAAATATGCCAGAAGGTCTTTGATGAGGGGCACCTGGCTGGCTCAATCAATGGAGCATGCAACTCTTGATCCCAATGTTATGGGTTTGAGCCCCATGTTGGGTGTAGAGATTACTTAAAAACAAAATCTTAAAAAAAAAGTCTTGGGGCGCCTGGGTGGCTCAGTGGTTAAGCGTCTGCCTTTGGCTCAGGTCATGATCTCAGGGTCCTGGGATTGAGTCCCACATCGGGCTCCTGGCTCAGCGGGAAGCCTGCTTCTCCCTCTCCCACTCCCCTTGCTTGTGTTCCCTCTCTTGCTGTGTCTCTCTGTCAAATAAATAAATAAAATCTTTAAACAAACAAACAAAAAGTATTTAATCAAGCAGTAAAACTAATTTCACTGAAGCTCAGCCCTTGAGTACACGTCTGTTTACTATTCTGTGTGATGACAGTGTGTACCTGGGCTGGTTCAGGGTACGACAGGTGTCTGGGGGAAAGGCACCTGTGAGCTTGTCTGGGCTCTCAGCTGAACTAGCCTCTCTGTTCACAGAAAGGACGGCCGGCAGCCAGCCAAACACCAGTTATTCAGAATTGGGTATCTGGCAGAGATTATCTCAAAAATGAACAAGGTGAGCCTTTCCTTTCAAGGATCACTGTTGCCAATGATCAAGTTTGAGCTTTAAGGGAAACAACTGAATTTTGGAAAACTTGCATCAGCCATTGTGAGTCTGACAGCTTCCCAAAACACAAAGACTTTGCAATGACACGGTGATGATGCTAACATATGTAATTTCTGGATGTTGCTGAAATGAAATGTGTACACATTTAGAAGATCTGTATAACTCCGTGAACCAATATTTTCCCAATGGCCAATACATGATGTTACAAAACCACCCCTGTGTCAAAGATCCATTCAGGGTGCAAGAGAGTCTGATGGCTCTTAATGAAACGAATTATGAAAAATTCATTAATATGATTACAGATTCTACATTTCAAATGACCTTTAAGAAACTATAACATGTTGAATTTTTATGTAGTCTCAAGAGAAAATATCCAGAGGCTAATAAAATATTCTTCCCTTTTCCAACCACTTATCTGTTTGAAGCTGGATTTTGTTTCATATACTTCAATCAAAACAACATATCACAACAGTTGAATGGAGCAGATATGAGAATCCAAGGGTCTGTTATTAAACTAGACATGAAAGTGATCTGCAGGGGCTCCTGGCTGGCTCAGTCCGTAGAACATGCGACTCTTGATCTCGGGGTCATGAGTTTGAGCAACACGATGAGTGTAGAGATTACTTAAAAAATTTTTTTTCAATCTTTAAAGTGATTTGCAAACACACTGTATTTGCAATACAATGCCACTCTTCCCACTGTATTTTGTTTTGGAAAACATAGTTCAGTTTTCAGGGGAAAAAAATGTATCTATGTTAACATACAATGGGTTTGCTATTATTTTTAAATAAATTTACACATGTATGTTTTTAAATATATTCAGTTTTAATTTCTAATACGGTAAATATCAGTTTATGTATATAACCCACATAAACAGAAGTTCTTTGGAGTCTTTAATTTTTAATAGTGTAAAGGAAGGAGGCCTGAAGCTAAAAGGTTTGCAAACAGCTATGATTTAACTCCCATAAACCCTTTGGTTAACATGTACTAGCATCAGTCCCATCTTGCAGGTACAGACCCTGAGGTTCAGAGAGTCTGGGTAACCTTCAAAGGTCACACTCTCACTCTCCAAACTATCCCTCCCCTAACATCATGCCCCTGAAGGAAGTGGAGAAGGATGACCAATGACATAGTAGAAAGGAAACCACATAAGTGAGAGAAGAGAATTTGGGGGCAGAAAAGAACTTTCTATACAATGCTAGGAAGACATATAGTTAAACATCAGTAGATCAAACTACATAAAAAATGGTCAGCTTTGGGCCGCCCGGCTGGCTAAGTAGATGGAGCCTTGATCTCAGGGTTGTGAGTTCAAGCCCCATTTGGGTTTACAGATTCCTTAAAAAGAAAAATCTTTAAAAAAATGGTCAGCTTTTAACCAACACAGAAAAACTACAAAGCTGAAAGGCAAATGACAAACTGGATAAAGATATTTTTGACATTTTTTTTATCATTTATCATATTCGATATGGCTCTTTTCAAGCCAAAAAACAAGTATATCTTGAGAGTATAACAGACCCAAAAAACCCCAAAAACCCAGCCAAGAAATACAAATGGACAATAAATGTGAGAAAAAGACATTCAACCTAACTTGTAATTTAAAAACTTGAAAGCATGAGGGGCGCCTGGGTGGCTCAGTCGGTGAAGCATCTGCCTTCAGCTCAGGTCATGATCCCGGGGTCCTGGGATTGAGCCCCACATCGGGCTCCCTGCTCAGTGCGGAGTCTGCTTCTCCCTCTGCCTCTCCTTCTCTCTCGTGTGCTCTCTCTCTAATAAATAAATAAAATTAAAAAAAAAAAACTTGAAAGCATGAAATGCCCCATCTTGCCTCTCATTCTATCAGATAAAACAGCATGAAAACACCCAGCGTCCAGGTGGGTGCCAGGGACGGGCTCCCTCCGAAACACCTGGCAGGATGCACCTTGCACTACTCCCTAGAGGCCAATCTGGCACTAATTCTAAAATACCTTAACAACACACAACCCTTTGATCTGGCAATTTTCCTATCAGCTGATTCCAAGGAAATAATCAGAGATATGGCCACAAAAATGTTCATCATAGCTTTGCTTAGTTTAGTCAAAGCCTGAAAACATCTTTCACATCAACCGTGGTCAAAGTCCGCTGTATCGTGGATGTCATCGTGTAGTCATTAAAATGGACACGGTGTCAGATGACCATCACTTAACAGAATGTGGAGGGAAAGAAGCCAACACACTGTCTGATTCTGTTCGTCTAAAACTCAAACACAGGCCAAACTAATCTATGGTGTTGGAAGTCGGACAAGACGTCCCATTTGGAGCAGGAAGGAGGGGATGACGACGAGGTGCAGGGATCCGGGGTGCTGGGAGACTTCTGTTCCTTGGCCTAGGGAAGGCTGTGAAGGCTGTGCTCATTTGGTATAATCATCAGGGTGGATACTTGTGATGTGCCTACTTTTCTGACCATGGGTTAAACTCTTAACTTAAAAGTTTCAAAAGCGGGCGCCTGGGTGGCTCAGTTGGTTAAGCAACTGCCTTCGGCTCAGGTCATGATCCTGGAGTCCCCGGATCGAGTCCCGCATCGGGCTCCCTGCTCTGCAGGGAGTCTGCTTCTCCCTCTGACCCTCCCCCCTCTCATGTGCTCTCTCTCTCTCATTCTCTGTCTCAAATAAATAAATAAATAAAATCTTTAAAAAAAAAAAAGTTTCAAAAGCAAAAAGTAACAGTTTATTTCCTCACATAGGAAAATCTCTATTGTGTGTTTAGTTACCAAAAAAAGACACAGTATACACAGGTGTGCCCACACATACATACACACAAGAAAAACTTCTGGAAGGCTAAATCTCAAAACATGCATGGTGAACTATGGTTATCACTGGAAAGTGGGGTCACAGATGGTTCTTCTAATCTTCCTACATATCTGTTTTCTCTGTTATTGTTTTTAAGATTTATTTCTTAGAGAGAGAGTGGGGCGTGCACTCGGGGGTGGGGTAGGGACAGAGAGAGAGAGTGCGTGTCAAGCAGACTCTCCACTGGGCAGGGAATCTGCCACGGGGCTCAATCCCAGGACCCTGAGATCATGACCTGAGCTGAGACCGAGAGTCGGACACTTAACCGAAGGTGCCACCCAGGCACCCCTCTCTGATGTTTCTATGATGAACATAAACTGTTGATAGAAAAAAGAGGGAAAAACCATAGCACGACACAGTATGGCCACTGACAGCAACAACCCTGGTTCTGTATCAACCTTACAGCCCAAAGAGCCCCTGACCCCACCGGAAAAGCCCAGAGGACTAGGTGTTCCTGAGTTGCCACTGACAGAAAGCTAAACACCTTCCCATAGAAATCATTAGGATCTTGGAATCAAAAAGACCTGGGTGGACCCCAGCCCTGCGCCCCCACCAGAGGCCTAGGTTACTTCCTGAGCCTCAGTCTCCCTGTGGTGGAGAAAGGCTTAAATGAGGTCATGGATGTCCAGGCCTGACCCAGTCAGTGCCCAGAGCGTATGTGATACACAGGCTCCCCCAGGTTCCACCGAAGAAGAAATGGGGGCCCAGGGGGCTGAGTGACAGCCCTGGGAGCACCTGTATAGCCCCCCTGGCCATCAGCTCCCCCAGAATACAGTGCTGGCTGGACACTGGACTTGACCTCAGGTAGCCTCCCCTGGAACTCACAACCATCATCCCCATGAAACCTCCACGTGGAAGACCAAGGCAGGAAAGGTGGGTGGCTGATCCAGACAGGAAGTGACCTCACCGGATGAATGACAGGCCAATATTCCACCGTGAGCCCCACCTGCTGGGGACCTTCGGGGTCATGGGAGCCAGGAGTGGGTGGGTACACGGAGGCCAAGGAGGAAACAGGATTTACTGCAGAAGGCCAGGCACATGGCAGACCCCCCGGCAGGGAAGTGACTTCATTTCACACTGTCGCCCTTGTTTCCGTCCCTGACATGGCAGGGAGTTAACCCTGACAGGGCCATTCTCCCCTGGGCTCTAGCCAACTCCACACAAGCCAGGGGGGAGAGAATCCAGGCTTTCTCCTCTCCCCCACTCCTGGGATCCCCAATCCACAGAGAAGGAAAATGAGGCTCAGAGAGGCTGACCACAAGACAGGAACTCCAGGACCTTTCTCTCTCTACACTGAGCTGCACAGAGGAGGGAGATGTTAATTCAGGCTCAGGAACTCAGGGAAGGCTTCCTGGAAGAGGAGACCACTGAGCTGGGCCTTAACGGAAGAGTAACATTTGACAGACAAGAAAGGCATCCCACATGGAGGAAACAGCACAGAGAAAGAAGTGCTTGGTAATGTACAGAGGTACTTGTGAGGCCAGAATACAGGACAGGGTGGGGTTGGGCTGAAGCTCAGTTGCCTTGGGGACTGTGCCAGAGAGTCAGGATGTTGCTCTGTGGGGTGACCATTGCGCACACTGGGGCAATAGTAGAGTTGCATGATGATGCCCTGTGTCAACCTAAGAGGGCTGCATGGAAGAGGCAACACATGGAGAAACCATCTCGGCAAGGGCCAGCTATTACTGTGGGACCACTGGGGCCCAAAGCTCAGCAGACCTCACCGCCACCACCGCCACCACCCAGCATCCCCAACTACACCGGGTTTCTCTGCAAAGGAGAGGGAAAGAAATTCATAGTACCAATAATAGTGTGTGCCAAGCTATGTATCAGACGCCAGACCATAGCGTAGCAGGGCGCTGAGGGCACAGACTGTGTTCCAGACTTAGCCCCACGACCACCGGCTGTGTGATCTTGACAGAAACACTTCACCTCTCTCGGCTTCAACATCTGTCAGATGAAGACAAGGCCCATGCCACTCCGAGGATTAACTGAGAGGGTTCCTGGGCACGCCCACCTGAGCCTCCATAGCCAGGGTTCAGCCAGCATTCGCTGCCACGTTACCCTTCCAAACTCCCCCGTGGGCTACGTCTTGTGGCCATGCTGAGCCACGGACAGGCTGAGTGGACTGGCCTAGATCACATGGCAAAGAAACAGCAGAGCCAGGATTCAAACTCAGGCCCCCTAACACCCAGGCTGATCCTGGCCCATCAGGCAAAACAAACCCTGAAACCCTAAAACCTAAAACCCTCTGCGCTGGCTCTCCAGGCCTCTGGGTAGCTTCCGGCCGGGGAAGAGATCTACCACCTCAAACCTCCAGTGACCATGGGAAGGGCAGGGAGAAAACACCAGGGCACAGCAGGGGAAGAAAAATATTTTGAAGTTTCTCCCTGTTCCTGTTTATCTATCCTCTTGATCCAGAAGCTCCTGGTAGCTGTTTGTTCAGGGAAAGTTCTGCCAAGAGCGACATCCTGCCGTCAGCCACCCTGGGCCCAGCGGCCCCTGCCAGCCTTGGGCTGGGGACACTCCTCAGTGCAGGACCACATCCCTGCAGCCCGCTGCCGAGGCCAGGGAGGCTGCTTCATAAAGGGGCTTTCGACAGAAGCTGGGGCCCGGGAACGGGGACCCAGCCAGGGAGGAGGGGCCACTGCTGCTATCTCCTTGGCCCCTGCCGGCACCGATCAGCTCCATGCTCAGCTGCAGAGAGATGACAGACAAGGATTCAAGGAAAGGATTCTGAGCCTGGCCTGGACACTGCAATGGGCGTGGGACTGCAGAGCATGGGCTGTGCAGTCAGGCCGACCTGGCAGCCAATCCCGGCTGACCGATGACTTGCTATGTGACCTTGACCAAGTCACGGAGCTTCTCTGAGCCGAATCCCCTTATCAGTAAAATGAGGATAATATTGGAACCTACTTCATAAGGATGTGGTGAGGATTACATGAGACAACACAGGGAAAGGGCTGGCCCCTAGTAAATGTGAATAAATGTTATTTATTCCCACACCTACCAACAAGCTAACACTCTCGCTCAATCCTGAAGATCTGAGATACCTTTAAAATAAGCTCAGGGGCAACTGGGTGGCTCAGTCGGGTCACTGTCTGCCTTCGGCTCAGGTCACGATCCCAGCGTCCTGGGATCGAGCCCTGCATCGTCCTGCATCGGGCTCCCTGCTCAGCGGGGAGCCTGCTTCTCCCTCTCCCTCCGCCCCTCCCCGTGGCTCCTGCTCTCTCTCGCTCAAATAAATAAAATAAGCTCAAAAGAACAATTATAGCTTCAAAAAAGGAATGAAATTCTGACACATGCTACAACATAGATGAACCCTGAAGCTATTAGGCTAAATGTTTAAATAAGCCAGACACGAAAGGACAAATACTGTATGAGTCCACTTACATGAGGGACCTAGAGCAGTCAAATTCACAGAGATGGGAAGTAGAAGGATGGCTGCCAGGGGTCGGGGGAGGGAGGGTGATGGGGAGTGAGTGTTTAATGGGCACAAAATTTCAGTTTCAGAAGAGGAAAAAGCTCTGGACATGGTGGTGACAGCTACACCACAGCGTGAACGTACGTAATGCTACGGACCTATACAATTAAAAGTGGTTAAATGGGTACATTTTATGGTATGTATATTTTATCTCAATTAAAAGAAAAGGCTCATTCAAAAAAAAAAAGGCTTTTGGATGCCCACATTAATTTCTGTCCCTGCCTTTGGACAGTTGAGGGTCAAGAGGTGGGCAGGCATGGAAATTGCTGAAGGCACCACCTCCCAGGGAGTCGGTGCCATCAGAGACCTGGGTGGGGGATGCTGAGGAAAGAGGTGCGCACATTACCTCCTGGGCCCGGCTGGGCTGGGAGGAGGCAGCCCTTGAGCCAGGGGGGCACCAACTCAGACCGAGCCACTCTGCCAGGCTCCTTCCAGTGCAAGATGGGGTCTGAGCCAGGCAGCCCCACGCTCCTGCACCCACCAGGAGCACAGTGAGTGTGAGAGATGTGGGGGCCCACTCACACCTCACGCTTGCACGTGCGCATGGGCACCCCCCCACACACACACACACATGCTACCAGGCCAAAGACACCAGATCAGCCCTCACACACCAATCCCAGCCTGTGGGCACCAACATCCAATAAATAACAGCGGTTCCTCATCAATCCCAGCACCTACCACAAGGAAGGCAAACTGTGGCCCGCCCACCATGTCCAGGGCCAGGGATGGGGAAGGAGGTGTGTGAGCAAGAACTGCTCAGTGGGCATGCCCAGTGTAAGGAGACCTGGAAATACAGCCCTCCGGAGACCCCCTGACCTCAGCCTGACAACCCTACCCACAGGGCTAGGCTGAGAAGCAGGCCGCATCTCAGAGGTGGGAGGTGGGTAGGAACAGGGGTGAGAGGGCCTGGGGGTGGTAGACTGGCTGAGCTCCACCATGAGTCACTGTGTGACCTTGGGCAGGTCACTTTCCCTGCTGGGTCTTTTGAAGACTCCTTAGCTTCCTTCTTGGTAAAATGAGCCTTCTATCTCACCACCCAATGGGCATACATCCTACAGAAGTGTGTGTGTCCACCACAAGACAAGCAGGAGTGTTCAGCAGCTTTTTTCACCATCACCAAAAGCTGGAAACAAGCCGAAAGTCCATCTATAGGGAAAAACGGACACATGGTGGTATACTTCTATAGTGGAATACTATAGAGCAATGAAAAGGGACAACCCGCTGAGGCCTGCGGCCTCACAGATGACTCTTACTATTGATGCTGAGAGAAAGAAGCCAGAAGAATCCAGATAAAAACAACTCCTATTCTATGCTTCCATTTACATAAAGTTCAAGAGCAAGCAAGACTAATCCCTTGGGAAGGCACTCCAAAGCATAGACACTTGAGAGTGGGGCTCAGGTAACTGACCGGGAAGAGGCCCCAGGGAACCTTCCGGGGCACTGAAAATGTTCTCTATCTTGGTCTGGATAGGGGTCATCCAGGTGATACCTCTGCAACCATCCATCAAACTGTGCCCTGCTTTACTGTCTGTAAATGAAACCTCGATTTACAGAATAAAATACAAACAGCTAAGAACTCCTACTCTGTCTTCCTCTGAGGACTGCAGCGAGGGTCTGCTGGGAGTCTGCACGTGGAAAGGGTTGAGTGGTGGTAAGAACGTGGGCTGTGAGGCAGAAGGACCAGGGTTCAAATCCTGATGCTCCCTCTGACTGGGTCCATTTTTTTTCCCTTTTTTAGTTTATTGTTGCTGTCGTTCGCCAGATTTTTTATTACATAAGTATGTGTACCTACTGTCCAAATCAGATGAAGGTGTATAAAGAAAAAGCTTATGCCCTTCCCATCCTCCTCTGAGCCCACCTCTTAAAAACTTCCCTCTCCGACAAGGCTCTTTCCCTTAACTAGACAACACAAACACCCCTCCCATTTATACACAGACTCCCAACCCTGTCTGTTTACTGACAGTAAGCCATTTCATTGAGTTACTACTCATCCAACTAACAGCTACTACGTATCAACCACATCAACCAGAGGGGCGCAGTCCTGCCCCTTCATGGAACAGACATTCCAACAAGAGAAACAAGAGAGGGAGAGGGGATGGAGTGACAAGGGAGTCCACAAAGAAATACAACAATGACACACTGTACACACTGGGATGTGGGTTCCAAGGGGCTGAGAAGCTCAGACAGAAAATGAGGGAAGGAGGGAAAGGACCATGGTCACAGAAGGTCTATGCTGATATCTGAAGACAGGGAAAGCTTCGGCCAGGTGAGAAAGCATGCCAGGCAGCAGGGACAGCACGGGCAAATGCCCTGGGGTGGGGAAGAACACAGAACTGAAAGGAGACAGTGCGGTCTCCAACACACTGCCGCAAAATCCCTGTGCACACAGCCTTCCATCCTGGTGGTTTACGTCTTTAGAGCAGGCTATGGAAATTCACACCGCTGAGATAAAAAGGCATGTGCATTTAAAACTATAGTAGGTTCTGCCATCTTACTTTTCCAAAAGGCAGTAGCATTTTGCCCAGCAACTGGCAATTGCTTAAGAGGGCCAGTTTCCTCACATCTTCACTGGTTCAAGAAGTCATTGATCTTTGTCCTTTCTGCCCCATATGAAATCTGTCCACTTCCTGGTCTGTAAAGTGGGGTCAATGACAGTTCCTCCACCTCAGGATGCTGTGAGATTTAAGTGAGAAATAAATTCATCTAATCTGCTAAGCTCAGTGCCTTGCACAGAGCACTGAACAAATGGGGATAGCCTGTGACCATCATTTCTGCACAAATGCCAGGAGGTACACCTGTCCCTTCCACAATCACTGTATTGACCAGGCGAACTTCCTAAGGGGAGCTTTGAAGGCTCAAACCCACAGGGTAGAGCATGGCGTTCCCTGGAAACAGGGACAGAGGGAGAAGGAGGTAGAAATCACGGCTCAGGAGAAGAGCAGTGAACTGGGTGGGAGTCAAGAGACTAGGTTCAGGTCAACCTGAGACTCAGCTTCCTCGTCTATTAAATGGGCCAATTCATTTCCTCTTCATTCTGCAAATGTTCCTGGGGCACCTACTATGTGGGAGAAATTGTTCTAGGAGCTGACAACACAGGACAAAAATCCCACCTTATACATGCTGGCTGGAGGCACAGAAATACACTCCATAAATTAGTAAAATATATAGGGTATGGGGAGGTGAGAGTGACATGGAGGTGAGGCATGACATTTTAGACAGGGTACCTAAGGGAGGCATTTGAGTAAAGATCTGAAGGAAGTAACACAGCAAGCTATGTGGCTCTCTGGAGAAAAGCATCCCAGATCAAGGTGACAGCCCATGCAAAGGCCCTGAGGTGAGGTGTTCCCAGTGTGCTGAAGGTGCCCTGAGGCAGTGTGGATGGCTCAGTGTGAGCAAGGGGGTGGGTATTAGACGGGGTGTCCTGGAGGCTACGGTAAGGACACTGGCTCTCACTGTGAGTCAGTGGGGTGCCGCTGGGGTCCTGGGGCAGAGAATTGTCTTGATCTGACGTTCACGTTCTAACCCGGTCACCCTGTGTTGGGTAACAGGGTGGGGAACGAAGGTGGAAGCCCACAGACCTGTGTGGGGTATCCCATGGGAGTACAAGTGCTGCTGGGGGCTGGGCCAGCAGTGTGGGGAAGGTGAGGGGAAAAGGCTTCACCCCAGATCTACTGTGAGGGTGAGGCCCACGGGGCCTGCTCACACGTGGTTCCAGAAGTGTGAGAGAAAAAAAGGAACCGTGGATGACTTAGGTGTTTGGCGAAAACAATTGAGATGAGACAGACTGGGGAGGGACTTGGAGACCCACGAAGAAGGACAAACGGGACAGAGGAGAGGTCAGCGTGGCGCATCTACAGGCTTCACTGCCCAGAGTCTGGGCCACAGCCAAGGCTGGCTGCTCACAGGTGGGGAAACTGATGGAACTGCGTTCTACAGTGAACACCTGTTGTTTAGAAGCCAGAGAGACACAGAATGAGCTAAGGAGGTGGACAGGCAGGAAGCTGGCCCATTTGGTTCCTATGGCTCCCACCCACCACCCCAAACAAGGACCATGGGGTGGAGGCCCAGCGTCCCCACCACTCAGGAAGTCTGCAGGACCCCATGAGGCAATGCAGGATGGTGGCTTTTCCAGCGCCGGCAACATGGCTCAATCCAGTCTCCATGGATGGCTGCTCTGGGATCCATGAGCACTCTCTCTCTCTCTCTCTCTTTTTTATTGGGATTTAATTCACATACCATAAAATTCACCCTTTTAAAGTACAATTCGGCAGTATTTCGGACATTCCCAATGCTGTGCAACCATTACCACTCTCTAACTGCAAAATTTCAAACCCAAAAAGTTAAATGCAAGGTTACCATATGACCCAGAAATGCCATTCCTAGGTAGATACCCAAGAGAACTAGGTATCCAAACAAATGCTTGTACACCCATGTTCATAGCAGCACCATTCACAATAGCCAAAAGGTGGAAACACTCCAAATGTCCCTGGACTGATACATGGATAAACACAATGTGGTCTCTCCATACAATGGTCTTATTATTCAGCTATAAAAAAAAATGAAGCAGGCTACATGCTACAACACAGTCGAACCTTGATAACAGGATTCCAAGCCAGACACAAAAAAGCACATATTATATAATCCAATAGGTAAATCCATAGAGACAGCACACAGCTTAGTGGTTACCAGGAGCTGGGAAGAGGGGCAGGGCTGGGGTGGATCCCAAGTGACTGCTTAAGAGATACAGGGTTTCCTTTTGGGGCGATGAAAATGTTTTGGATGTTCAACATCACTGATCAAGGAAATGCAAATCAAAACCGTGATGAGATATCACCTCATGCCTGTCAGGAGGGCTACCATTTAAAAAAAAAAAAAAAAGACAAGTGTTAGCAAGGATGTAGAGAAATGGGAAACCTTGCACGCTGTGGGCAAGAATGTAAAATGGTGCAGCCGCTCTGGGAAATAGTAGCAAAGTTCCTCAAAAAATTTAAAAGAGAATTACCACGGGATCCAGCAATCACGCTCCTGTGGATATTTACCCAAAAGAACTAAAATCAGGATCCCAAACAGATATTACTATTAGCACACTCGTGTTCACTGTGGCACTAATCACAACAGCCAAGAGGTGAAAATAGCCGAAATGCCCACTGACGGATGAATGGATAAAGAAGATGTGGTCTAGCGTACAACAGAATAGCGCTCAGTCTTAAGAAAGAAGGAAATTCTGCGATATGCCACAACATAGATGAGCCTTGAGAACGTTATGCTAAGTAAAATAAGCCAGTCCCAGAAAGACAAATACTGTAGATTCCATTTATATGAGGTATCTAAAGTAGTCAAATTCATGCACTCACAGAGTGGAACCGTGGCTGCCAGGGGCCAGAGGGAGGGGAAATGGGGGTTAGTAATCAACAGGCATGAAGTTTCAGTGAAACAATATGAATACATTCTAGAGATCTGCTGAACAACATTGTCTCTATAGTCATCATTATTGCACACTTAAAATTTTATTAAGAAGGCGGATCCCATGCTAAGTGCTCTTACCACAATAAACTAAAATTTTAAGAAATGTTTTGGAATTACACAGAAGTGATGGTTAGTTGTACAACATTGTAAATGTACTAAATACGCTGAATTAGCTGCGCACTTTAAAACAGTTAATCTTGTGTCATGTGAATTTCACCTCAATTTGTAAAAAAAAAAAAAAAAAAAAAAGTAATGAGTGCATCCCCTGGGTCATCTGAATGACCTTATTCATAAGCAAGCACCGCCGTGCAATTTGGGGCTAAAGTCTGCCCCTGCGTTTACAATCAAGGTCCTTTTCTGTGAAGGCCAAATCACATCATTGCACATGGTACAAACAAAGGTGGTGGTTCAAGCAGAGGAGGGGGTGAGGTGGAGAACTGAGCCACCCCATACATAGCCCATGGCAGCCTGGACATGCCCAGTTCAAAGGCCTGCCTCTTAGGAGTGGGGACCATGTTCGTGTTGACAGCATCTGTGTGAACTGAGCAAAATCCACCTCTGTTTATGCCAAATGCCTGATTCCCACAGGAAGTGGGTTTAAGAGCCAATATAGACAGATTTCAATAACACCACTATTCCAACCTTATCTTCAATCAAACAAGCCAGCTTCCCAGATATCAAGTGGTGCACTACTGAGACAGACATTTGGGGATTACTCACTGGCAGTCTGGGCTCTAATGTGAGTGATCAGAATTACCCCCAAACCAGCCAACCAGCCAACATCATTAATGCCACTCTGTACAGCAAGTTCAAGTGACAGAGGCAGGGGAAACAGAAGAGACCCAGCTTTCTATCAATCCAACACTGGCAATTTAGGTGCAGCTTACATCCTTCCAATACATTAACATTGTTCATTTGCAATGGGTTGGCTTTCTGGTTTTATTGGTATTTCATGTTTATTTCATGGTTATGGAGAAACTATGTAAATGTAAGGCATTTACATCTAGTTTTATATTTGTACACATTTAAGTTATTATTCTAATAAGAAACCTTCAACCAACGGAGTGAGGTTTTTCTCTCTCTCTTTTTTAAAGATTTTATTTATTTATTTGAGAGAGAGAGAGAGAAAGTGAGAAGCAGGCTCCCCACTGAGCAGAGAGCCAATGCAGGGCTCCGATCCCAGGACCCTGGGATCATGACCTGAGCTGAAGGCAGATGCTTAACCGATTGAGCCACCAAGGCACCCCCTATTTTTTTCTTTTAAAAGAGAGTCCACAAGGGGCACCCGGCATTGGGCTCTCTGCTCAGCAGGGGGTCTGCTTCTCCCTCTCTCTGCCCCTCCCCCCAATTCATGCTCGCGCGCTCTCTCTCTCAAATGGATAAATCTTTAAGTAAATAAATAGTAAAAACTTTAAAAGGGAGTCCATAAAACAACACACACACACACACACACTGCATGACTCCATGCAAAATGTCCCAAATACGCGACTTTAGAGACACAAGCGACTTTAGAGACACAGAAAGTAGATCAGTGGGCTGGGGGTGGGGTGTGACAACGAAGATACAGAATATCTTTTTGGGGGTTGATAAAAATGTTGTAATCAGATAGTGGTGACACAGGCAGGACTCTAAATATACTAAAAGTTATTGAATTGTACGCTTTAAATTGGTGAATTGTATGGCATATAAATTCTATCTCAAAATGCAATTTTTTTTTTAAGATTTTATTTATTTGAGAGAGTGAGAGAGAGAGCACAAGCTGGGGGGCAGAGGGAGAGGGAGAAGCAGACTCCCCACTGAGCAGGGAGCCCGACGTGGGGCTCGATCCCAGGACCCCGAGATCATGACCTAAGCCAAAAGCAGACGTTTAACCGAGCCACCCGGGCACCCCCAAAAATGCTATTTTTATTTTGTATTTATTTTTTTAAAGATTTTATTTATTTATTTGAGAGAGAGAAAGCAAGAGAGCACAAATGGTGGGGAGGGGTAGAGGGAAAGGGAGAAACTCCCTGCTGAGTGGGGAGATGGATGCAGGACTGGATCCCAAGACCCTGAGATCATGACCTGAGCTGAAGGCAGGCACTTAAGCTATTTTTAAAAGAGGAAGGGTCCACATGTTACCCAGGTCTGAGCAGCACTAAACTGGAGAAATCACAGGGAAATCAGCAAGCCCGCCTATTGTTAGCTTCCCTCCCAGGCTCACTCTCCTCTCCCTCTCCCTAAACCGTCCCCAAGAGCTCAGAGAAGGAGGCTGACATGAAACCCAGTCACAAGACAAGCCCAACCTGGAACACAACTCAGGATCCCCATCTCACAGAGTTCACTTCATACAACAACAGCAAAATACTATTTTGAATTATTAAACTAGGAAAAACTTGAAAACAATGAAAGCAACCGATGTTAGTAAGTATGCACAGAATGTGAATCATTTATACATGCAGGGCAATAGTCAAGGAAAAAAGCATGACAATACAGATGCAGAGCCTCCATGACCCCATCGGGCAGGGTCAGGTAGAGCCAGGCACATGCAAACCTGAGCCCAGGAGTCCCTCTTCCCCAGAAGACCACAGACATCCCCACCCCCCACCCGCACACCCAAGGCAGGGTTCCTGTCGTCTCGACAAGGTGCAATTTCACTGCAACAGGAAGGGAGGCCTCAAGGCCTTTGGTCGTCCAACAAATCACTCTCTCCTTAGGCCTATCCCTTCCCGCAACATGTCATGGAGCCTGGAAGAGGTAGCCCCTGCAGCCAGCTGCCAGTGGGAGGCGGGAGTGACAGAGGCAGGAACGCTAGCCCACCCTGAGGACAGTCTGATCTCTTGTGTTCCAATGCCTCCCTCCTCCAGAAATCTGATCTGAATGGCCCACCTCCAGGAAGCCTTCATTCTGTCTCCCCAAAGCCTGGCTGAGCCCCAGCTCAGAGCCAGGGGGAGAGGGACACCTGCCCGTGTAGCCCAGGCCCCCATCTCTGGGCCCGTCGATCCCAGGGAAGGGACACGGAGTTCCAATGGCAGTGCTGGGACCCTCCCCAAGACCAACGGCTAATAAGTGAGAAAGCAGCCCCAGGCATGGCCCCAGTGTGACTGACATCCCCAAATCAAAACTACACAAATTCACACGGAGGCACAGAAGAAACAACCAAGGGATACTCAGCAAACTGCGGACGGCGTTATCTCTGGCGAAGACAGGAATTGGGGCATGGCGGGGGTTGCACTTACTCTCTCTGTACGAAGCTACTACTTGATTCTTTCATAAAGATAATTACTTTATATTCTTTTTTAAAGATTTTATTTATTTATTTGAGAGAGAGAGAGAGAATGAGAGACAGAGAGCATGAGAGGGAGGAGGGTCAGAGGGAGAAGCAGACTCCCTGCCAAGCAGGGAGCCCGATGCGGGACTCGATCCCGGGACTCCAGGATCATGACCTGAGCCGAAGGCAGTCGCTTAACCAACTGAGCCACCCAGGCGCCCAACTTTATATTCTTTTTTAATTGTCGGCACTGGGCAGGCATCCCCTGGGAATCTAAGAAACAGTCCTCCCACACCCTGGAATACTACTCTGCAGTCAAAAAGGAAGGCACAGGCCATACATCCAGAACATGGGCGCATCTCAATGCCACGTGGAGCAGAGAAGCCAGACAGGAGACTACCTATGATGTGAGTCCATTTATGTGACAACCTAAGAAAAACAAACCCAGAGGGACAGAAAGGACCTAAGTGGGTTGGGTGCCAGGGGTGGGAGTGGTGACTGGCTGCACCAGAGCTTGAGGAAGACTTCCAGACGGTGAAGTGCTCTCAGACTTGAGGGAGGTGGTGGCTGCAGGTCCCTGGCAGTTACCAGCACTCACAGCTGTGCACTTAGAATGCACAAATTTTATGGTACATATACCTCCATAAAACTTTTTTAGGGGCACCTGGTGGCTCAGTCGGCTAAGCATCTGCCTTCAGCTGCCTTCTGGGATGGAGTCCCACATCAGGCTCTCTGCTCTGCGGGGAGTCTGTTTCTCCCTCTCCCTCTGCCCCTCCCCACATGCGCTCGCTCTCTCTCTCTCTCAAATAAATAAATAAAATCTTTAAAAAAAATTTTTTTTTTTAAGTAAGGCAGAGGTGGGAACAGGAATTAGCTGCCCCAGTGGGTTTGGGTTTTCCTTTGGGGTGATGAATGTTTTGGAACTTGACAGAAGCAGTGGTCAAACGACATTGTGGATGTACAGGCCACTGAAATGTACACTTGAAAATGATTGATTTTATGTCAAATGAATATCACCTCAATAAAAAAAAAAGTTTTGGTTTTTTTTAGGGAGGGAGGGAAAAAATTATGCCCATTTTGCAGATGGGAAATTGGGCTCCAAGGCAGCAGTGAAATGCCAGTCCAGGGCTTATCCACCTCAGGCCCGGTTCAGGGCCCAGTAGAGAGACCTGCACTGCACCTCCCTCAAGGGTTCTGCACCTTGGGCACCCCATCTCTAGGGAGGGCCCTTCTCTCTGAAGAATCTGGAAACCAGAGCTTCCCAACAGGCCTTGGAGTGAGCCAGCAGAGCAGCCCCTGCAGGAGACCTCCAAAGTCCATGAGGCTCCATCCAAAGGCAGGGCTGACGTGGGGGCAGGGATTGTGCACCCACCGAACAGGTGGTCAAACTGAGGCTGAAGAACTGCTGGGCCAGGATGTGGATGGGAAGGGAGCCGCCATCAGATCCAGCCTGGAGGAGGTCTTCAAGGCCCTGCCAACCAGGGCCCTGGGGCTCTGATGGAGGGCTGCCCTCGAGAGTTAAGAGGTCAGCACCCACTTCAGGCACCCTAGGAGGAAGGACTCAATAACTACAGGGCAGCAAACTCTGTGACCAGCAGGAGAGAGTTAACTTCGTCATGGGGTCTACAGTTCCCGGAAAAGGAAAAGGAAAAGAAAAGAGGAGGGAAACTCCCCTCTGTGCTTTCTAAACATCCAACAATCTTCAAAACATCCAAGCATCCCTGTCCTACGCTCTGGGGAAGGCCTGGACAGAGGCCGCACAGCCTGCAGGCAGGCAGGCCCTGGGGCTCAGCAGGCAGCAGAGGCTCGCAAGGCCAAGGTCATCTGAGGGCACCCACCTCTCTCCTCCTGCATGGGGCCAACCCAGTCTCTTGGCAGTGGGTCCGTCTCTCATGGGAGAGGGCGGGAGGCCGAGCAGTGGACCCACAGCGCTCCCAGCACCACACCCTCCCTCCTGGAATTTCTAAAAGCCCTAGCTCCCTGGGAGCCCACAGGGTCAGCATGACACACCCAGTTCCCAGATGCTCCCTGCTGCCTGCCTTGGGCATGCAGGTTACCCCAGATGCCCTGTGTCTCTCTCATCAGAGTACTCCAGCCAAGAAGGGACACCCTTCAGAGCTAAAGCCAGTCCGCATGTCAGTTACAGGAAATATATAAAACACTTCCCAAGGTCCCAGAATTCCACCGTTAGACATTCACTCCTTAGGAAAAGCTAAGGAGTTTTCAAAGGCTTCAGTTCATTCCCAAGATGGGGGACCTATTAAAGCATGGGTATCTTAACTAAGAGCAAAAATAGGCATGTTCCTGGGGCAGGAGCAGTCTGGAGCCCCATCTCAAAAACAAGGGCCCCTAGGGAGGGTTGACAGGCATTTCTAAGAGGCAGAGGGTCTCTGGAGAATGAGGGGACAGCAAATGTGACTCCTAAAAGGGAAGTGAGAGGTGCAGAATTCTGGTGGGCCTCCAGCTTGTGTCCTGAGGGAACCCAGGGCTGCCTCTGAGCCCAGAGTGGGAGGAACAGAAGGTCCCAGCATGCAAGGGCTTTCTTGACAGGGCGAGATGCTAAGTGTGGGTCCCCTCCCCAACTGCATGGATCTGCTCGTGTTCCTAAACACACCAAGCTGTCACCCCTCTGCACGGGCTGCTCTTTCTGCTTGGGAAGCCTTCCCTCACCTTTGGAAATTCTTGTCCATCCTTCAAAGCCCACCTGATGCATCACCCTACCCCCCAGGCAGGCCATTCCCTCCCTCCAACTCCCATCACAGCTAGCGCAGACCCCGGGAAGGTGCCAGTCGGGTATGGTACAATGTATGTATGTGCCTCTGTCACCCAGCAGGGACTCGGTCTCACTCACCTTTGGTCCCCTGCCCCTCATACTGAACCCAGGGCCAGGAACCCCAATCGAGAGGCATGCGCACTGGTGCCTTCGGACCATGAGGCACGGTGCAAGCAGCCTGGCCTCACACACCTCTCCCTCTGTGGAGAAAGCATTCATCACGGTAATCACAGAAGCATCTGATGTTTACTGAGCACTTACTATGAGCCGCATGTGACCCAGGGGCTCTCCAGGCACCACCTCCTTTCATGGTTGCGACATCCCTCTAAGGGATTTCCTATCATTAACCCTGCGCTACACTAGGAAATCAGGCACAGAGAGGAAAAGTGAGCTGCCCAGGGGCGCACAGCTAATGAGAGTAGGACCCGAAACTCAGACCCTGGTGGTACGGTTCCCGAACCAGTGTTCTTAGCCGCTACAGATCCACTGGCGGGTAGGAAGATGGTCAGGGAGCAGGTGACAAGCTCTGCATAGAAGAGGAACTCAGAGATTTGAATGGCCAGTTCTTCCCAAGCCTTCTCTTTCCCCAGGTCCCAGCCAAAGACCCAAGAAGAGCAACAGAGCCTCTTCCCAGACTGAGGCTGCTTGCAGGCCCACTCCTGTGCTGAGTGCCGGCTCTACAAAACGTCAAAGGGCCGGCAAGCACCTTGGCCCATACCAGGGAGGCACCCGGCTGCCCGCTGGGACGCAGAGCCATGATCTGGGGCTATTCTTAGCAAACCACTGGCTCCCCTCCCAGAGGCCTGGCAGGCAGCAGGCCCAAGCCTCCATACGCCCTGCCTGCCATTTCCTGACCCTGCATGTGGAGATCCCACGGGATTATGGAGTGGCTGGTGGGCAAGGGTTGAGGACAAAGCCCTCCAGCTTTCTAGTGAGAGGTGCGTGCCTGCCCCGCTTGCCTGGCCAGGCCCCTGGCTGCAGCTCTGGGGGGTCCTGGCCACAGGGGAAGGCTCGTCATCAAAGCTGCAGAGACAGTACTCACTCTGTACCATACCCTGGGCCACATGCCTTCCGCTGATTTTCTCCCATTTAACCCTCAAAACACCCTCAGGGGCTGGGGGTGACTGGCCCCATTTTAAAGATGAGGAGTTTTCTGCTAAAGGTAAATTAATTCAGACGTTAAGTAATTTGCCCAGGGTCGTGCAGTGGGTTAGTGTCAAACTGTGTCTAGACTCTGGGCTGGCTCCCAATCTCCAGGTTGGGCAGAACCGAAGTGATGACAGCCAGAACTGGGGGCCCCCTTCCCTGGCCAAGCCCAGGGTTTAGGGGAGGGGGCACCTGAGGGCAATAGTCTCATCAAAGACACCCCCCCCCCACGCATGTCTGCCTTTTCTCTTCCCTAAGAATGGTCTCTTCCTGAGGCCCCTGGCTCTTCCTGAGGCACCTGGCTGGCTCAGTCGGTACAGCCCGTGACTCTTGATCTCAGGGTCATGAGTTCGAGCCCCATGTTGGGTGTAGAAATTACTATTAAAAAAATAATAAACTTTAAAAAAAAAAAGAATGGTCCCTTCCCTGCCAGAGACCCTCAGGCTTGGGCTCAAAAGGAGAGTCCCCAGCCAGGTTCCTTCCCTACCCAGGCCACACAGCCTCACTTCAGGAAACTTCTGGAAACCCAAGGAAGATGAGACTTAAAGGTTCAAGGAGCCCCTGCTGGTGCTTAGGGCATGCACCCAGCCCTGTAACTTAGGGAGTAGGGAGGTCAAATGAGTCTCAGAGTAAAAGAGAGAATACTAAGCCTTTTGGGAGCTTCAAACCCCAGTGGGGACCTAGAAACAAAGCCACACCACAGATCACCTGCACCACCACCACCCTAAATGGGACAATTTCCTGCTACCGCGCAGAGTCACAAGGATAACTTAGTGCACACCTCAGACTCCATCTTGGAACCCACCTCTGTCCATGTCCTGGCCTTCCTGTCAGGCGACTCAGCAGGCCCACAGCCAACTCCATGGCTGCCTGGTACTCGAGCTACTTCCTTGTGACTCCACACCTCCTGTCTGTGAATGGCAGCTCACATCCATGCTCGTCATCCATATGCCTGCCCTTTACACATCTGCCTCTTGCGTGGGGAGGCTCGAGTCCCCGTGAAGGCGTAATCTGCTTATATAGAGTCTGTGGCCCACGTGTGGTCCACGCTTATGTGTCCACGCTGTCTGCCCCTTCACACATCTGTTCCCCTGGGTTGCGTGCCCACCTCTGTCACCTTCCTGTGTCTGTCTTCATTCACATCTGCATCCAGTTCCTGTCTCTGCCCACACGGCTGCAGACCCAAGCATGCACACATCTCTGTGCACACCTGTGCCCGGGTGACCCTGTGTGTGCCAACTGCTTGGAGGCGGGTGGGTGTATTCACACGAGTGCTCACAATGCCAGCCACGGGCCGTGGGGTGAGCTCAGCACACCCTCTCCCAGAATAGCGCCCAAGGCCATGAGCACAATGCTGCCTCCACAAAGTGTTCCAGAAAAGCAGAAACCTGCCAGGGACGATGGGGGAGGGGGCAGAGCCCCCAGACATAGCAGAACCTCAGAGTGAGGTCAGTGCTGCCCCGGGACCACCCACATCAAGCCAACCCTGTCCTACCCTCCCCCCGCCACCTCCATCACGCCACCTTCAATACCTGATGGCCGGCAAAGGAGAGAGCGCCTGTCTGTGCTCACAGGAAACCCTGGCTCAGGGCCTCCAGCCTTCCAACCTCATCCCCAGCCCCTGGCAATAGAGGCTCTTCAGAAATGAAATGAAGACTTCCTCCCTGCTGGCCTCTGAACCTCCCATAAGGTTGGATCTAGACCTCAAACCTCAGAGGCCCCAGGGAAGCTGGGAGAGTCCCGTGCTTGGCCTGACTCCAAAAACCAAATGGGTTTCTTCAGAAATCTACCAGCAGGAAAAAAAACCCGAGAGTGGGGCTGGGGGCGCATACAAGCAAGAGAATCTCCTGAATCCTCCTGCGGCTCCCGGTCCATGGAGGTGGAGAGGTCCTCACTAGGAGCAGGATAACAGGGAGGGGAGGGGTATGGTGCTGGAACATTTTAAATAGATTTAAACATATGCATATGATTGCCTGAGAATGGGATTCCAGCCCCCCCAGCGATGGCAGCCTACATCACTCATTTAGCAATTAATCACGTGGAGCCTCTTGGCATTTCCACTATTATTAGTCCAGGACTGGTATGGGAAGCCTGTATCAACAGACTTTCTGTATATTTGTCTTGCATTCCCCATAGGGCTGAGCCACCTGAGGACAGCACCCCCCGAGTCCTCCCACACTCCCATCCTCCCCAGCAGAGCCGGGGGCCTGACATTTAAGAGGTGCCCAGTCACCGGGTCCAGCTGCTCTGCACAGAAGCCAAGGAGTTGGTGCCTAGACCTTTGGTTGGGAGAGTAAAAAATCCCAGAAGCTTCCTGAAGCCAGGACACTTTCTTCCATCTCTGACTCCCCAAGAGATAAGAACAGGTTCCAATCATCCTGGCCACTTTAGAGGCAGGTCCAGCGGCTCTCCCACACCCCACTCTGCTTTCTGACAAGTCACTGACTCTTCAGGAAAAAACTCTGAAGATGAAAAGGGACTCTCCCAGGAGACCCAAGCCTGCAGAGGGACAGAGCCAGAGGGGCTCAGAATCAAAGCTTGAGCCCACTGGGACCTCATAACTCCAACCAGTCCCATGGGCCTCAAGCCCGTTAAAGATGAGCCCAGGGACCCCATGTGTGGATCATGAGATGGCTTCCCTCCTCCCAACTGCTCAGTGAGCCTGGCTCCGGGGGCCGTGCCCCGGGCCTAGCCCCGAAGAGTGGAGGTGCCGCCAGCCCACGTTTACCCCAGTGCGAGGGAAACCTTGGGGGAGGAGACAGCCCAGCGCCCGGCAAACGACTCAATAACCGCCCACTCTTTATTGAGGTCCCGCTTCTCTCCCAGGCACCAATACCGTGCGGGTTTGGATGGGAGCCCAGAACCTCTCCTCTCCCGGAGCCCAGGAGGCGTGCACAGCCGGGGATGGGGAGTGGGTGGTCTCAGCCGCCCCGGGCAAGGGGGTGCCCAGGGGACTCCGGAGCTGCCCTCCCATCGCCAGCTCCGGGTCCGGACGCGTCGATACCTGCCAGCCCGCGGCTCCGGGGGGCATCCGCGCTCCTGCGGCTGGCGCGCTGCGCCCGGACTGCGGGCGCCGAGTCAGGCAGCGGCTGGGCGCGCCCCGCGCGGGCTCCGGCTCGCTCCTCCCCACTTCCCCAGCCCATCCGTGGGCAGAGGCGGCTCCGGAGGCGGGCAGGCCGGGCGCAACCAGCCGAGGCCAGGAGAACCGCAGCCCGCGCTCGTCGGTGGTGGAAGATGCGCGCCCCAGCCCCAGCGCGCAGCTCGGCGCCCCGCGCCCCCCACGCCGAGGGGCGGACCCGGGCGGGCCGCCAATCACCGCGCCCGCCCCTGGCCCGCCTGAGCCCCCGCCCCAACCGCCGAGGGGGCGGGGGGCTCGGATTTAAAGAGACACTCACCCCAGCCGCGTCCGGATTGGCATCCCAGAGCCGCGACTCCCGGGCGGAGAGGGAAAGCCTGGCCCCACCTTCTCCGGCCCCGCTTCCTCCCTCTGCCCGCCCACCCTCCGCCGGGAGGAAAAGTTTGGGGCGGGGGAGACTGCCTGAGAAGCCAATTCCTCTTCCCTTGTCATTAGCTCGGCTCCTTCTGGAAGATGCCCAAACCCTCCATCCAGCCTGGCTGGAGAAAGAAGCCAATGCTCTCGGCGCCACACCCCCTCCCAGACTCCGGCTTCCCGGGAGATCCGCGGGCCAGGGCTTCCTTCGCCCCTCTCTGCTTTTTTAAAGCCCGGCCGTGCCTCGGCGGGACCCAGAGGAGCATCGGAGCCTGAATAAATGCTTCAGTGTGCTGTGCAACCTGAGCTGGGCGATTGCCCTGTCTGGGCCTCAGCCACTCCAGTGTCCACGGGCACAGAGCCGACTGTCCGCTCAGTCCTGGGCTCCTCCCAAGCCCTGGACGCCCCTCAGCCCTGAGGCTTAAAGGGAAGCGCGAGGCAGAAACTTCGGAAGGGGAGGGGACCCTCTGCCCCCATCCCCTGAGTGCCGGCGGTGACACGCCCAATCCCCGCCCCTTGGATGCCCGGCTCCCGGTCCCCACGCCCCGGCAGCCCACGCGGGCCGGTGGCTCGCACGCCCCCGCCGGCGCCCACGTGCCTTCACTCTCTCGCCGCCGCTTCCTCTCCGGGAGACTGGCTTTGTTGTGGTTAGCGAGTCACTTCCTCCCTCTCTCCACACTCGGGAAATCCTTCTTCCCACCTGTCACTACCTGTCTCGCCCCCACTCAGGGCTGGAGAGGGAGGTGGGGGAGCCGGATCTCCCCAGGAAGGAGGCAGCGCTGGCCAGAGGGCGACGGGCTGGAAGAGGGGCACGCATGCCCCCCCCCACCCCCCGTCAGCCCTGGGAATAAATGAGGACAAAAGGAATGGTTGTCGTCTGTGGTTCTCTTATCAGGTCTCCAGCACCTAGGTTTCAAATGCTTCATTCACCTAGATGAGTTTATGAAAAAGTACTGTTATTACCCCTACTTTAGTGGGTGGGGAAACTGAGGCCCAGGGAAGACTTGCCTTCCGCTCCAGGCTTGCCTCTGCCCCACCCAAGATGTGCCAGAAGAAGGGCAGAGGAAGTCCAGGAGCCGCTGGGGAAGCACTCCTGACCGCCTTCAGAGTCCGGCAAAGCGAGACTCAGACTGGCTCGCAGTCTACGGGCTGTGTGGTGTGGGAAACGTGACATAAGCTCTCTGATCCCCAAGTTCCTCATCCATAAGCTGGTCTGTCCGCCTTCAAGGAGGTCTTGAAAAGCCAGAGAGCTGGGGTGCCTAATGCTTGGGGCTAGAACGCTGCCCATGGTAGGCTCCATCCTTGGGCGCCATTCCCTTCCTTCCTCCTCTTGCCACAACCCCATAATTCACCCCATCCCCTGCCAGATGCCCCACTGATGCCTCTGCCTGCCATCCTGAGGCTGCTGCATTCCTGGGTACTGCCCCCCTTGAGGCCGGGGGCTAAAGTAAGCATGCATGCCCCCGCGCTAGCATGAGCACGCACACACACACATGCACACGCACACAAATACACACGTGTGCATACATGCTTCTCCCCCTCCCTCACTGTCCAGCAGATGCCGGGGGCTGTGTCTGCATCTATTCCTCTAAGACGGAGCTCCTGGAAGACAAAATTCTGACTCTGACCTGTCTTTTGGTCCCCAGAGCAGTACCAAACTCCTGCATTTGTAGTCACCATGCACACAGTAGGTGTTCTTGTTGAATCAAGCAGAAAAGCCTAGGGTAGAGGTGTCCCCAGGAGAGCCAGCAATCACAGCCCTTCTAGCTCCGACGCACAGCCCCAAGGCTCAGCTGGTAGACCCCAGAAGTAAAGGACTGGAGGCCTCAGGTGTTTCAGGGTCACCCCAGACACTCCATCTAGACCACAGTGCCCCGCCTCACCAGCCCACCCCCAGCTCCTGAAGTTCTGCCAAGTCCCTGCTGGTCTTGGGGCTAGGAGTACCCCCCAACCACAAGAAAGGCTCAGGACCAGATGTGCCCCACCCTGGGCCTGGGAGGGAAAGAGAGCTGAATACTGAGGGAGAGAAGAAGGAAGGGACACAGAGCGGCCCTAAGTATGACCAAGAGAAGACACTCTGCTCTCTCCCCGGCCCGAAGCAGGAGGGAAGAATCCCTTGTGCCAACTCTTTCAGCCCAAACTGCCCCAGAAGCTTCCTAAGAGATCTGGAAGCTCAGAGCAGAAGGCCAAAAGTCCCTAGAAAGGGATGAATGGTCCCAGAACAGGACTTCAAAAACCAGAAGGCTCCGGACCTACACCCACTCTTATGGCACCCCCACCAGCACTATGACCACCCCACATTCGACATGTACATACGGCACCCAAGACATCACGTCATCATCTAAAGGATGCCGGGGCCCCACAGATGGCCCTGTACAAATGTGTGCACTTGTGTGTGCATACATAGGTGCTTGTGTTCCTCATGTGTGAGCTCATGTTTGCAGGGGTGTGAATAAGGGTAGGCACGTGGGCCCAAGTGTCCAACGGGCGTGAGGTGGACACACAAGTGAGCATGTGTATACACGTGAATATGTGTCGCACACACACAAACCAACCTATCGCAGCCCAAAGCTACACAGAATAGCCAATAACCCTACTAGTCACACTTCCAGGATTGTCTGTGGCCTCCACAGCCCCCTCTGCCCAAGCAAGCCAGGTGCTGGTTCTCTTGGAAGAGAACTCCCACGTCCAGTCCCTGCCCAGAAACATAAGCTGCGGGAACCCCAGTTCCCTCATGGGAACACTAGAGCCAAGAATTATTTCCTTGACAGGCACAAATGACTCGCCGGAAAGCAGAGGAGCTGAGTTCAAACCAGCAAAGATGAGACTTGACGAAAGATGAGAAACAGGCCCTCCTGCTCTTCTCTGCTTCTTGCTCCCTGCCAAGCCCACCACAGGCCGTAGGAGGCTGGGCCCGAGACAAGGACAGAGTCAGAGCAGGGAGCCGACCTAGCCTTGCTCCCCAGGGCACTGCTTTGGTCGAGACCTGGGACCTACGTGGGCCCTCCAGGCTGAGTGGGTGTCTTGGAGTCTGCGGTCTTTCCCCTGAGCCAGGTAGCCTCTGAGCCTCAGGTGATCACAGCTGCTGTCTGAGTCCCAGCCTAGACCATTTCCCACCTGCCCTGGCTATCTGGGGTCCTGCTGCACCTGCCTGGCCTTCCAGGCCCACTGCCCCATCTCCAGGACCCAGCACCCCTCTTCTGTTCAAGCCCCTCCCATGTATGGCCCAGGCCTTATACAGACGCGGGCTCTGAGCAGGGCAGACTTGCCCTGGATCTAGCCTCCATAACGTTCCCTACCCTAAAAGCCCCCACATTTTTCGAGTCTCATTTTCCTCATTTGTAAAATGATGTGAGTGGTTCCTGCCTCCCAGGAGTGTCTGGAGGAATGAAGGGGTGCCTGGCACTCAGCCAGAGCTCACCGATGGCACCTCTTTCTAGCGTTCCTATTAGTGCCACCCGAGCTTGCACTCTGACCCAGCCCTGAACCTGCCAGGGCAGAGGGGTTCTTCAAGGCCGAGGTCACGTTCTACCTCCTCCAGGCAGTCTTCCCTGCTAACAGGATCTCTGTCTGCTCTGGATTCTTTCCCCCTCACCTCTGTGCAGGGCCCTAGACCTGAGCACCCTTACCTGGCATGGGACACATGTTCAATAATTGGCATCATACTTATCAGCAGGATCATTAATTTTATTGCTTATACTCTTCCACGTCTAGGTTCAAGAATAAGATCTACCATGACTGAAATTCACACATCGGATTCCAATTTTGGTGACTGAGACTCGAAGTAAGAAATACGTTTTACATTGGGACCACCAGCTACCCAGAGCCATGAAAATGTGTGTGTGCCACAACAAAATGCTTAGCCTTCTGTGTGTGATGCATTCTGATCCTTTCTAGTCTATCCTGTCCTGTTTCTTTTTGTTTTTGCCAATTGCGGTACACAAAACTGATTTTACCTATGACCTACAGTGTGAAAATGCTGTCCCCAAGGGCAGGGGGACCTCCCCTCCCTCCCCCCAGTACCACTCAGTGCCTAACTGAAGACTGCCCAGGATATATGAGAGGAGGGTCATTCTGTCTCCAGAACATTCCTCAGGAACAACAGAGAGAGTGCTCCATCAGAAGAAGAGAGAAAAGGGAGAAGAAATCCTGGTTCTTTCATTCAACAAATATTTCATTCATTTATTCATTCAGTCAGTTGCTCAATCAGTCAGTCAACAAACATTTACAGAGCTCCTTCTCTATGCTAAGCCCTGTTGTAGGCTCTGAGCAGGGAATGAGGCAAACAAGGTCCTGTTTTTATGGGGCTGACATTTTTGTTACAGCACAAGACCAGGACCCACGCATGTATTGACTTGTCCCTCCCCATTCTGCCCCCACCTCCCTACTCCCATCCTACTCACCAGAATTAGGCCTAGCTCAGTTTGAGCTGTCCTCTCTCTAAAAGCTAGGGCACTGAAGAGTTAAATTCCTTCTAGTGGGGCATCCCAGACCACCCAGGGCCAGATACCCCCTGCTCCCACACCCAGAGGCCTTCACCACTCTACCCTGTGCTTTGAAGGGCTCCCAGCTGATCAGACCACGCCTGCCCAGGAACCTGGAAGCTGGATCCCAGCAAGACAGCAAGAGGGTGCAGATCTGAAACCAGCCCCAGCAAAATGCTGAAGGGCCCAGGTCGGTCCCGCTGGGGCAGGGACGCCCTGGAGGAGGACACTGTCCTTCGGGCTCTGCAGGGCCGTCAGACTGACAGTGAGGACCCTGTCTCAGGCATCTGAGCTCCGTGTGACCATGTTCTCTAAGTACCTACAATATGCCTGACCCTGGGCTCAGAGATAAGCAAGATCCCACCCTGCCCTAGGTGCTCACCAACCAGTGGGAGAGGCAGACAAGGGAACTGATCATTTCCCAGTGCGGTGTTTCGGCAGAGGGGCGGTGGGACCCAGGTGCTGGGGGAGCAGGGATGGGGGCACTCAGCATGACCTTCCAGGTCAGGATGCAGTGGGTGCCCTGCCAGGGCCCTACCAACTCTAGCCACGTACAGGGATTCGTTCCAGTTTCGGCATCAGACAGACCTGAGTTTAAATTCAGTTTCTGCCACTTCTTAGCTGTGTGACCTCTGAGCCCCTCTGAGCCTCTGTTTCCACATTTATAAAATGGAAATAGTCACATCTACCTCGACAGGGCTTTTTAAAGCTCTTAAAAATGAGTTGTTGGAGAGGAAGCTCAATACATACTAGTTGTTATGGCTACTAACATCATCAGAAGGTTCCCTCCGAGGCCTTGTTCCTCTGCCTCCCTGTCTTCCCTCTTCTGCCTTCCTTAGCCAGCGTTTGCTTAGTGCCTCCCTAGAACATTCAGCGAATCCCCTGCCCTACTGCTATCAAGAGGGAGCTCTCAGTGGCCTTCTGCTGGGTCTCACTGCAGAATCCCAGGCCCTGGACACTGGGAATAATGAGGCAGGAGGTGGGGGGAGCTTGAGAGGGGGTCTGCCAAACCCTGTGGCAGGGAGATCATCCACTCCTGAATAAACAGGCTGTCACCCCTTCCCTCCCTCCCTCTCTCTCCTTTAAATAACCCAGATCTGTTGCCCAGTTGTCTCCAAGCAACATCACTCAGGCTCCCAAGGATGCCTCACTCTGACAGAGCCATTTATGAAGATGCTGTAGGGGAGGTGGGGGCAGGGCGGGGGTGAAGGGAGCTACAGAGGCCTGACACAGCATCTTCCCAGGACCTCCGAGTGGCAAGCTCCTGGGCCGACCCCTCAGTGGACCAGTGGGCAATGCTTGCTTACCAGATCCTTTCCAGGAGAGACGGAGGCCCCTAGACTTACAGGGAAGGTCCCCGGCTCCAAGCAGCTCGGGACACACAGGAGCCAGCCAAATGCCTTGAAAAGATCACTAGCCCTGGCTCAGTCTCCTGGACTCTAGTCTCAGTATTAACACTCACTAGCTGTGTCATCCCAGCCCAGTCACTCACCCTGTCTGAGCCTCAAAGAACCTTAGTGCTAGAAGACAGCTTTTTTGGGGAAGTGGCGGCAGGAAAGGGGCACTGTCACACCTCCCGACAACGTCTGTCCATATGACAACTACTGTACAGACTCTACTTCAGCAGCTGCACCCCCACGAGTTTCCCCTACATTTGTACACATGCACAGATTGACAACTGGACAAGGGTGCTCACACTTCATGGTGGTGAAAGATTGGGATCAAGCAAAATGTCTGTGGACAGACAGCTGATGGCTAGCTAAACTCTGCAGCATCCAGAAACAGGAAATACCACGCCGATGTCTTAAAATACGAGGCAGATGTATGTGGGCTGATGGGAAAGGATGTCTAGAGCTGGGAGCAGCGTCCACACATGGACATGGACACGGACGATCAGGGCAGGGTTGTCCGTGACGATGCAGGGCCGGAGTCAGCATCAGGGCCCGTCTCCAGAGGAATGGGTAAGTCACATGGATTCCAACCATGGAATCTTGGGCAAGTTACACTCAACAGTCCAGGTGTACACACAGAAATGGGGAGCGAGCGTGAAAATGCAGTATTCTGGGATAAACTAAGAAACAGAGCTCGATTGGCCACATAATACCATGGATGGAAAGCAACAATGCTTATACACAGAACAATATCAGAGTGAGGATATGTACATTATGTGAAAACATTTGTCAAACTCCCATGGGTGCTTATGAGAAAAAGGAATAAGATGAAGGGAAAACAAAGAGAACAACACAAGAGAAAAGCCTCGCGCATATCAATGATGAGAAGGTGCTGTGGGTTCAGGAAAATCATTCACTCAACTCTGCAGAAGTTGGAGGGGAAGGAGGGAGGGGAGGCAATGGGAGGGAAATGGGAAGAAAGTACAGAACAGAATCTAATATTCTAACACTCGAGAAGCTATGCACACACGCACGCACACACAAACACACGCACTGACTGTCTCTGAAGGACAGGTAAGAAACCAGTAACTTTAGTTGCCTCCAGGAAATTGGGTGGCTGGGGCCTCGGACAGGAGGGATGCTTTTTGCTATACACCTTCCTGTGGATTTGAATTTTGTTCCACATAGATATGTTATCTATTTTAAAATAATTTTTAAAAGTGAGCTCATAGATTTGTATACCCACCCTCAGTGTCTACAGGCTACGGAAGATGCTGGGAAGGGGGCTCAGCCCTCGAAGGGGAAATGGGGCCCAAGGAAGGGCAACCGACTGGCCTTCCACTCACTATCCTTTTGTACAGTAGAATTTTTTACCCCGTGCATCTAGGACACGTTCTGATAACTAAGTCATTTTTAGTTTTTATTTTGAACATTTTATATACGCACCAAAACAGAGACGAGTACACTCGATTCTATGCACCCATCATCCGGATAGGACAACTATCACGATTTTGCCACCCCTGCTCCAACTCCTGTTGTCTCTTTTTCTCTTTTGCTTTTCTTGCTGGAGGATTTTAAGGCAACCCCTCGACATCACACCATTGCACCCCCACCTACATCAGGATACAATGGATGTAATAAAGGCAGTTTACAGGAACAAAGCCTAAGGGGCGAGTCAGTGCACCCTGCCGGACATGGAAGGATTCCCTGTATGAAATTGCCAAAGGTAGTGGTCCCTGCCTCCACTTGACTGTTCCCAGAGACTGGGAACTCACTACCTGACCCAGTCTCCTTCTTTGTCTGTGATGGCCTAGAACTAGGCCTCTCAGAAAGGACAGATACCACCCCACTCTCCCTTTGCGGTCTTGGAGGCGCCCAGCAGTGGGCCTGGGCAGTTCAAAGCCACAGGGAAACAGGCCAGCTCATTAGAGGCTGTTCTTCTCCAAAACAAACTCGGAAGCATAATGGCACACCAAGCATATTCTCAGAAACCGGAGGCCCTTGAAGCTTGGCTGGCTTGGGGGGCCCGTTCAGGCACCCCCCGCAGGCCATCTGAGACAGGCATTCACTGTCCTGGCAGTCAGGGGTAAATCTCAGGCCAGGACTGGATAGTCGTTCCCCAGCCTGCCTGTGTGCCCATTTGAATCACCAGCGAGAAAGGTTCAGCCTCAGACCCTTAGGCTCCACTCCAGTCCTCCTACGCTGGGATCTCCAGGGCCGGAGACTGGGAGAACCCCCCTGGCTGGTTCTAAGGCTGTAGTCACGTCTGGTGTTTGGGGAACCACTGGGCCAATAATTCTGAGGCGTTCTTCCAGCTGCAATCGGCCATTCCAACTCTCAGCCACCTGCCCTTGTGCTAAGATTCCAGCCTCCCCCACCCATCAGCACCAATGCAACACTCCCACCTGCAGCTGATAGGGCGCCGGGTGGTGCCAAGTCCTCTTAAGAGTGTGCCGGCCAGGGCGCCTGGGTGGCTCAGTTGGCTAAGCGTCTGCCTTCGGCTCACGTCATGATCCCAGGGTCCTGGGATCGAGCCCTACCTCGGGCTCCCTGCTCCGTGGGGAGCCTGCTTCTCCCTCTGCCTCTGTCTCTCTCTCTGTCTCTCATGAATAAATAAATAAAATCTTTAAAAAAAAAAAAGTCAATACCAGGGCGCCTGGGTGGCTCAGTCGGTTAAGTGTCCGCCTTCGGCTCAGGTCATGATCCTGGGGTCCTGGGATGGATCACATCGGGCTCCCTGCTCTGCGGGGAGCCTGCTTCTCCCTCTGCCTGTGCTCATGCTCTTGTTCTCTCTCTCTTGCTCTCTCTCAAACAGATAAATAAAATCTTAAAAAAAAAAAAAAAAAAAGGTGCTGGCCAAGGCTCAGAGAAGCACATACAGCCCCTCCACCAAACCCAGGGTGCTTTCTGGAGCTAGACACAGCAGATTCAGAGATGGCATCTTGCTCCCTCCTCTGCACCGTCTTCCCTCCTACAGGGAAGGACAGACACTGAGCGTTCCCTCTGTGTCACAGTCCGTGCACATTAACTCACTGAAGGCTGCCTCCATCCCGATGAGGCAGGAATCATCCTGATCTCCTTTAGCAGATGAGGAAACTGAGGCTCGGGGAGGTGAACTAACCTGCCCAGGGCACAGAGCTGGTAAGGGGCATAGAGGGGATTCTCACCAGGCAGCCTGACTTCAGAGCTCACCCTTCTCCATCCACAACACTTGGCAGCCCCCACACTCCAGCAATCTGAGACAGACATCTGAGGTCCCCTCTGGCCTGCCACCCAGAGTGAAGGTGCCACTTTATACTGGATGTCAGTAATGACCCCTGGAAGGCAGACCGCAAGGCAAAGTTAGCCATGCCAGAGGCTTACTGGGGGAATGCAGGTGAAAGACTGGGTGGAGAGGCAGGGGTAGGAGGGAGAGTATTCAGAGTGCCCTGCAGGCCTGACACCTGTGGGGGGTGGGGGGCAGGGTGCTGCAGGAAGGAGGGTGGGAAGGAAGAGCCCAAGATCTGGCACAGGCCTGAATGCATTGCGGCCAGGCCGAGGGGGTGGCCAAAGCAAAGGCTACCCAGTAAAGCAGTCCTGCTTCTGCTTCTGGCAAGCGTGGCCCAGCTAATGTGTCAGCTGGGCTCGGCCACGTTCTGGGAGCAGCCCTGGGCGGATGGTAGCCTACGTGTGAAGGCAGCAGTGGACCCTGAAGGGGTGGCCACCGGGGGCAGCCAGGTCTCTGGAAGGGAGCTCGGAGTGCCCCTCCACAAGGCCGCCACCCCCGGCGGGACCCATGGGTCGTGGCTCGCCTGTCCCAGCACCAGGCAGTGGGCTCCCAGAGGGCAGGGAACGTGCCCCGTTCATGTCTGTATGCCAGCCCGGGCCATGGCATGTACGAGCAGCTTCCTGAATTCATGTGTAACTGGCCAGGCCTCCCTGGCAACCACTGCAGGGAGGCGGCTCCCTCGGTGAGAGGCAGTGTCGGCAGAGAAAACAAGGAGTACTTACCATATGCCAAGATTGGGGCCAAGATCTATGGGTTTTTTTGGGTTACAAAGGGCTTTCTCGAATGTACCATGTCGGTTATTCTCAGCCACACTGGGATGTAGCCACTACTCCCACCCCCCAAAGCAATGAGGCTCAGATGGTGACATCACTCATCTGAGGATGGCTCTCCTGAGGCCAAAACCTGCCAGGCTCTGTCCACGATAGCAGGTCCACAAGAGGCCCTGGGCAGGGGCTCCTCCTGGGACAAAGACAGAGAACTCCACACTTGAGACCTGAAGGAAGCTTCCTTCAAAACCATGCCTGGTGCCCCTCACCCAGCCTTGTTCCCAGCAAGACAGTCAGGCAAACCCCCTAGCTCAGCGGAAAACCAAGGGGCCCTGCCCAGACAGGTCGGGTGTTCAAGGCCCTGACCAGGCTTCCGGAGACCCAAGGCCCTAACCCAGCTCCTGCCTCACCACGTCCACACTGGGCAAGTCAAGGGACTTCTCTGGCCTCATCTGTCAAATGGACTCAATAACTCTTGTCTTACACAGAAACACAAGGTACTCACCTCACATCCCATCTGTGGTGGGTAGGGGGACATCTGGTGGCAGGTGACAAACTCAGACAACTCTGAACTCTGTCAGAATGAGCCCCGTGGTTCCCCTTCCATGGAACATCAGGGCTGAAGGATCCCTGGTGAGGATTTAATGGAACCCCACCACCTCATCCAAGAATGCTCCCCACAATTACCCCTGTCCTTCACGGGGTGCTTTCTAAGTGCTCCACACTGTGTTAAACTTCATATCCACAACCTCATTCCTCACTTTTTGAAAAGTATATCCCATTACTATTCCTATTTTATGAAGAAACAGAGGCACAGAGAGGTTGAGGAACTCACCCAATGGCCCCCAGCCCTTTCTGACTCCAGAGCCCTGTGTCCAGCCAGTAAACTGCCACCCGACTGTAATCCTCCCAGGGACAGGGAGTGAGGTCCCAAGGGAGTCTTCCCTGCCGAACTGTGACTGGCATGAGGACGTTTTTCGTCTTTTTCCTAACATGAATCTGACACCCCCTTCCCAGACACTCCCCTCAGTCCTCAGAGGGTCCAGTTCCCCCCACTCTGTGGGAGCACCAGATCACATTTCACTAAGTACCTCTTTCTTTCAAATATTTGAGAAATACCCATCTCATACTCCAACCCCAGATGTCTTCAGCTGTTAACACCCCCAGGGCTTTCAAAGCTGGTGGGAACCTCCAGAACCAGGAGAAACCTTAATTATATTGTACCTCCAGACTCCCCCAGGAGGCTCCTTCCCAAGGGGGTTAAGAAGAGAATGAAGCCCTTCTTTCTCTCACCACTCAGCACGCCTCCTACCCCCCAGGAAGCTGGTCTCCTGGCTCTGACCTCACACCTAGCTGACATCTGACATTTAGAAACCTCTAGACAAATCTTGTGGGGCCACCAGCCACCTCCCAGCCTGTGCGGGTGCAGTGCTGAACTGTTGCTGGCACAAGGCAGTGAAGGGGTTAAAACGCCCTCTGTGCCTGTAGGGGGAGAGAGGGAGCAGCTAGGATGGGGGCAGGAAGGAAATGAAGAGCCCAGTGCAGGAGTCAGGAAAACCCCAGCAGGGTCTTGAAGCTGAGCATGCTGAGTGTTCCACTCAGGGGCCCTGGTTGCCCCACAGATCCCTTTGTTCCACCCTCTCTCACTTCCTCTTGGCTTCCCCCACATCACTCAGGGAAGGCCACCTCCCGCCTCCCCTCGGAAAACCACTGTTCCAAAAGCCTCTGCTCCTCAGTGTTTAATGGGTAGAGAGTTCCACTGGGGGATAATGAGAAATCTGGAGATGGATGGTGGTGATGATTGCACAACGAAGATGTACTTGCTGTCACTGTACCGTATACTTAAAAGTGGTTAAAATGATCAATGTTAGATCATGTGTATTTTACCACAACTTTTTAGAAAGGACAACCCATGGAATGGAGATGACAGTCAGCCACACCCACACCAAATGCCTCCCCAAGGTCTCAAGGTCCAGCTCTGAGGAAGGAAGACTAGGGTGCGGGAGGGGAAGACCCCGCACAGCCCCAGGGGGGTGGCCCTAAAGTCCCAAAGCCCCCTCTCCCCTCCCTTCTCCCTGGTGGCAGCCCTGGAGCACGGGGTCCCTATCAGCAGCTGAGAATCCTGGGAGCAACTCAAACATCCATCGAGAGGAGAGTAGATAAACAAACTGTGATGTCCTCTCATAATGGAATACCCCCAGCAACTAAAATGAATGAACTACCCGTACAATATCCTGGGCGAATCCCACAGACTCCAGGAGTGAGAGAAGCCAGGTAGAGATGAGAAGGGGGCAGAAGATGTCCTCCACCAAACTGAAGTCCTAGGACAGGCCACACTAGCCTGTGACGGTCGAGGTCAGAGAGTGGTCACCCCTGGGTGAGGGGCGACACTGCCTGGGGTGGGGGGGCCTGAGGGAACCTTCTGGGGTGCTGAGCATGTTCCACATGTTGCTCCAGGTAGGGGTTACAGGGACGCACACATCCTGATGTGAAAGCCCAGCAGCTTGGGACTGTGTTGTCTTCCTCAGCCCCTTCACCCACTGAGTTCCAGCCTAACTTGCTTGAGTTCTTCCAACGGGCCAACCACAGGACCTCCTCAGGGCCTTTGCGCTGGCTGATCCCTCTTCCTAGAATGCTCTTCCTCCAGGCCTTCCTTCCTTCTGCTTAGACCTTTGCTCAAGTGTGGCCTCCTTGGAGTGGCCTTCCCTGCCACCCCACCTGAAGCCACCAGCTCATTCCCTCGCTGTTGCCAAGCCCTGGATAATCCCCGGCACGGCACCCATCACCACCGGCTGTTTATGTTCCCCCACCTCCGAGGCTGTCAGCTCCATGAGAGCAGAGACATGTCCATCTGGACTCATAGCTGGGCTCCACCCAGAGCAAAGGATGGTATATAGTAGTAGCCACTTAATAAGGCTTTGTGGGATGAACACGCCATCTCTAGAGCAGGTCAGATTATGTCTCGCAACGTGACTCTCTTCTAGGTGGTGAGAGGGAATTCATTTTTTTGTGTTTTCAGCCATCCCACAAACATGCCAGACAGGCCACTATGTGCTGGGCGCAACCCAGACTCCTGAGGGGTTCACCATGGAACAGAGGAGAAAGGCGCACACCAGACCTTTCTAGTAGAGTGTGAGGAATGGGCAAAAGGGGCATGTGCCCGGGGCTGGCTCAGCTTCCCAGTTCCCAGGGCAGGGAAGCTGGAGTGGGCTCCGGGTGTGGCCATGGCTGCCCAAGCCAGCGGGGTGGCTGGGCAGCAGGAGGGCCTGGGCTCTGGCAGGAAGCCAGCCCCTTCTAAAAAGCCAGAGAGCTCGGCCAAGGCCAGCCACTGTCCGCCCTGCAGGCCCCATCCCCGGCTGCCATGGCAACCTGTCCTGTCAAGCCAGTGGCACTGAGCACAGGGGGCACAGTGTCAGGAAGGTGACAGGGCATCTGCTGGGCTCCCCCATCCTGGCATGGGAGGCACCTGGGCCTGCCCGAGCTGCGGCTGGGAGCGCTGTATACTGTTCCCGTACCCTTCCCTGTGTGCACGTGCGAGGCTGCCCAGGGCCACCGTGGGCAATCTCTCCGGCACCTGCGGTTAGGGGCTCTGGCAGGGGGTAAAGAATTGTTCCATTGAGCTGTCCTTCACTGAGCATTCACTCCACACCAGGCACCATTCTAAATACTTTCCACGGATTTCCTCAGTCTGGTCTCACAATGACCCTATGAGGCAAGGGCTAGTCTCATTTTTCCAGAAAAGCAGCCACGGATTGGTTAACTCACTTGCCCCAAATCTCACAACAAGTAAGCAACAGAGCCTCCCAGGCAACTGAGCTCCAAAGCCTTCACACTGACCACCAGGAGGACGGCCTCTCCCCAGGGCCAAGTCACCTTGTTTCCCACTAGTCATTGGTTCTGGAGCTCTGCACTGTCGCCAAGGGGGAAACGGGGTTAGATCCAATCTCTGGTCTAAGCGGCCACTAGACCTCTGCAGGAGATGTGGGCCAAAATAACCATGATGTAATACTTAAAGATAAAGGGGGTTGGGTGCCTGGGTGGCTCAGTCGGTTGGGCACCCCGCTCTGGATTTCAGCGCAGGTCATGATCTCAGGGTTGTGAGATGCACTGATGTCGGGCTCCTCACTCAGCGGGGAGTCCGCTTGACATTCTCTCTCTCTCCCTCTGCCCCTCTCCCCCCACCCTCTCTCTCTCTCAAATAAATAAATCTTAAACACACACACGCACACACAACGAGGAGCCACAAGTCTCAAAGAAGTGCAGAGGGCGGGGCGCCTGGGTGGCTCAGTTGGTTAAGCGACTGCCTTCGGCTCAGGTCATGATCCTGGAGTCCCGGGATCGAGTCCTGCATCGGGCTCCCTGCTCGGCAGGGAGTCTGCTTCTCCCTCTGACCCTCCCCCCTCTCATGTGCTCTCTCTCTCATTCATTCTCTCTCTTTCAAATAAATAAATAAAATCTTTAAAAAAAAAAAAAAGAAGAAGAAGTGCAGAGGGCAAGCTGGCTCCCATACCTGCCTTTTGGATCTCCAGCAGCTGAGGGGCCCAGAGACCAGGTGAGCAGTCCCGGAATGGGAGGACCCATGGAGTTCTGTCCTGGGAGGCCACCTGCTGGCCAGATGGCAACAGGACAGCCTCGCCTCTCCTCTCCTTCACAACAGGGAGCTCCTGGGTGCCCACTGGGTGCTTAGCACCGTACCAAGCGTAGAGATGCAGAACAACACAGACAGTAAAGTCAACAGCCCTGGGGGTGCTTACAGCCTGGTAGCGGAGACCGACAGAAACCAATAGCCCCACGAGTAAAGACTAAACTAGAGCTGACAATAAGTGCTCTGAAGGAAATATATGGGGTATTTGGAGGGAGTGTGTGTTGGGGGGGGTCGTCTTTGGACAGGGTGGTGGCGGGAGGCCTCCCTAGGGAAGTCATATTTAAGCAAAGACTTGAAGGCTGAAGAAGTGTCTGCCAAGCAGAGTGGGAGAAAAGGCATTCCAGGCAGACGGGACAGCAAGGACAAAGGCCCTGAGGTGGGAAGAAGCTCATCAAAGCCCAGGAACTGAGAGAAGGCTGGTGTAGCCACAGAGTGGCAAGGCCTGCGGGGGCGGGGGGGGGCTTCAGGAGCTTGTATTTGATCCTAAAGGCGGTGGGAGGCTCTGAAGGGTCTTCATGAGTGAAGCACTCTAGTCCCATCTATAATAGCAGCTCCCAAGACGAGTGGATTATGGGGGGCGGAGGAGGAAGGCCAGCAAGAAGGCCACTGCAGTTGTCCAGGTGAGAGTTGATGGTAGCTGGGACCAGGGTGGTGACAGAGGAGATGGAGGGGAACAGACAGGTGCTAGAGAATGATTTTGGAAGCAAAATCAACGGGGCTGGTATTGGATTGGATGTTGGGGTGTTGAGGGAATCAGGGTTGAGTAACTGGGTCGAGGGAGGGGCTTGAGTGAAATGGGAACAGTGGGCAAGGAACACGACAGAGCTCAGTCCTAGATGGGGTGGGGGGGAGGGCTCAAGATGTCCCAAGGGAGCCCAGGGGAGATGCCCAGGTGGGTGGTGGATCAAGGGTCCCTGGCTCTGAGGAGTGGTCTGGGGTAGAGAAAGGCAGGGCACTGTGGGTATCAGGTGGGGTTCAAAGCCTCCAGGAGAAGCGAGTAGTGGGAGGTCAGGAGAGCCATCTGAGCAGAGTAGATGGGGTGGAGGGAAGTGAAGGACCAAGAGGCGGAACAGCCAGGGAGGTGGAAGGGAAGCTGGGTGGCACGAACCCCAAGGGGTAGGGAAGTGTCCCAACTGTGTCAAAGGCTGGTGTGAGGTCAAGCAGGGCTAGAATCAGTTTGGCAGCAGCGGCCTACAACCCCAGCATGGGGGGTGGGACAGCAGGAGGCACTCTCGGGGGTGAAGAGTGACCCTGGGAGGCAGGGATTGTGGGGAAGCAGAACCCATCAACAACTTGGCTGTGAGGAGAAGATGCAGCAGCTGGAAGGGAACTGGGGTGCGTAGCTGTAAAGATGGGATGTCAGGGCACCGTGGTGGTGTGTGCTGATGGCATGAGGGGCAGGGAGGCAAATAGAGGACTTTGGACGGGCTGTAGGAGCCGGCAGCTTTCCAGAGCCTCTTGTGCTCCATCCCCTTTCCCCCTGGTTTCCCCCTGGTCAATGACCACCCCTTCCTCTGATGAGCAAAACCGAGCCCCACAGAGAGGTCCCAGGTCCCAGGAGGGCTCTGCCTAAGCTGGCTCTTTCCACAGCAGACAAAGGGGGTGGGTGATGGGGGAGGGGGCAGGCTGTTTGGAGTCCTGGGAAGCCAAGAATCATGGTGTGTCATGGGAGCTCCTTGACCAGGTCTGGGTGCCCTTCCCTCCCTGCCAGGCCTACACACACACACACACACACACACACACACACACAGACCCGGACAGTGTGGCAGAGGACGGCAGACAGAGGAGGTACCAAGAGACATCACTTGTTGTGGGGCCTGAGACTCTCATACCGTTGGGGGAGGGAGTCATTAAAAGAAAATACAAAAGTACAAATACAAAATAGGGTGGGGGGCCTTGGAAGGGTCTGAAACTTACACTTCATTAGCTTCAGGGTAACTCCCCCTGTGGTTGCCATGACCTCAAGCAAGTGACGGGACCTCTCAGTGCCCGCTCTGTAGAGCTGGGAGCACCAAAGGAGACAAGCGTGCGCAGTGTTTCCCACTGTCTGGCTCGGGGGCGGGTGCGCTGGTGTAGCCCGGGCTCCCCGGGGGCTGGAGGGTGTGGGGACAGCCCTGCTCTCAGTGAGCCCAGGGCCGGCAGCAACTCCTGGGGGCAGGACACACTGAGGAGGACAAAAGGCGGGTAGTGGTGCGTGTGTGACCCACCCCTCCTGTCGCACCCCCGTCCCAGAGCTAGCCTGGCACCTCCTGGGGGCTCTGCAGATGGCCCTGAACTATGACTTTATCCTCGGGCCCCGGTTTACAGAGCAGGCACGTGCCACCCCTCCAGGGAGTGGCAGGAGAATTAGGCTATTGGACAGAGGCCCAGAGTGGGGATGGGGCAGGTAGGAGAGGGACGCATCCAGCCGCCCCCAGAGCCCTGACCACCCTGCTGCGCAGGCGGGGGCTCACCTCGGAGGGCCCCCGTTTGGCGGGGCTCGCGTCCAGGACCCCCTGGCGGTGGCGAGACCCGCAGGGCTGGGGAGATGCCCGCGGGGAGGCTCCAAGTCGTGGGCGCAGCGGACAGGACTGGGGTGACTCCACAGCGCGCTCAGGCCAGGGGGAGGGGGGGCTTGGGGAGGGGGCGCCCCCGCCCTCCCGGCCCCGGGACACTCACCGCCGCCTCGGGCCTCCTGTGCGCAGCCGCTCAGCTCCCGTCCCGCCGGGTCCGCAGTCTCGGGGCGCCTGGGCTGGGCCAGCGCAGCGCGGGGCGCGCCAGGAGGACTGGGCACCGCCCCCTCACATCCCTTTCCGACCCTTCTCCACAAACAAGGACGCGAACCCGAGGCAGGCACACACGCTGAAGGGCACGGGTTGGACTCCTGGGCCAGCCGATGCTCCTTTCCTCCACCTCGGCCACCTCCCTGTGACAGCACCCAACCTTCCTGGGGAACGCAGGCTCTCTGATAAGAAAAGTACCCTTTTGCGTTTCATTTATTAGCAGCTGCTGTGCACAGGGCACTGAGTGCAGGGGTCGAAAGGAGACTTCTGCTGCCTGGAAGCTCATAGTCCAAGAGGAGGTGGGTCATAGGGGGCATGATGTAAGGGCCCTGGAATCATGCCAAATGCAGAAACAGGCTCCCTGGGGCCATGTGCCCTGGCCAAGGTCACATGCTGGTGTGGATTGAGCTGAGAGGAGATCCTAGGTGTCCCAACTCCCTTCACCTCCCCCCAACATACTGCAAGTCTAATTGGTACTAATTTAAACCAATACCATCTCCCCCTCCTGGCTTCCCTGACCTGGGCCTGGAGGAGGGGTTTTCTTGGCTGGATGCCCCAGTGGGGCAGGGCCTGCCAGTTTCTATTACCAGTTCCTCCAGCTCTGCTAGGGCAGCTCAGGACCTGAGGCAGGTACAGGCAAAGAGTTCCGTGATCTTAAATCTTACCAGTAGGGAAAGAGCAGCGTTTTGCAGGTGCAGCCCACAGGAAGGACAGAAAAGGGGAGTGGAGGGATGAGGTGGGAGAGGGGAGGGCAGGGGTGCTGTGAGCCGGGAGTAGGAACTGGGCCAGGGTCTCCTTGGAGGGAAGCCAGTGTAGCCTTTCCCACACCTCATAAACCCGGTCCCCTAGCTCTGAGTGTCAGCGGTCAAGGGAGTGATTGAGGTGTGGGGGATGGATATGGGAGCCGCAGGATAAGGTGGGGGTGTGGGGGGTCTTGTAGATATATAACATCTCAAATCCTGGGGACATGATCTCAGCACTGGATTACCCAGTCCCTGTCCCCCAAAGATGCAAATGTGGTAAGTGGGCAACCAGGCCCAGGGCCACCACCTCCTGTGCCTGCCACACTCACACCAGAGTGAAGAAAAGACCAGAAGAACACCCGGGGGTCTTAGCTGATTGTCCGCTTCCAAATGATAGGATGTCGAATGAGGGTTAGAGTCAAAACGGACCTAGGCTCCAATTCCAGCTCAGCAGCTTAGTACCAATGTGACCTCGGGCAAGTATTTAAGCAATCCAAGCCTCAGCTTTCTCATCAGTAAAATGGGAATGATTATACCTATAGAATACAATGTGAAGGGAGTTGTGCATGAGGCCTGTGTCCAAAGCACTCAGCACTATGCCTGGCACAAAATTGGTAACAACTGGTTTCCAACGTGTTTTTCCATCTATGGAATGGCCTCCACCTCACCCCTAATTCCCAGGTGTCTACAGTGTCTGTTAGTAACCATAGACTGAAAGATGCTGGGGGGTGGGGGGTGAGAATGTATTCAAGTTCCTTCCATTGAATTATCTGCTCCCTGAAGACTCTTCCTGCCCCATTGGGTCTCTGGTTAATCATATTAGCTCTCCTGGGCCTTTCCTGCATACCCAGCCAGCTATGTGCATCTCCCTTTAACCTGCCTTTGAAGCCTGGGGCCCTTTGATGTGAGTGGGGGATGCATCAGCCTGGGATCCTGCCAGCCTTGTGGTCAGTAGCTATCAGGGCACAGGGCTTAGTGGAGTTCAGAAATACAAGTCCCCCCCACCCTGCCTGAGTTACCCCAAGTGCAGGCTTTGCATCAGACTGTGTGGGGCCCGGATTCTAGCACGGCTTTTAACTGCCTGCATGACCTGGGGCAATTCACCCAGCCCCTCTGAGCCTCGAACCCCTCAGCTGTAGAACGAAGCTGACAGAAGCACCTACCTCGTCGGTTTGTGGAAAGACAGAAGAGAGAGGAAAAAAGAGAAAGAGATGATGCTGTTTTCCATCGTACTTAGTAAGACTCCTCCAGTGAGTCTACAGACCTAGAAGGCTTTGGTATTCCAAATTTTAGTGCACTTTGAAGCTTCAGCAGAAGTATAGTCTATTAAGCGGACTTCTATTTCAGAGCTATAAAAGCTACAAATTTACAAAGAACACAAGCTTAATTATCTAAATTTCTTTTTTTTTTTTTAAGATTGACTTATTTATTTTAGAGAGAAAGCAGGGAGGGGTAGAGGGAGAGGGAGGGAATCTCAAACAGACTCCCCGCTGAGCTGGGAGCCCGATGTGGGTCTCAATCTCACGACCCTGAGATCATGACCTGAGCCGAAATTAAGAGTCAGATGCTTAACCATCTGAGCCACCCAGGCGCCCCTCTAAATTTCTTTTATACTTATTTAGTTTTATGGGTTTTGAATAATAATTTTTGTATTTCGAAGGTTTATTATAGTTACACTCATTGTGACAAATTTATTTTCTTATTTTTTTTAAAGATCTTATTTAAGTAATTGCTATACCCAGTATGGGGCCTGAACTTACTACCTGAGATCGAGAATCCCACACTTGGGCCCCTGGGTGGCTCATTTGGTTAAGCAACTGCCTTCTGCTCAGGTCATGATCCCAGGGTCCTGGGATCGAGTCCCGCATCGGGCTACCTGCTCAGTGGGGAGTCTGCTTCTCCCTCTGCCTCTGACTGCCACTCCCCCTGCTTGTGCTCTCTCTCTCTCTGTCAAATAAATAAATAACATCTTTTGAAAAAAAATTTTTTTAATTAAAAAAAAAAAAGAATCCCACATTCTACCAACTGAGCCAGCCAGGTGCCCCCATTGTTACAGCTTTAGTAAAGTATAACTGACACACATCAGCTGCAGATACCTGAAGCGTCTGGTAAAGCCTTGACATACTATATATACATCCATTGTTACAATCAAGACAATAAATGTACTTATCACCCCCAAAACTCTCCTTGTGCCCTTTTGTAATATCTCCCTCTCCCCTCTCCTCCCAGAAAACCACTTAGCCACATTCTGCACTGCTTATCTGCAATCATTAGTTTTGCATTTTCTAAAATTTGATAGAGGGCACCTGGGTGGCTCAGTTGGTTAAGCGACTGCCTTCGGCTCAGGTCATGATCCTGGAGTCCCGGGATCGAGTCCTGCATCGGGCTCCCTGCTCGGCAGGGAGTCTGCTTCTCCCTCTGACCCTCCTCCCTCTCATGTGCTTGCTCTCTCTCATTCTCTATCTCTCAAATAAATAAATAAAATCTTTAAAAAGAAAAAAAATAAAATTTGATAGAAATAGAATCATACAGTATATCCTATCTTTTGTCTGGCTTCTTTTTTTTTTTTTTTTAAAGATTTTATTTATTTATTTATTTGACAGAGAGAGACACAGCGAGAGAGGGAACACAAGCAGGGGGAGTGGGAGAGGGAGAAGCAGGCTTCCAGCGGAGCAGGGAGCCCGATGCGGGGCTCGATCCCAGGACCCTGAGATCATGACCTGAGCCGAAGGCAGACGCTTAACGACTGAGCCACCCAGGCGCCCCTTGTCTGGCTTCTTTAACTCAGCATCATTATTTTGAGGTTCACCCTCGCTGCGTGTGTCAACAGTTAATTGTCAAGCAGCATTCCAATGTACAGATACACTACAGTTTGTGTGTCCAGTCACCCACGAATGGGCGCTTGGGTTGTTCTGAATTTCAGATAATGAAATTTTCATTTAATGTTTTTTGGAAGACAGCAAAGGTCGGCTGGAACGAAAAAAATTAAATAAAAATGTCTTATTAAAAGTTCACAAACTAGGGGCACCTGGGTGGCTCAGTCGGTTAAGCGTCTGCCTTCTGCTTAGGTCATGATCCCGGGGTCCTGGGATGGAGCCCCGTGTCTGGGTCCCTGCTCAGCGGGAAAGACTGCTTCTCCCTCTCCCACTCCCTCTGCTTGTGTTCTGCTCTCGCTGTCTCTCTCTGTCAAATAAATAAATAAAATCTTAAAAAAAAATTCACAAACTAAATTAGTACGAAAGGAATTTATACAATTGCACTGTCAAAGGGTGGTTTTGTAAGTTTCTCTCCTTGGTACTTTTGACATGGTTAACATTTCAAAGGGCACGAAAAGTGCACCCTGACTTTGGGGGCTTCCTTTAATAAGTGCCCCCAGGGGATTACTGTGGTCAAGCAATTTCGGGGGACACCAAGTCACAGTGCACGTAAATCTCTCAGCAGAGCCAGTACCTGGCACGGGGGTGACACTCCCTAGGCTCTCCTTATTCTCCCTCGAAGGTTTGCCCTTAGTTCTGCTTCTTTTCCCTGCTCCCCCCACACGCGCGCACTCACACACGCACGCACTCACACACGCATGCACACACACACGTGCACACACACGTGCACGCACGGAGGCTCTCCACCCCCAGCCTCGCTTGTATCGTCTAAGTCCAGCTCACCTTCAGCACCAGCAAGTCCCAGGGGAAGGAGATGGGGAGGTGGGAAGCAGGAGGTGGCTGGCGGGGCTGTGGGAATCTCTGAGAAGCTTCCCAGTGGGAGGACAGGGATTCTCTTGGTGGTCTCTTTGTTTGTTTCCCAGGGCAGGCTGAGCCTTCACCTCCTGACCCTGTGGGAAGCACAAGTGGAGCCTGGGCTCTACTCAGGAGGGGTTGGGAAGGAGAGCCCGGGCTGGACGGAGCATCAGATTCCAAGTCAGGCCTGGCCCCTACCGGCTGTACCATCTCAGACTAGTGGCCCTCTCCAAGGGTGATGCCAGCCCTGCTCAGGTCACCCAGCTCCTGCAAGGATCTGGAGCACGAATGGAGGCAAGAGGGTGGCACAGATGGTTCCCTAACATGAATCATGGTCAGACGGAGCCAGAAGCACTAAGGAGGCACTCTCTTGCCGATATTAAGACATCAACAGGCTAAGACAGGTGTACTAAGCATTTATTGAGCATCTACTGTGTACCCCCCCTCCATGTGCTCAGGACAGTGAAGTAGAAGAACTTGAAACCAGAGGAAGCTGGTGACCCTGTGGGGCTTACGTCCTTTTGGTGCCCACTGGATCTCCCTGTCCTTGTCTTCTTACCTCTGTGTCCCCCAGTCCAGGGACTGGGTTAGGTGTGTTTATTCAATGAATACGTACTGAGCACCTGTATGTGTCCAGATCTGTGCTAAACCCTGGAGGTTCAGTGATGAACTGAACAGACAGGGAATCTGGCTTAAAGCCCAGTGCTGGTGGAGGGAAGAGACAAAAACTGAGCAGTACCAAGCACAAGTTAATTTCTGACCATGGAAGAAACAAACATGGTGATGTGATAGAGTGCAGAAGACCAACTGAGATGGGGTAAGTGGAGAAGGTCTTCTCTGTGCAAAGGCGGTAATAAACGACAGTATTGGGACATGGTAGTATCCAGTCTCACTTAAAAAAGTCAGAATAACTTAGGGTCCATCACAGCTTGACCACTTGCTGGGGGTTCCACTTGAGCAAGCTCTGAGCCACAGTTTCTTCACCTATAAAATGGGAGTAAATCTCCAATCTGCTTTCTAGGGATAAGAGGGGTAAATTAGATAATGCAAACACTTTGTGGTAAGCACTTACTAAATAATAGATTATTTATAGCTCATCCAGCCTGAGCCAGGTATCCACAATCTGTGGGTTAGTCCCCGTGGAGCAGAACACTCCTGAGTCTGTTTCCTAACTGATTCCAGAGTGTCTTTCTCTCATCCAACATACAGCACGCATCTCAAACTCACTTATCTCAGGGGGGCAGGCAAATGGGCGCAATAAGTTAAGGAGTGGTGGGGACCGTGGCGCACTGTAGAAAACAGAGCCTGCCAGAAAGAAAGCAGCTACCATTCAGCTTTAGGGAACATTTGCCATGTTGAAATGAGGGCCAAGACCTTTATAAAACCATTTTATTCAGGGGCGCCTGGCTGGCTCAGTCGGTAGAGCATGTGACTCCTGATCTCAGGGTCATGAGTTTGAGCCCCACGTTGGGGGTAGAGATTACTTTTAAAAAATGCAAAACTACTTTATTCAAAATCTAAAGCATTTTTAGTGTTGATGACTTAAATAAAAACCTTTCAAAACATTATTGGGGGTAGACAAAACACTGCTATAAGCCCAGAATGGCTGCAGGCATGGTTTGCAACCTCCACTTACGGAGTTCCAAGCCCTCTGCTGAGTACTCGGAAGAATGCAGAGCAAGGCAGGTGGCAGGCTCGCTGGTGGAAACCTCCTGAGGGCTTGAGGACCTCAACCCTCAACAAAGAGTGGCTTGGTTCAGAGTCTACACGGGGAGAGAGACCAAGTCACCCTTTGTTGAGTGTTGAGGTCCTCAAGCCCTCAGGAGGTTTCCACCAGTGAGCCTGCCACCCGCCTTGCTCTGCATTCTTCTGAGTGCTCAGCAGAGGGCTTGGAACTCTCTCCAGCTGGACACAGGAATAAATAGGAGTGTCTTGTGTGAATGCAGAGGGGGCAGAATTATCCTGGACAGAGGAAGAATGGCTTTGAACTTTGGGGGAAGCGCAGGTGTTTCCATGGGGCTGGAGGACATTTGGAGTATAAGGGCTTTGCAGCGGGGAGGGCTGGGTCTCTCTCTCCAGATCACAGGGAGCCACATGGGCCTGGCACAGGTGCCCGGGTGGTACCTCTCAGCTCTGGGTGCTGGCCTCCAAGATCAGCAGGGCCTGGTAACAGCAAGGGGGACAAATACTGAAGGCAGAAGCCAGAAGCCTGTGCTTAGAGCCGCCTCTGCCATTTCTTTCTTTCTTTCTTTTTTTTAATGATTTTATTTATTCATTTGAGAGAGAGCATGAGAGAGCACAAGCCAGGGGGAGGGAGAAGCAGACTCCCTGCTGAGCAGGGAGCCTGATGTGGGACTCAATCCCAGGACTCTGGGATCATGACCTGAGCCAAAGGCAGCTGTTTCACCGACTGAGCCACCCAGGCGCCCCTCTGCCATTTCTAGGACTGGATTCATTCATCTAAGTTGAAGCAATAGTCACTATGAACCAGTATGAACCAGTCAGTTATAACCAGCAGTTATGAATTCCTGGGGCTTCAGGAAAAATGAATCAGGAGCCATCCCTGCTTCTTGGGAGCTCACAGTCCAGTGGTGGCCACTGAAGACGGTTTTGGACGGCATCTCTATCATGTTGTACTTACAAATTGTTGGGGAGCTGGTGATAGGTCTTTTAAGCTGTGTCTCGATAGTTGAGTAGGAGTTCCCGGGGCGGGGTGGGGGGATACAATGGAAACACGCCCGCAGAAGAAGGAGCACAGAGGCGCGCTGGGAAAGTGAAGACAACCTAGGTCACACTGGCATATAGGAGATGCTCATTAAATATGTGCTGAACTGAGCTGCCTTCCTGCCTTGCCCCCAAGAGAATCTAGTTCTTGCCGTTAACCTGCTGTAGACGCACTAGAAAAGCAGGTCTGTTCAATGAGTGAATACACAGCTGGCCAGATGCCATGTGCACTGTGCGCTTTACACAACACTTCCTACTTACAACATTGCTGTCACAGAGATACTATCCTTTATCTCCATTTTACAGCTGAGGAAGCAGAAGCTTCAAGATGGTAAGTGGCTGGTGTAATGTACCCAGGTAGTGACAGAGAAGGACGCTGACCCTACCTCTTGGCATCCTGGCCTCATGGCTCCAGCATTCAACCACGCCACATGCCGCGGCTCGTGTCAAGGGAGGGTCTGGGACAGTCTGATGGGAAGCATTCAAGAACTTTGAGGGACTTTGCTCCCCACCCTCCAGCCAGCTGGGATGGCCTTGAAAGGTTATCTCCCAGGTCAGGTAATCTGTTGGTCAGTCCGTCTGGGACACGGGAAGCGAGAAGGTGTCATTCTCCACCTGAGAAGAGGAAAATTATGGTCCTTCTTGCAGGAAACAGATCCTGGGTGAACAAATACCCTTAAAAAACGAGCAGGAGGACAATGAGCCTTTGTCCTGCAGAGGTGACAGGGATTCCATTTCTTCTAGGTGCCGGAGCTGCAGAAAGGTCAGTGATGGATGGGCTTTGACAGTCGCTCTTGCTGGTTGGAGAGTACTTCCAGGCCCCTACATGGTTCTGGATCAATACACATCAGAAATGAGCTCTGTCTGAAGCTCCCAGACCCTGGGAGAGGCAAGACTTTGAGAGTTTCTAAGTCTTAGTACAAGGCACACGTTCACCCTCTCATCTGTGGGGAAGCAACAGAGCTCAAAGCACTGCTTTGGGTCACAAGCACACCTGCCCATCACATACTGGCTGTTCCCACCTGTAAATCTGTGGCCTTGAGCAAATCACCTTGTTTCTTCTGAGCCTCTGTTTTCTCATCTCTGAAGTGGGCGTGATGATAAAATCACTGCAATGATTAGCAGAGCGCCAACTGCATGAAGGACTCAAGAAATGTTAGCTATTGGCATAACCACTCATGTTAGCTAAAACACTGATGAAGCACCTTCTAGGTGTCATAGTGCAAGGGACACAGGATGAATAATATTTTATCCTTAATTTCAAGAAGCTTCTGGTCCACTAGGAGAAGTAGATATATCTTCTTTGTTGTTCCTTTCCCCATCTTGGTGGGTAAGACTGCTCTGTGCTGAATGTCCCTGTTTCCACGGGGACCACCGGGATTCTAGGTCACGTGGGACTTGGGGAGATCCGGGTTTGGGGGAGACTGATTCCTGTACCTCTGTCTAGCTATATGCCCTTCCCCTGTGTTGCCATTCTTGGTTCCCATGTCCTTGTCAGGGCTCCCACTACACTAACCGCAACCTGTCAGGTTTTTATTTATATATTCGTAACCTGGGTGAGGGTGCCCTGGGGAAGGGTCTGATGCAGAGGGCTGGGGCTGACCATCCTGAACCAGCAAGCCCCCAGGCTGGGGAAGCTGAATGACAACTACGGAGCACCCACAATATCCATGTGCATAAAGCTTTACATATACACCAGGTTTTAGAGCTTGCGAAGCACTTTACCATTTGCTTCATTTATTCTGTATGGAAGAAGGGATCTCTGATGAGGAAACTGAATGCAGAGGGGTGGGTTCCAAACTGCGACTAGAACCCCAGCCCCACCCAGGTTCTCAAAGTTGTCTGGTAAGGACCACAGGGTGCTTGTTAAATATGTAGATAACCAAGCCTCTCTCCAAATTCTAAGTCTAGAGGTCTGGATTGGGACTCAGGAGTCAATCGTTTAACAAACACCCAAGGTGATACTTAATCTCCCAGCAAGTCCGGACATAGTGCCATTCACTGATTTATTCACTTAGCTAAGATTTTTTGGGTCCAAACTCAAATGTGTACTGTGGGGAAAACACGATGAACAAGGCAATCCCCATTTTAAGGAACTAACCATCTGCCAGCTGAGCAGATTGTCCAGGTCCCATGGCCAACTGCAGCCCAGGTCTCTTCTAGGCGAGGCCCCTTCCTGCAGGGTGTGGGCTGGGTGTGGGCCGTCTCCACCCCACCCCTCCCCTCCAACCAAGTCGGAGCTCCTGACTGAGCCTGTTGGGCCTCCTCCCACAGTCTCCACCTGCTCTGGGCTGAGTCTGTGGTCCTGTGGAGCTGGGGCACCCTGTGGAAGTTGCTGAGGCGGGCCTGGCACGCAGCATTTCAGTAAATGCCAACCAGCAGCTCACGTGCCTGGCAAAGCAAGAAAGGAAACGGGGAGGAGGAGCCCTTCTGGGTCGAGGGAAAACAGATGGGGCCTGAGAAGGGGCAGGGATTTCTATTTCTTTAAAGGTAACTCCAGCTCTGACCTGACTGCACTGTGCAGGGAGGCCAGACAAGGCTCAGTTCCGTGCAGGGCTCCGAGAAAGGGAAAGGAGAGAGGGCTGAGCTGACACCCAGCTTTCCTGCAGGGAACAGACACCACAGGCGACCCCTTTCTCCTGAAATCCCGGGGTGGGGGGGGAGGGTGGATGGGTGCCTGCGAAGGGAAGCGCCTGATGCCACCACAGCTGCTTCACTGACGTGAGGCCGGGGCCCCCCCCCCCCCCCCCGTTAGCTATGCCCCAGGCTCCAGCTCCTGCCCAACACCTCCCTTTTGTGATGGAGAAGTCCGTCCTTCGCCCTGGTCGCTCCGGGAGAGCCCTTCCATCCCTGTCTGAAGCGGGTCCCCGTGGGCCTTCCTCTGGAGCTCACCCTCCTTGAGCCAGCAACTCCCAGGGCCCAGTAGTTCCCCAGAGGCTAGCCCTCGGACAGGCCTTGCCGGATACAGCCAGGAGTGCTCCCGGAGGCCATCCGGGCGGTGTCCTGGAAGGCTGCACCTGGCTGGACTGGGTGGGGGCCTCGCAGGCCAGTGTGGGGTCAGCGTCCAGGGCCCACCACCGCTCCCTACCTGGTCCTGTTGAGCCAGACATCCATTTGGAGCCTGGAGCCACAGGAAGGGGCAGGGATCCGAGGTAAGGCAGAGCAAGGAAGCCACAGTTCTGACCCCAGAGCTGCCGATGACACACTTGCTGTGCCTCAGAAACAAGGCCCTTCCTATCTAGAGTAGCCACGTGCCAGGGTGCCCGGACCAAGCCAACAGGACGTCCCCGACCTAACAGCGCAGCCAGCTTGGCGGGTCTCCTCCCTACCAGGCTCGGGGCTGGCCCGCCCCAGCAGGTGGTCCCTCTGAGGGCCACCTCCACCCACCCCCTAGGGTGGGGGCAGGTATAGGAGCTCAAGGCTTTCCCCAGGGAAGGAGGAAAGAGGCGGGGCGGCAGCGAAGGCCCAGGATATAAGGGGCGGAGGCGCCGCTCGCAGGGCCAGCCAGCCCACCATGCACGCCCCCCGGCTGCCCTTGTTCCTCCTGCACGCCTGGTGGGTCCTGCGCCAGGCGGGCGCCGCCACGGTGGCCCCGGTGCCGCTCCGAACGCGGGGGCACCCCTCGTCGCCGTCCCCTCTCGCGTACATGCTGAGCCTCTACCGGGACCCGCTGCCCGGGGCGGACATCATCCGAAGCCTGCAGGCGCAAGGTAGGCTCCCAGCCGGGGCGCCTCGGGACTCGGGAAGGGCGCCGGGGTGGGCTGCGGGCGGGCGGCCCGGGGCTGGGGACGCCGCGGCTGAGGGCGCCCCGGGCTGGGAGCGCGCGTCCGGGGTCCGGGTCTGGGGTGGCTCGGCGTCGGCACCCGCTGGGCGCGCGGGGTCGGCGGGTGGAGGGGATGGTGGCATCGGGAGGGGGCCCCGGGCGGAGACCTTTGCGTCCCGCGTCTTGCTGCAGGGTGGGGAGCGCGCGGTGCCGGAGGGTGGGAGGCCGACTGCGCCACTGGACCGCGCCGGCTTGTTAAATTACCTAAGCTCGCGGCGCCTCGGTGTGCGCTTCCCTGCAGTGGGGACAAGAGTACCTCCCTTAGAAGACGGTGGCGAGAGCTAGGTGACAAAGCACGTTCGACGCTTAGCACGAAACCGGGCATAGAAATAAATGGTCGTTAGTATTGCTCCATACATTTTGTGGATTTTTTTTCTTTTCCCGCGTGAGAGTGAATGGGTGCCGGGGCCTGGCGCTGACTGCAAGCTTCGAAACCCAGCACGGTGCATGTAACCTCAGGGATTAGAGTTCAGAGATCCGGGACTAGAGATGGGGTGCCCCGCAGTTGGGAACTGAGGCAGGCTTGGGAACTCGAATCCAGGCTGGGAAGGGGTCAGCGTCCCGAGTGACTCGGGTTCGGAGCCTAGACATGGATGGGGGGAAGCACTCAGCGACCATGGTGATTGGGGAGGATCACCCTCGGAAACAGCGCAGGGCGTTCTGGGCGTCCGGCGCGACGGGCAGGTGGGTGCGGAGCAGAGGGAGCGCTCCCGCGGCGTCCCCTTGCCCCTTGCAATCCACATCCTGAAGCCTGGGGTCGGGGGCAGACCCCTGCCGCCGGGCTCCGGCCTGCGCCTCCCTCCCCAGCTGGGGCCAGACGGCCCTCCCCCACGCTGGGGCACAATCCACATCCGATAATCTGATCTAATTGGCCACCCGCCAGCAACTTGTGGTCTGGGGGTGGGGGCTCCTAGCTCCCTGGCCGGCCACGTCTGGGGTCAGACAGCTGATGACCCTCTCCTGAAGGGTCATCTGAAGACCAGACAGACTAGGGACACTGGAGGGGTGAGCTGGCTTGGAAATGACTGGAGTGCTCTGCTCAGTCCCTCTACCAGAAAGCTGGGTGCTGGGAGGAGGCTGGGCAAAGGGGTGCTGGGTGCCCTTTTTCAGTTCACTCGTCCTTCTGGAGAGTTCCAGAAGGTTTGTGGGGGTTTGACAGCCTGGGAGACTGGAACACTGAGTCCTGGTCCCTCAAAGCCTGTTTCCCAATTCCGGGTAGGTCCCTTGCATATCCGTTGAGTTCTCTAGTTTCCCCTGCTGTAAAGCAGGGGACTGGCTTTCTGCCTCATTGGTGTGTACAAGGTAAAATATACACGACCAAATCTAACATTTTACCTCTTTTTAAGTGTACGGTGACATTAAGTACATTCAGTGTTGTGAATTGGCTTCATTTTTTTAAAAGCAGCAAGAAGAGCCTGCTTGGAGGGACACTGATGGAGAAGGAATGTTCTAAACACTCTTTTCCCTCGGGCTTATCTGTAGGCCTCCCCAGGAAAGAGGGAAGTGGCTGTTAGCGTCTAACCAAAGTGGGTTTGCATCTGCCTCCGTCCCTGTTGAAACACCCTCAGGTTTCTCACCTGTAATAGTGGTGAGGATTGAAGGAGACCAGGCTCTGCTCGGGAAGCAGATAGTGGCAATTATCCTCAGAGTTTATAATAATGCAGAGTGGACGCTTAATGTCATACCTACACCCTCCTTTCCTCCAGAGCCCCAAGTCCTAACTCAGCCTCAGCACTCTGTCTGAGGGGAGAGAACCCGAGGGCATGGGCCCAACCACTTTCTTCTTTATTTTTTTAAAGATTTTATTTATTCATTTGAGAGAGAAAGAGTGAGAGAGAGCATGAGCAGAGGGAGAGGGAGACCAGACTCCCCGCTGGGCAGGGAGCCCCAGTGGGACTCAACCTCAGGACGCTGGGATCATGACACGAGCTGAAGGCAGATGATGTTCAACCAACTGAGCCACCCAGGAGCCCCCACTTTCTTCTTTAGAACTAGACGTGGGTCAAGATCACACTGGGGCCTGTGGGCCAACTCTGTCCAGTGCTTGGATCAGTTTCAGGGTCCACGAACCCTCTCCAGATACTTACCCCAAGTCACATTTGTTGTACAGGTGGGAGCATTCTTAGCTTGTGTCAGGCATCAGTGACCCCCCAAAATTAGGCACCCCTCTCCTAACAAGAACCAGAGCCAGCTCTAAGAGAACCTATCAGCACTGTTTCCCAGGGAGCCCATGGCTGGGGGTGGGTCAAAGACTCTTCCTCACCCTGGGCAGGAGCACTCCATACACATTGTCCATTCTGGGAACAGATGACTTTGCTTCTATGTCCAGGTCCCTCACTACCTATCTGGAACCTTCATTTCTAACCTTGGCCACCGGCAATAGTAAGGAAGTGGTTGATGACAGCCAACATTTGCTGTACCTTGGCTGTGCTGGGCAAAACGCTGTACGCACGTTATCTCAGTAAATCCTAAAACTCCCACGAGGTGGGTACTGTCACTATCTTCCTTTTACCAAGAGGGAAGCTGAGGCCCAGAGAAGGAAAGTAATCTACCCAATGTTCAACAGCGAGCGGCAGAATTTGAAGCCTCGCAGAACGCACCGGCACCGGAGCGTTCTGCTCTTAACCTGCTGGGCTGGAATGTCTTCTTCTAAAAGGCCATTTGTGGGTACTTGAGATAAAAAGTCTTTAACTCCTGGTGCAGGTGGCCAGGAGTTGCTGCAGGTCCCACCTAATCCCCAGGTAGCCAGGGGTGCTGTGGTGGGCAAGGGGGAATGCCTGCCTCCTCCCCACACCTCCGGGGAGAGTTGCTAGCCAGGGCCCGGTTATTGCCCCCTGCAGGTGCTAATGAGGAGGGAAGGGGAAATGAAGAAGAGCAGCTGAAGGTGGGTTGGGAGAAGCTGCCAGGAGGCTGAAGCTGCCAGGAGGCTGAAGCTGGGACGGCCTCCTTGTAATGCAGTTTGGATTTCTCAAAGAAATTCACTTACCATCTGACCAAAGATGCTCTATGAGACCCTTAAAAAAAAAAAAAAAAAGGAAACTGTTAGTGGTCTGCCCAGAGTGGACCTAAATCGGAGACCATCACCACCCTTGAGCTCGATTCACGAAAGGGTTAGTGTTTTTTTCTGAGGGATGATCCCTGACTTTGATTTAGCGACAAGCCTTCAAACCTCTTTATTTCCATGAGGGCTGATGAGGATGCAGGGATGGGTAGGGCATGACCATTCCCATTGCAAAGAAAAGGAAACTGGGCTTGAAAAAAGTTAAAGGTCACTTTTAGGTGACCTGAAAATCCACAAAAACATGCTATTCCCAGACATCGGACCAAATTAGTCCAGGACTAAAATGAATGGAATGTGCTTCCCCATTCCTTGTCGTCCGGTTTGGGTTGAGTTGTCTCGGGGAGCGGGGGGTAGAACAGGGCCAGGGGCTGTGTGTATGCTACCGTGTCCGCCCCAGGTGTGGGAATGTCCCTCGGCGGGTGGGGGAGGTGATAAGCACCCTGCAGGTAGATGAGAAAGCCCACGGGGTGGAAAACTGCCAGGTCAGCGCAAAGTCATGCTTAGAATGCCTGTAGAAGCCTATGCATCAGGTTGTCAAGAACTCCTGAAGTTTCTGCCTCTGCCGTTAGGAATGGGCGGGGCATTGGGCTTCTGCTGCCTGTGTCCCCCTGAGCCCACCGAGCCTTGCCTTTCCATGATACACGTATCAACCTCAATGTGCCCATGAGATAGGCCACCCTTTCCAATGAGAAGGCGGAGTCTGGGAAAGTGACTTGCTCAGGGTCACAGGGTGGGTGGAGGCTCAGGGTTTAGGTCAGAAAGCTCAGGATTTGGCCAGAGAGCAGGGAGAACTCATCCAGTTTCTACCAGTTGTTCTCCAGCTCTCGAGTGTCCTGGAGGGAGCCGCAGAACGGTGATGTGATTTGGAGTTTGGGCTTTGCGGTTGGGCAAATCCAGTTCATTCTTAGCTCTGCCACCTTGTGTGGGTGATTTAACCTCTCAGAGCCGCAATTTGAATCGGACCAAAGTGGACTCCACGTTCCCAACGCCTAGGGGTTGGGCTGAGCATCGAGAGGATTCCTATCAGGTTAAGGCTCCAACATGAGCTCTGGTGGTTGTTACAGCGATGAGGCTGCAGGGGGCCCCCACTCACTCTGCTTCCTTCCTGGTTTTTCCCCACCCAGATGTGGAGGTGGATGGGCAGAACTGGACGTTTGCTTTTGACTTCTCCTTCCTGAGCCAAGTGGAGGATCTGGTGTGGGCTGAGCTCCGGCTGCAGCTGTCCAGCCCTGTGGACCTGCCCCCTGGCCTGCCACTCTCCGTCGAGATTCTCCACCAGCTAAAGCCGGATGCGGAGCAGGACCCAGCTGACTGCCGGGAGCGTCTTCGGATGGACCTGTTCACTGTCCCTCTGTCCCAGGTTACCTTTTCCTCAGGCGGCATGGTCCTGGAGGTGACTATGCCACTCTCCAAGTGGCTGAAGCACCCTGGGCAGCTGGAGGAGCAGATGTCCAGTTTGGTTGGAGAGTGTCAGCCGCGGCCTCCCACGCCACCCGTCGCCAGCGCGCTCCTCATGCTCTACTCCAACCTGTCCCCAGAGCAGAGGCAGCTGGGCGGCTCCACCTTGCTGTGGGAGGCTGAGAGTTCCTGGCGGGCCCGGGAGGGACAGCTGTCCCAGGAGAGGGGCAGGCGGCGCCGTCGACACCACTTGCCGGACAAAAGCCAGCTGTGTCGGAAGGTCAAGTTCCAAGTGGATTTCAACCTCATTGGATGGGGCTCCTGGATCATCTACCCCAAGCAGTACAATGCCTATCGCTGCGAGGGCGAGTGTCCTAACCCCGTGGGGGAGGAGTTCCATCCGACCAACCACGCATACATCCAGGTGCAGAGCCCTGCCAAAGGGAGGGGAGGCAGGGGGCTGTGGGGGAGAGGGGGCCATACTGCCTGATCGGGGGTGGGGGAGCGGACAGGACTCTGGCTTTGCTTGTAAATTGCTGTTCATTCGTTCACTGTTATTCGGGCACCAACAGTGTGCCAGCTCCTATCCTGGGAGAGACTGATGGCCTGTGACACGATCCTCAGAGGGCCTACATGCGGCCACGCCCCCTTGGGTAACCTCGAACACCTTGCTTCCTTAGGTCTTCTTCCTCGTCTTTCATAAAATTAGGGGTGGAGGGTGTAGACTAGAAGACTTCCGCTTCTCCTCAGCTCTGACTCTTCTAGGAAAGGAAGTTCAGAATCTGGACTCTGGGAATAAACCTGGCTCTGATTCCTACATATTAGCTGTATGATACTGATCAAGCTGCTTACTCTGTCTGAGCCTGACCTTTCCCGCCTGTGAAAGGGGGGTGGCAATGCCATAGTTCATAGCCATGTTGTAGGGTTAAATGAGATGAGATGTTTCCCGCATGTATATCTGCTGGCTGGTGACCGGCACGTTGGATGATGTATCATCACTACTAGAAGTCTGTGATTCACCGATGGAATGGGGGCCACATTTGTGGGGCCATGGTTGGGGTCATCCTGTTCTAGCCACTGTACTTTTGCCACCTAAAATAGGAGCTGGACACCGTTTTGCAGTAGGGAGGGCCCAAGACTACCACCACATGCCACTAATCAGCCTAAGGTCTAGAAGGTGGTGGAGGAGAGCAAAAGGACAATGAGAGGGAGGGAGAAGAGAATAGAGCCTAACATGGTGGCCCTGATATTGGGGTTCAGAGGCTCTGGGGAGCATGTGAGCTGAACTCGGTGGGGCCAGAGCCCTGCAGGACCTTTCCTAGGCAAAGGCCTGAGCCTCTCCTGGGACTTTGCTCCATGAACCTCCCTGCTGCATGATCAGGGGGACCCCCAGTGACCCAGAGAGTCCCAAGAGCAATTCTGACACTCAGATCCAAAAAGAAAGACCTCACTGGACCACAGGGTTGGGGCCCGGTTCCAGAGTGCCAAGGGATTGTTACCTTTTCTCCTACTGACTCTATTTGCCCTTCTCTGGGCAACAAAGCAAATCCCACAAGAATTTCCTCATGACTCTCTTCTGCTTCATGTTTCTGGAACGAAACCAGGAGTTTCTTGGAATTGGCATGCACTCTAGACTAGAACAATAGGAGGACATGTCTGTTTGCTACTGCTTTACCCAGATACAGCCTTTAGAATCTTCTGTTTAGCTCTTTTTTTTTTTTTTAAACAGCCTGTAAAGTTACTTTACATGTTAGGAGTTGATGATGTATATTGGCAGGCTGAATCCTTTATGAGAATGATTTTCTTCTGCTTTTGTACTCAGAAACTGATTTTAACTGACTTTTCTCCTCCAGAGTCTGCTGAAGCGATACCAGCCCCACCGAGTCCCTTCTACCTGCTGTGCCCCCGTGAAGACCAAGCCGCTGAGCATGCTGTACGTGGACAACGGCAGAGTCCTCCTAGACCATCATAAAGACATGATTGTGGAAGAATGTGGGTGCCTTTGAGGGGATCCTGGCGGGGCCCGGATTTGCCTGTTCCCTGGGAAGTTGGGAAGGTCCTAGAAGAGACACGAGAACCATCTAACGCAATGAGGAGACACAGAGGGGGGAAGGTTGCTCTGTTTGCCAGAGGGGGAAGAGCTGCCTGCCCTGTAAAGGAAGGCTCTGTGGGGTCCGGCTCACACAGAGGCTGCTGTCTGTCGGGAGAGAGAGAGGAGCAAGCCTGGGTGGCAGGCTGGTCGGCTGTTCTCTTTCCTGAAGAGACAGTGGTGACTAAAAGCACTAGGGCAAGGGTTCTCTACTTGACTTCTTAACCTATGAACCCTCAGAAATGATACGCAAAAGTTGGGGCGTACGTGCATTTATCTTTGAGGTGGGACAGGTTACTGATAACTTCTATGTATTCTCAAAGGTGGTCTTTGACCACCCCCGCCCCCTGCCAAGATGAAGTTCACCGTGTTAAAGGTGAACTCCGGCTGGTTTAGGGAAACCCCCACCTGCTTCGGGCCGGCCAGTGGCGATCCGCTGGCCTTGTCCGGAGGCTCCCCAGAGTGGGTCTCTGCTAATGAGTTGCACAAACAATACAGCCATTGTGAAGTCCTCCTAGGCCAGCTGGTGCCTTTGAAGGGAGAGGCAGAAACTCCTCCAGAGAGCTGGCCACGCTGGACTCCAGGAGTGGAGCCCTCAGGCACCCCCCAGCCAGCCTGCGTGGGCACACACAATCCGAGTCTATTAAAGTTGGTGACAGTTCACCTCGGTGTCTCATTGTGTGCTGTTAATGAGGCCCCTGAGCTTCCCGTCCAGCAGGGGCGACGGTGGCCTGAGACCTGGGTTATGGTCACACCCGCGCCGCTGAGAAGCTGTGTGGCCTCAGGTGACTAATTCCTTGCTCAGACTCCTCCTGTAAAGTGCTAACATGTCTGTTAGCAGGTCCTACATCATGGACTGTCCTCTGGGCCTTATCCCCATCTCCCCATCTCCCTCTACAGCTTACGAAGCCTGCTGAGCCCCAGGCCTGCCATACCCTCTCTCTCTAACCTTTACCAGCTCTTCTGTTGCTCAGGCTTCGCAGTCGGGCTTGATTTCGGGTTCTACCCAGCAGCCCAGCAGAAGGAACCCCAGCTTTCTTGTGGGAAGCTCTACCCAAAGCACCTGAGCACAGCTTTGCCTTTTGGATGAAAAGACCCCAAAGGCAGCGATCCTGTTTCTCTTTTAGCTGACCTCATTAAGCATTGCCAGAACAGGGGCTGTTTCTGTTTGGCGGGGTGAGGGGGGCCAATCTAGCGGGAATGCGAGTCTATGGTAGTTCTACCCCTGCTTCCCCAGGAAGCCGGTCAACTTCTGCTCCAGGCTTACGAGAATGAGCCCCATCGTGTGGGAACCCCTCCTGACTCGATTGCAGCGATGGCTGAGTCAAGGTAGTAATCCTGGCCTAGGCCGAGGTTGGTGAGGCTAGAGCCAGGCCTGGGCTTGAGAAACCTTAATGCCCTGATTCGGCAACCAAGCCGCTCTAGCTGCTCCTTTCCTGGGGTGGAAATAGACCTGCTGGCACCGCAGTCCCGAATCACAATAGGGTTCTGCAGCTGACTATTCAGAACCCCTGTGAGGCCAGCTTTTTATCCCATCCGGAGGCCCAGGGCCTGACCACACAGCTAGGAGGGGCGGGGTCAAGAACTCGGCTCTGGTCTCTGGAGCCCCAGGGGCACTGTCCTGAATAGCAGCTTAATTGCTCCCCTACTTTGGGGTCAAGGCCTAGCCTCTGGAACCAAACATTTGGACCCAATCCCACTACCACACCGAGGTTCTGGGAAGTGAAAATCCCAACCCTGGGGCTTGAGAGCATCTTCCTTACTAAAGAGGTGCCCAACATTTCTTCTATGGCGAGGGCCAGGAAAGCGAAAGTCCAAGCTGCTTGTGGCCACAGCTGTGGGAGAGTTCACAGTCAGCAGCTCCACTGACTCAGAACAAAACCTCACTGACGAGGCCGGCGGGCACCGAGGAGTGGAACTTCGTTTTGCTGAGCCCTGCTGAGAGCTCCGTGCCGGGCCTGTCGGCAGTGGGTCATCCTGCTGCCGGGCCAGAGGCGTTTGGGGCCAAGCCTAGCAACAGGGCTTCGTGCCCCGGGCCCCGTGTGTGGAGGGAAGACTGCCCCCGAGAACGGAGTCCTGCCCTAACCTGGGGTCAGATGGGGCTCTCACAGCATGGTTATTTTAACGTGCTCTCAAGGCAAAGGTCTACTGTACTTAGAGCCGTGCCAGGCCGGTAGCTGAGTGGGGGCAATTGGACGCCCTACTGTCCTTGGCCAGGGCAGGGGTGGGCCTAGCGGTACGTAGGAGTGGAGAAAAGGAAAGACTGGAAGGAGAGAAGCAGAAACGGGGGCTACCCGGGAGGCGGTTGTCAAGACTCCAGAAGCACCACTGTGGGGTGTTTGCCTCCACCTCGTCTCCCCTTCTCCCCCCGCCCCCGCATTCCTAAGTAGCCTTGGAAGTTAGCATCCTACCTGCCTCTGTGCAGAGGAAAGGATGTATGAAGTGCTAGCAGAAGGGTTTGGCCCCATCTTCCCCTAAGGAGTCCTTCCAGAGGTCCCAGGGCTGGGTGGTGGGTGCAGCCCCCAGGCCTGCTCCACGCCCAAATTCGCTCATTCCCGAGGCAAAGGAGGCCCAGCTGGCTGACCTCTGGTCGCCACGCCGACTGGGCTGTGCTCCAGCCCTTTCCCGAACTCTTCATGTACCAGGCCCCAGGCTAAGCGCCTTCCTTGAGCCTCACAGCCACCCAGGAAGGGGTAGTTCTTAACCCTCGCCTACTTGAGAGAATCCTGGCGGAAGGAACACGGCCTCTAAGCAGCTCGGCTAGACTTCAAGGCTGGCTCAGTCTGAAGCCTCAGAACTAAACCACGCCATTGTCTGGACAGGAAAACGTTTCCTCAAGTCCACTTTTACTCTGCCGACCTCTGTTCACATCTCCAACAGGACAGAATTCTTGTTCGCAGTATTGATACGTGGGACTCACTGGATTAATAATAGCAAGGAATTGGATGCTCCTGCAGCACAGCCTAGTTTAGGACCTCCGAGGGGATGCATTTCTGACAGGTGCCCCTCGGGGCACAGGCAGCCCTCATCGGAAAAAGGGAAAGCCGCTGTCTGAGCTTCCGAGGAGAGAGGAGCCTGCCTACCTGGTGTGTCCGGCCCCCGCATGCACCTGTTCACCACCACGCTTCTGAGGGAAGGGACAGGGCATCTCGCTGCATCTCTGGGCCAGACGGACAAAGCCCGTGCTCTGCCAATGCTGAGAACCGCCCCACGAGGTGGCTCACCATCTCTGCCCATTTACCTCACTGGTCGAGACCCTCCACATGTGAAATCCACAGGGTTTCCCCCAAAATGTAAGCAAATCAGAACACAAGTTGATACTCAAGATCTTTATTGATTTAACTGTAACAGCAACCATTGGTGAGAATTTAATTTTTCCCTAATTTCCAAACACCTGCTGGTTTAGGACAGTTACCAAAAAAAAAAAAAAAAAAAAAAAAACCACACCAACAAAAGTGATCACGGATTCACACGGGACTGCCTCAAGACCGCATGGTGTCCTCCGCTCTCCATCCACGATGGTGAAATGACGGGAGGGGCGGGGGGCGACCACGTCTAAGGGGACGAAGGGAAGACCAAAGAAGTAATGGCAGTCTCCACTTTTCCGTTCAGTGGATGGAACTGGGCCACTGGCGGCACGAAGACAGGGAAGGGCATTTGTTTTATACAGAAAATATCTTAAAGATGCTTAAAATGGACCCCTAGGCATGTGAGTGTCCTCTGGGCTCTCCAAGATGCCTCCTTTGAGGCTTGCCCCTGGGGTACCCAGGTGGGAAGAGGCGGGCTCCCTCTTTGGGGGAGGGAAAGGCACTGGCTCATGGGACTCAGTGGTTTGGCCACGGCCACCAGGAGCAGGATGGCTTACTCGGACAACTCGTCCTTAGCTCGTGTTCCTCCCCACCCTCCTGGTTTCAAGTAAAAATTACCCTTGGCCTGGGCTTGGTTTTTTGTTTTTAAAGATTAAGATGGAGAGGAAGGGGATACACCGGGGGCAAGACTGGCTATTCTGGGCTAGATTCATGGAACTCTCTGTTAGAAGTGTCCAGGAATTTGGGGGGTAAGCACCGGCGAGAGCTCCCTTTGGAAATTTCAGCGTGGCCACATGATTATCAAGCATTGCAGCATCGGTTAGCCCCCTACACTTAGAAAGGTGGCAGAGTAAGAATTTAAATACCCAGGGAACTGTGTTTCACCTAGGCAACATTTCCCCCGGCCATCCATACCGTGTGGTTGGCCCAGGCTGCAGGCAGAGTTGTTAAGCAAAGAGAAACCACAGACCATCTGAACAGGAACTCAAGAGACCTCTTAAATCTAGTTTTGCCACAAGGTATTCACTTCTAGGACCAGCCCAGAGAATGAAATTTAAATTCCAGAGGGTGGGAAAGGAGACATGAATGATTGCTTGAGAAAATAAGTTTGTATCCATCTCCTTAGTCTTTTGTAAGAAATTCCTGAGCTAGCCTCAAGGAAACCTCAGTGCTAAACTGGAAAATCCTTACTAGAACAGGAAATGCCCCTGGGGAATAAGCATTCAAAAGAATCGTGACCCAGTTGCCTCAAGATCTGATTTCATCCTTTATTAAAAGCTGAGAGGTTAGGACACAGGAATGGGGGGGCGCGGTTAACCACACCCCTTTCCAAGTCCAGACAGACACTGCCCTCCCAAAGAAACCGTGCTTCTTTAAAATGATTACCCGGTCCCAGATGTCATGGGTGGGTAAGTGATTGGGTTTCGCAGATTAATAGACAGCTGCTGTGCCTGTGGTCCAGAAACATGCCTCGACCGGCAAGTTCCGGCCCAGATGGAGAGGCAGTGGACTGCCTCTCTGCGGGAGAACTCAAAGGGCCCGGGGCCCTGGCTTCAAGCAGCCAAGATGCTTGACACGCCATCGAATACCCAAGAAGGGGAGAAAGAGTAAAGAGCCCGTTTCTGGGGTCCTGCTGCAGCACAATGAGCCCCTCCTACCAGCTGCCTCGATGGCACGCGGGTCGTGCGCCGGCTGAACGGCGGGCTCTGGGGACAAGCCACCCAGGCAGCAGGCTTCATGCTGCCGCAGCTGTCCGCACCAAGGTCGGACGGTCCCAAAGAGCTGGGGGCCCAAACGCAAAACGAAAGACCATCTATTGTGGCTCTGCCTCAAAAGCAGAAGGAAAAAGGCAAGTCATGGGAAAGTGCTGTGAAGAGGAGTCCTTCCTCGTGGAGGAAGTGCCCTTGTTCTTACGGCTGCCTCAGCAGCAATGCTTCTTAGTCAAGTGCACGCTCCACCAAGCAGGGCCAGAGAAGAGGCAGAGCATAAAGCCAGACAGGAACGTGCATCCTGAAGATGTCTCGAGTCTCTAAAACGTGGCTGGGCATGGGCGCCAGACGCCCAGGAGAGGCTCCCTAGGAATGTGTTCGACTGATCGGCTCTCTTTAAGACACATCTCTATCAGGAAGCCCGGCCTGAGGCGGGCACCCAGGTAAGACACACACTGGATTCAGAGGTGCAATCAAGCACCGACAGACATTTCTAATTCCCAGATGGCCCCTACTGAACTGAGAAGTGGCTTCTTGGGTGAGCCACCCGACCCAAATCTGTTTCAGCTCGTATGGCTGCAGAGACCAGGTACCAACACCTGGACTCTGACAGGGGCCTGGCTTCCAGATGCAATCATCTACTTCACCCTGAATCCGAACCGTGAAGCTTTCATTCAGCCCGGTAACCCAACATCTCATTCACATTTCTTCCTTTGCCTTAACAACCCTGACTCCAATTAGGTCCGCTTTAGTGGCTGAGTTAGAAGGATCCAATTCCCTTTCAGTTCCTGGCTCACGGAGATGCAAAGACGTGGTGCGGAGTCTGAGAGACACAAAGCCTAGGACTCGCCCCGAAGCATCCTTGCACTGCTGGTAGCCAGGCAAACGTAGAGCTCTTTTTATTCTCTTGGGAATCGTCATTTCTTGCCCCCACTCTCCAAACCAGCAGCTGACTTTGGGGAAAGAGAAGAGTGTCTGTCTTCTCTTCAGTTTGGAGATGCAGTAGCAACATCTCTTTGTGTTATCTAGTTTAACCTACCCCCCTGTTGGACTGACTTTATCCTCTGTTGGGGGTGAGGTGATTTTAAGGTAGATCCTCACATTCTTTGATACTGCTCCCCTCACAGGTGGGTGTCACTGCCCTCCCCTGTGTGTCGGCCGGGCTTAGGAGCTTGCTTCTAAGGGACACAATAGGGAAGAGGTGATGGTGTGTGCTTTCAGAGGCCGTCATGGAAGGCACTGCAGACTCCTTCTTGCCCTCTCCCTGGGGTCACCTGCTCAGGGGGGAGCCAGCTGTTCTGGTATGAGGACACTCGCGCTGCTCTACACAGAGACCCGTGTGCACAGAACGCACCAACAAGCCACAGCGCACGTAGAAGTGGGTTCTCCAGTCCTAGCTAGATGACTGCAGACCCTGCCGACATCTTGATGGCAACTTCTGGCGACCCTGTGCCAGAACCATCATGCTAAGCTGCCTCCCAATTCCTAACCTCCAGAAGCTGACAGAAAACATTTGCTCTTTCAAGATTTCAAGTTTGGGGGTAATCTGTCACACAGCAGAAGATAACTAATACAGGTGGGATGACAGAATTCCGGGCTTAACAGCCCAATACCAAGAAGCCAGCTGCTTGACAGGGTGCTCCTGAGGACGTTCAGCTATTTAAACAGAATATGAAGACGTGGTGGTCTCAGCAAACCATACTGTACAGACAGACCAAGACAACGCGTGTCTCCTGCTGGAATTTGGAGGAACGAGGTCATTTCCACCAAGATGGATTGTCCTCAGAGGTTCAGAAACATGGTTTCCTCATAAAAAGAGCAAATGATCACTAAGATTTTAAGAACCATCTCACTCAGATGGTCCCCTAAGGGTTCTCCCTCCCCAAGAGAAAGCCAGGAGAGATTATTCATTCTTCTGGATCTGGTTCACCCTGAAAAAATCATTCTTGAGGCATGGCACAAAGGTGTCATCTGTTACAAGTTAATCTGTTGCCTTGTGAAACGATCTTTAAAATGCAGGTTCATGGAGGTCAAAGTATCTCTCATAGCAGTGGCCTCCAGGAAAGGACACCAACCAGTAAGGAGGGCCTTGCAGAGAAGACTGAAGGAGCAGGCTGCTGCTGTATCACACGGCTGACACTCCCTGCAAAAACTAGAAAGATGGCCTCCGATTAGGGAACCGTGTGCAGAGATTTCCCAAGATGGCAGAAAAGGGGAAAATGGCGCCTTGACATCACTCAAGCTGGCATGTTTTAAATTCATTCCCCGCTGTTCAGCGAGGCCAGATTTTCAAGTGCAGCAACAAAGATCAAGAAGAGGCGCTCTTCTGCTCACTGCTCGACTACCTGGAGTTGGAACCAGGTTCCATGAATGCCAAAGCCAGCTATGAAGAACGAGAAGTCTCATGCCCAAAGAATCAAGCTCCCAGGGGACAAAGGGGTCCTGAGCAAGCTTCTCATGCAAATGACGGTGCAACTGAACTTTTTCCAAGAGTATGGAAAGCGAAATTTGGGAGTTTAATTAAAATCAGAACAGGGATACATTACACAAACAAACAAGGAAATATTTTTTTTGATCATCAATTTTTGAGACTGAAAGCCTCCCCCAAATTTTGGAGATCCAGCTTATTCCTGAGAAACATCAACCATCACAGAAGGTTCACTCTTTGTACTATTCACATTTTGTAGTAGAAAACAGAACAAAGTTCCTTGGACAGCCTTCCTCTCTTCTGTCTAAAATGTGTTCATAAACAGGGCCTTTTCATAGTTCAAAAGAAAAACAAACAGCTTTCTTTCCTAGCCAGTTGGCCTGTTACTCTCACCCTGGGATGTGGTCTCTTAATGAGAGGGTTCAGGGCACCAAATGCGACCAGAAATTCCCAGGACACCAGCGGCTACTTTACTTGTCGTTCTATGAGGACAGAGGTGTTAGTCTTTCTACAAGGTGGTCACTCTCCCGGGATTATTGTGCCAGTCAATAGTCGGGAGGGTGAGGGGGTGCATGAAAAAGCAAACGGGGAGGGAAAGAACGAGGCGCTCGTAAACAAGCCATGGCAAGGCAGAATGGTCCAGTTTGACACACCACCCACTACAAACTGCAAACATGCACACCCAAAACTAGAGGGAGAAGCAAAGAGCTCATCAGGGACTCAGGGAGACAAAGGATGGTGACAGGGAGCAGCAGACTCGCCCATGGACATTTCTCACCTTCCTAACACCGGAAGATGTGTAATTAAAAAGTTGCTGTTCAAAATCGTATTGAAAACATATCTAAAAATAGGTCTGTAGTCATCTTAAAAATAAAAGATCACTCCTCAGATAAGAGGAGTGAGATATTATCAGATACCAACACTTGAGGTATCTTTGATGTGTATTTGAAAAATGGCCTGGCAGAGAGAGAGGTGGGAGGGAGGGAGGGAGGGAGAGGGACAACGAGTATGATGGGGAAGGCAAGACAATGGGGAGAACCCACTTTCGAGCCCATGCTTATCTATCCCAGGAGCCTCAGCAGGTCTACAAAGGAAAAAAGTTTGGTTCTTTTCTAAGAGCATTCTGAAAGTCACCCTTTAAACTCAAACTATAAGACACTGCAATCAGAGACAATGAATATCCCAAAGCTCGGTGGACTAGAAAGCAAGGACTACTGAGTCTGAGTACCCACCTGGTTCAGCACGCTGCCCAGGTCATTGTTCAGGGTCACCCGGCAGAACGCTATGAACCAGGCCTCCCCCCAAGTGCCTGTCGCTTGGGTAGGCCTGTTGCGGGAGCGGGGAGCGGGGAGCGGCAGAATCACCCTGGTGGCTCAGATACAAGGGGATGGGGGGCAACAGGGCACTAGCAGGGAGGAAGGAGGAGAGGAGAGCCCTGCTGCTTCCCAAGGACTCCCCCCTCAGGTGGGGCTCACACCTTTCTGCACAGATGTGCTAAGTGAAGGACTGGGAAGCGGCGCTCGAATATCAAAGACAGAAGACACCCCTGCCAGAGGAAGGAGGGGAAGTGGACCTCAGAAAACGTCGCAGGGTGATGCTAGCAGAGCTGTACAAACTGCACTCTGGCCTGAAGGACAAACAGCTCAGGGTACGAGGGAGAGTGGCTCTCCTCTCCATTACCATTGCCCTCTGATGGCTGTGAAGACCCGACACCCAGACTCCTACAGCTCTGAACCACAGGTGGGAGAGACAGGGAGGGCAGACAGAGGGTCAGGACACGGACAATGCTGAACCCACCACACCTCTGTGTCACTTCCCCAGACTTCCCAGCCAGGCAATTGTTGGCAGGTTGATATTTGATTTGGGATTTTTAAAAAATGGGGGGTAGGGGGAGGACAGGTTTTCTCAACTGTAAAATGACTACGGAAGCCAGAGTTTAACTGCTTTCCTCTGTGGGCTGCTTAGGTCTACGGAAATATGCCAAGGATCTTGGATCAACTCTGTGTAACTGGGAAGGGGGGCAGGAAACAGGGAGGGGAAATGGTCAGATGAAGCTCATCTTCGCATCATTTGGCACCCAGAGGAAGGAAGAGGAGGTCTCGGGGGCTGCAATGGGACTGCTGGCTGCCCCTCTGTCCGTTCACTGTTGATCCGATGGGCCCAATCCGGTGTATACAGCCTCAGCACTGCTGCTTTCCTGCTGCTCCTGCGGGACGGTCAGATGTCCATCTCAAACTGAGCATCATCCCCTAGGAAGAATCAAGACAAGTTTAGCCCCAAAGGAAAAGCCAAGCAGCTCTGTCATTCCTCTGCATGAGGGTCAAAAAAAAATACAAACTCTCCCATTCTCTGCGGCCTTAAAACAAGTAATTGCTTTGGCTGGTCTTTTTAATCTGGAAAAAAAAAAAAAAAGAATGGCACTCAAACAACCCACAAGGAGTTGGATTTGGGGAAGAAGATCCAAGTGAAAACTTGCCTAGCATCCCTCTGGCTACAGGCGGCCCCAGCGGGAGCTCCTTGCCATCTATCATGTCGGCAAACTCTTCTGGAGGCTCTGAACTTTGGCCCTGCTCTCAATCAACACATTGTCCAGAAAAAGCTCATTTGGAATTTGAGGAGGCAGAATGCTGGCTCCCGCACAGAGGTCGGGGAGTACAACCCGGGGCGAACCTCAGGAGCTGGCCATTTCTACTCCCTCTTCTGCTTCCACAGAGACAGAGTGGACTCCTTACTCAGCGCACGCGCGTGTGTGTGTCTGTGTGTGTGTGTGTGTCTGTGTGTCTAGGTATCATAGGCAGTCCTGGAAAATGCGGGAAACAAACCCTATTTCCCCCTGCACCACAAAAATGACATTCTTCTTGTAAGAAATAGATCTATTTCTGAAAGGCAATGGAAATGGGGCCTGTTCAGTTCTATTCTATGTGTTACTCCTAGTCCAGTACAGCCCAGGCAAGGCAGGACTTGAGGCCTGGCTCAAGGACTCATCTAAGGATTTCCTATGCCCTGAGTTTGGATTTTTCCCCGCTCCCGGATTAGATTCACTTATGATTTAGAACCTAGGATTTCCAGAACAGTTCAGTAAGCCTTGGGTGTTGGGAGCTGGGAACCTTAGAGACCTATAAACGAATGTCGGTTGTAACTGAGGCATCAATTTTTCAACCTGTAGCCGACTGACATTTGAATTCCCAGGGCTACCCACTCGGCCCCCCAAATTGGTGTTCTCTTACCAACTGCATGCTTCCTGTCATGATTGTTCAAGTTGTTCAAATTGTTTACTTCTACTTTGGAATCTTCGATTAAGGTGCCAGGGCTGGTGACCCCTGGGATATTGGGCAGATGGCAGGGCGGGGTCTGAGCCATAGGAGAATTGCGACGATCCAACAGAAACTTTCGATCATAAATGATTCGGGTTCCTGGAAAACAGGGTTCAAGAGTCTGAAACAAATTAAGGGGCTATCAACATATAATAAAATCTTTAAAAAAGGTTGAGGGGGGGCGCCTGGGTGGCTCAGTCATTGGGCATCTGCCTTCGGCTCAGGTCGTGATCCCAGGGTCCTGGGATCGAGCCCCGCATTGGGCTCCCTGCTCCGCGGGAAGCCTGCTTCTCCCTCTCCCACTCCCCCTGCTTGTGTTCCCTCTCTCATTGTGTCTCTCTCTGTCAAATAAAGAAATAAAATCTTAAAAAAAAAAAAAAACAACCATATAATATTACTGGGAATTTATTTTAAATTCCATCTAAACCTAACCCTTGAGGGTTCACAGTTCAAGCAAAAAGGATAAGCTTTCTGTTCCCTGCCTGGGACCAGGCCCCTCTGCTGGAGGAGCGCCTTTTCCTCCTCTTCCGCTCATCTTTAAGGCTCAGCCCCAACATCACTTCCTTTACGGAAAACCTTTAAAAAAAAAAAAAATTCTTTCCCGCATCTTACTCCATACATATCACCTATTATAGGTCACCTGTTTATCGATTTGCCTCTCTAAAGCCTGTGACTTCCTTATGCCAGGTCTTAGTTCTATGTGACCTTGGTTCTACCATTTAGAAAGTTTTAAATGAAATAATAAACAAGTGAAAAAATCACCAATAGATAGATCGCTGCCTTTAAGTTGAAGGCTTTCCAAAGGCACTGAGACCACCATTCTTCCCAGACAGAGCTGTGGTAGAAGCTGGACCCTTCTCTATTTTACAAAACAATCTGCAACCCAGTAAGTACTACCAGAGTGTTTTACAACAATCCTTCTGAAGACTGCATTTGACCTGACGAATAGTTAAGAAAATCTACTGCTTCTATTTCTTCTGTCATGGTCAGCCCAAGGTACAAATGGCTATAAACAAGATCTAAAACTAAGCGACAATTTAGAGATGCTTGATGATGGCTTAGTGTAGCGGACGCCTGGGGCTCTGCTCCAGACCCTAGGAGCACAGCTGGCTCAGTGGTCGAGGACATGGCCACTATTCAGTGATGTCTGCTGAAGGAGGGGAGAAAGGGGGAATGGCCACCCAGCACCCCTGTCTACAGAACAAAGGGATGTGGTCAGATTGAGGCATCTTGCTCACACTAAGATTAAATCCAGAGAAGGAAAAGGTTCAGGCATGTAAGTTAAAAGTAGTAGTATATGAAAATTAGATTGTGCACGAAGTTACCCACTTAAAGAGGGAGAATCTAAATACTCCTGCCTGCTGGTCAATGCTTACAGATCCTCAAGTGAAAGCACTCCTTGTCATAAGGAGAGTCTGGTTCAGGCAGATTTCCTCAAATAACATGTGACAGCTACATCCCCGGAAACAGAAAAACAAAACAGCTAACCAATCTACCTGAAATGTGAGGAAGCGAGTGGAAAAAAGCAAGGCATCTACTGCAAGAAGAATGGAAATTCTGGAGTCTTCCCAAAGAAGGAAGGAGATGAACATTTACGCTAAAGAGATGACCCGGACATCATGCTAAGTAGCTGGAAAATGGATTACAAACTCTGGTTTTCTCGGGATCCATATCACAGTAGTACCATGACAGTTTCACGCAAATGCTAGTAAGTCATTTCTTTCCAACTAGATGGAAAATAAGAGTCAAACTAGTGGTTTCTAGGTGAGAAAATGGCCAAAAGAGACTCCTACCCTCCAATTTGCCCCCCCGCCCCCCGCATCCTTGCTTTTACAACCAGAATCAAGTGCTAAACACATTCTCCTCTTGGTACTACAAAATCTGTCACAGGAAAGAATGACTCAGTGTCTCCGAATGGAAGCAATGTTCTCAGATGGGCATCCATTAGCACATGTAGGCATCTCAAAACAAAACCTTTAAGGCTTTCAAACCAACTCCAAAGGAGATCAATTTTTTCTTACTACCTAGTTCTGTTACAACTACACTGCATACACAATCATATTTATGATTTATAAGAGGTGAAAATAAAGTATCTGGCTCTCAGGCTCTCCATGATAAAGTACTAAGACAAATGCCGTGCCATATTTGGCACCTATTAGGACAGTATATTTTTGCAGGTATCTGCACCAGAATCCTCTGGAAAGCTTGTTTAAAAATATTCTACCTGAATCAGAATCCCTGGGGCTTCGAACCTGGAAATCCCTATCTTTAAGTTCCTCGGGCATTCTCCTGTTCATTAAAGTGAGGAACCCAACTTCGGAGCCACCTGGCTGGCTTGGTGGGTGGAGCGTGTGACTCTTGGTCTAGGGGTTGTGATTTCCAGCCCTGCACTGGGTGTAAAGACGACTTAAAAATAAAATCCTAAAAAAAAAAAGAACCCGACTTCAATCTTCTACCAAAAGCCTAGTAACAGTGATCTGAGAATAGACGAAATATGAAAGAAATAGTAAGAGAAGAGGATGACGGAAGTGGCTAGGGGGGTCACTTTGACAGATGAAGCGGACACCCAGAAAGTGACTTGATGGAGCTCACCGAGCAAACGAGAGGCAACACTGGAACCGAGCCCCTGGTGTGCGGACTCCCAGCACAGCCTGCTCTGCACCCTGCCTCTTTGCCCGGGACGCCCAGAGTAGGGCCACAGTGTTGGAAGTGAAAGGAGTCAGACGGTAACTGCCACTTACGCATGAACACTGGGGTGAGCAGCGGATGGGCCGCCCCGCTGGTCCCCCGAGTGCGGCTTCTCCAGAGGCACGCAGTAGGATGGTGGGGCCGTTACTGCCCCCTCGGGAGGGCGACAGACACTGGTAGAAGCAGTTTCTGTTTTTCAGTTTTCTAAGTTTGCCAAGGCCCGGGTACTTATGTATTTTAGAAATTAGGTAATCTGCTTATTTTTGCTTACAGAACAGAAATATGCAGTTTTAAAGATTACGCGAGCAGGCAGGTCCTATAATCCAAGTTCATTTCAGAATAGTAAAGGGGGCCTCGCTGGTAGTAAAAGGGGATGCTGGAGAGGATCATCTCTGAAGGACAGCATGGCACAAACCAGGTCAACAGCTCTAATTACTGTTACCTGTCAGCTCTTTCATTTTGAAGGCTAAATGAGGCAGGCAAAGGCTGAAAACTTCACAGAGGAAGTCTCCGAGTCCTACAGTGGGCTAGAATTATCTTCCTATCTTTACTTTTAGAATAACTGAGAGGCAAAGGCCCACAGCTCATTTATGACAGGCCTCACACCATAAACCTAACCTTAGCAGAGCACCTCTGCATGCCTCCCTCCAACCCCCGGAGAACACTTGGAAAAGTTGGAAATCATTCGTCCCCAGTGGAAAGGAGACACAGGTCTTATGTCCTGTCTCAAATATAATTTTAGGACAAGGAAAGTAAAAAATCTACCTTCACCCTCTTTGCTTTGAAAAATAAGAACTGTAGTAACAACTTAAAAAGGCATCTGGAAATTATGAGGCACGAGTCATTTTGGATAGCAGAAAACAGTTTAACTTTCAAAAAGTGAATAATGCGAATTATTTTGGATGGAAGTTCTTCTTGTACAGATTTAAAACTTTTTACCACCTTAAACAGAAAACAATCTGACCCTTGCTTGATGAACGGGGGTCACCATTCTGAAGATCACTTCATAAACTATGCTGTGGCCTACGAACTCTGGGAGCCTAGGCGCTTTATTTTCCTTCCACTGTACAGAATTCAAATAGCCTGCAAGTGCCCCTTTCCTCATTGTTTCCTCCCTATTAGGCTTGAGAACACCCCCTTTCTCCCCAAGTCTCAGTCAGCTCGGGCTGCCACAACAAAATACCACAGCTTAGGGGCGCCTGGGTGGCTCAGTCGGTTAAGCGGCTGCCTTCGGCTCAGGTCATGATCCCAGGGTCCTAGGATCGAGCCCCTCATCAGGCTCCCTGCTCAGTGGAGAGCCTGCTTCTCCCTCTCCCTCTGTCTGCCACTCTGCCTACTTATGCTCTCTATCTCTGTTAAATAAATAAATAAAAATCTTAAAAAAAAAAACAAAAACAAAAAAACCACGGCTTAAACAAATCTATTTTCTCAGTTCTTGAGAATCCCAAGATGGAGATGCCAGCATGGTCTGCTTCCGCTGAGTGAGAGCTCTCTTCTGCGTATGCAGACCACCACATTTTCAATGTGTCCTTAGGTGGGGTGGGGTGGGGAGGGGGGAGGGAGGGGGTAGCAAGCTCCCTAGTGCCTCTTCTTCTAGGGGCACTAATCCATCATGAGGGCCTCATGACCTCATCTAAACCTAATTACATCCCAAGGCCCCAGCTGCAAAGATCATCACACTGAGGGTTAGGGCTTCAACTTACGAACTTGGGGAAGAGGGGTGGGGGACGCACAATTCACCTATCCTAACCCGATGCTTCTTCTATCCTTGTAGGGACTTTGCAATCAGCGATTCGCTTATTAGAACACTATGTAAAATAAAGAGCAAACGGGCTGGGAGGGGGATGGCTTTCCAGTGAATAAAAGGAGACTTAGTGGAAGCACTTTGCATATTTGCTGTATCACCTCCACTTTTGTTCATGCCTAGGTTTCAAAAGAGTGAGGTTTCACCATCAGATATTCTTAAACTAACATTCAACTTGCAAGTCAGAACAAGATTATTCTTACTTCTGCAGTATGCCAAGCTTGGAACTCTGGGGATGAGGCGGTGAAAAACAATGCACAGGATGAAAGCAAGCTTTCTATTTCTAAATTATATATTAGCAATAGCATATGCATTAAAGAACTGTAATTTGACCAACTAGGAAATAAGCAGTACAGAGTCTACCTAAATGTGTGAGATATAAAGGAAACTTTGAAGAACTTCTACGACGTTGCAGAGGCGATAAAATCCATTTTTTTTACAACTTTCCTGAGATGTAATTCACATATAGTTCAAAGTGTGTAATTCAACAGTTTTTAGCAGATTCACAGAATTGTGCAACCATCATCGTGATCAATTTTAGAACACTGCAACCATCCCCCAAAAGATAACCCATACATATCGAGCAGTCCCCCTCCACCCCGGCAGCCCTAGGAAACCACTATTTTCTGTCTCTACAGATTTGCCTATTCTGGACATTTCATATAAATGGAATCACACAATATGTGATCTTTTGTGACTGCTTCTTATACTTGCATGTTTTCAAGGTTCATCCATGTTTAGTATTTCTCAGTACTTCATTCTTTTTATTGTCAAATATTCCATTACACGTATATATCACATTTTATCAAGTAATCAGTTGATGGACATCTGGGTTATTTCCACTCTGAGTAATGCTGCTATAAACATTCATGTACCTATCTTTGTGTGGACATATGTTTTCATTTCTCTTTGGTAAGAGTAGAATTGCTAGATCATATGGTTAACTCTGTGTTAAATCTTTTGAGCAACCACCAGACTGTTTTCCAGGGTGGCTGCACCATTTTGCATTCCCACCAGCAGTATGTGAGGGTATACACATGGCAGCCCACACTTGCTGTTTTTTATTATAGCTATCTTATGGGTGTGAAGTGGTATCTCATTGTGGTTTGATTTTTTTAAAGTTTTTATTTAAATTCCAGTTAGTTAACACAAAGTGTAATATTAGTGTCAGGTGTACAATATAGTGACTCAACACTTTTATACACCTGGTGCTTATCACAACAGGTATACTTCTTAATCCCCATCACCTATTTCACCCCTCCCCCCACCCATCTCCCCTCTGGTAACCATCAGTTTGTTCTCTATAGTGAAGAGTTGGTTTCTTGGTTTGCCTCTCCCTCCCTTTTTCCCCTTTGCTCATTTGTTTTGTTTCTTAAATTTCACTGTGGTTTGATTTAATTTGCACTTCCCTGATGGATAATGGTTTGAACATCTTTTCATATGCCTACTGGCCATCCCAATGGACATCTTCTTTGGAAAAATGTCTATTCAGATCCTTTGCCCATTTTCTAGTGGGTTGTCTGTTTACTTTTGAGTTTTAAGAGTTCTTTATATTTATGAATACGTGTCCCTTACTCATACATGATTTGCAAATATTTTCCCCTATTCTGTAGGTTGCTTTTTCCCTTATTGGTATTCTTTGAAGCACAAAAGTTTTTAATTTTGACAAAGTCCAATTTATGTCTTTTTCTTTTGTTGCTTGTGCTTTTGGTGCCATACTCAAGAACCTATTTGCTAACCAAGGTCATAAAGATTTGTGCCTATGTTTTTTCCTAAAGGCTTTATAGTTTTAAGCTTTTACATTTAGGTCTTCGAGTCATGGGGTCCAACTTCAGTTTTTGTGCGTGGATATCCAGTTGTACCAGTATCATTTGTTGGAAAGACTATTTCCCCCCATTTAATTGTCTTGGCATCCTTGTCATAGATCAAATAGCCGTAACTGTACGGGTTTATTTCTAGACTCTCAATTCTATTCCACTGATCTATGTTTATCCTTATGGCAGCACCATACTGTCTTGATTTGTAATAATTACTGAAATTGGGCTATTTTAGGTCTCTTAAAATTCCGTATTAATTTTAGGGTCAGCTTGTCAACTTATGCAAAGAAGCCAGCTGGAATTTTGACGGGACTGTGTTGAATGTGTAGATCTGGGAAATACAGTCATCTTAAGAATGCCGTCTTCCTGGGTGCCTGGGTGGCTCAGTTGGTTAGGCATCTGCCTTCAGCTCAGGTCGTGATCCCATGGTCCTGGGATTGAGCCCCACACTGGGCTCCCTGCTCGGTGGGGAGTCTGCTTCTCCCTCTGCCTCTGCCCCTCTCCCTGCTTGTGTTCCCTCTCTGGCTGTGTCTCTCTCTGTCAAATACATAAATAAAATCTTAAAAAAAAAAAAAAAAAAAAGAATGCCGTCTTCCAATCTATGAATGTGGAATGCCCTTCCATCTATTTAGGTCTTCTCCAATTTCTTTCAACAATGTTTTGTAGTTTCCACAGTGTAAGTTTTGTGCTCCTTTCATTAAATTTATTCCTATATATTTTATTATTTTCATGTTGTTAGAAATGGAACTGTTTCCTTTTTTGCATTGTCCATTGAAAGTGTACAGAAATACAATTGGTTTTTGTATACCAGTCTTGTATCCTGCAACCTTGCTAAACTCAATTAATTCTAGTAGTTTTTTAGTGGATTCCTAAAATACATTTGGTTGTGAATGCAAACAAAGCAAATTAATTAGAGGACACCCTGAAGAACTGGAATCTTAAGGGTTGCCACTAATGTTCTCAAATATGGCCAGGGAAAACAGGAGCACAAAGTACAGCATTTTAGGTGTTTGAATTTTAGATCGCTGCAAGCTAAAAAAGTTTCACTGTAGCAGATAGAGAGCAAAAGTGGGGAATCAGCCTGTCAGTGACTAAGGATCTATGGTGTGATTCAAAAGCACCTGACCATTCAAAAAATCAAAACTACTCAAAGAAAAACATTAAGATTCGACTATGAACAAAATGGCAAGAAAAAAACCTTTGTTTCCTTTGTTATATATTGTGTTTACCATGAGATTATATTTATTCCAAGACAAAAACTAAAAAACCTACAATACTCAAGGTCTCTTATACATATGCATGCACAGACATCTATTTTCTAAAGTAAGAACTTGCTGGTAATCCACATTTCATCCAAAGAGCCCGCCACATTTATGTCAGGCCCGTTTCATGTCAACCAATGCAGCCACAAGTAACTAGAAGTCAGTTAATCTTAAATTCCTGAAAAAGGAAAACAAAAGACCATACAAGACATACCTTGAATATAACATTAAAATGGCCCGCGGGGCGCCTGGACGGCTCAGTCAGTTAAGCGTTAGACAGCTTAATTTTGGCCCAGGTCATGATCTCAGGGTCGTGAGATTGAGCCCCGAGTGGGACTCCATGCTCAGCAGGAAGTCTGCTTGAGATTCTCTCTCGCCCTTTGCCCCTCCCCCGGGTGTGTACTCTCTCTAGAAATAAGTAAAATCTTTAAAAAAAAAAAAAAAAAAAAAGGGAGGGCGCCGTGATTTTGATCATTTGATGGGAGTGTTAAAAAAAAAAATTCTCTATTTCACCTTGACAAAGGACGCTTTTCCTTCCAGTGAGTTTTCCATTTCGTTTTCTATAAAAATAATCATGCCCCTTGGATTGAACCAGACATGGGACTCAATCCCAGGACTCTGAGATCATGACCGCCATGAAAAGTTAAGAACCAAAATATCATATATGCTATATACCAGATCTCACAATTTGTGATCAAACTATAATAAAAGCAAAGAAGAATACTTATAGGAGAGTATGTAAATGTTGCAGGCCCTGATACTGTCAAAATAATGGAGAAGTTGACCTACCAGGGAAGTAGAGACGGGATGGATGGTACAACTTTATATAACGGAGAGCTAAATTGACAGATTGTGCCTGGGAGGTTTTGACTCTATTATTTTACATTTTAAAGGTAACTATCAGAAGAACCAGAACCGATAATACAATTTACAAAAACTGATAAATGGAGAAGGGAGCGGAAATGAGAGGGAGAAAGTAATGAAAGTGTTCCAGATTACTCATCTTCCATGACAGGGAATCAATGGTATTATCTAACATTAACAAGCCAAGAAATTGTGGTGCACATGTATGTACAGCAACAGCGGTAACCAATAAAAGCACTAGAAACAAAAACCGTTAAAAGCGGTTGTCTCCTGGCATTTTACTTTGCATTTTAGGTGCTTCTGTTTTTCTTTCTTTTTTTTTTCTTTTTAAGGATTTTATTTGTTTGTTAGGAGAGAGAGAGCAGGAACAGGGGCAGAAGGGGAGGGAGAAGCTGACTCCCCGCTGAGCAGAGAGCCCAGTCCAGGGCTCAATTCCAGGACCCTGGAATTATGACCCAAGTCGAAGGCAGCCACTTAACCAACTAAGCCACCCAGGCGCCCCTTTCCATCTTATTTTTAAAATGTGCATATATTACTTCAGTCTACATGTTTGGACTTCAGAACAAATAAGAACTTTAAAATCTTTTAACATTAGACATTTATAAATTTTCTTCATCCCTTAACGACCAGATACTAAGATAAATCTAATACCTTGACCCCATTGCTTTCTAGATGCTGACATTACCAGGAAAACAGTAAAAACAAAGTTTTCAAAATGGCAAAGACCAAGAAGACCAATGAAAGAGGCCCAAAATTACGCTTACCAAGATGGTTAGGTACGTAAACAAGGTCATTCAAGCCTAAGGGTCTCTTTCAAGACCAAGTAGCTTAGTTTAAATAATTAATCCAGGGATTATGCTATATACTTTCAAGAAATTGTATTAACTTCAAATTAAACCACCTAGAGAAAGCCCACTGTAATGTGGTTAACTGAACAGGGTAGTCATTACTATACTTTCATAGGGTCCCCAGCATAAAGTTCTGTTTAACTATGGCTGCTTCCTATATTAGAAGTAAGCATCTATTCATGCAAAATGACAGCTCAGAACAAGAAACATCAAGTAACTTGCCCAAATTGCATAGCTTGAGTAAGCTGGTGACAAGATTCCTCCAAAGGCTAAGATGGACCTTCACCCCCACACAACAGTGTTCAAGGAGGAAGGGGGAGTGTGGAATTAAACAGGGCTTCCCTCAGGGGACTCTCTCCATCCAAGAGAAAATCTTTCTCAGCAAACCCTTAGCAGACTTTCCCCTACATCTCATTTGGCCAGAAGTGGGTCAGATGCACAACAGACCAGACACTGGGGGAAGCCATGACTGGTAGCCATGGTGCATATCCTGGGGCTTGGCACACTGCCACTTAAAAAAAAAAATGTCTGCTTAAACATCTATTCTTCATGGAGACTCTGGATGAAAAGACAGACTCCTAAAAAGCTCTATGCCAGATAACCCAGAGGAAACTAAAAGCTGCCTAAGCCAGCCCCCTCCAGGGAGGTTGATGGTGGCCAAAATACATTCAGTGTGGGCCACCATCAAATCCCTAAAGTGCTAATAAAATCAAGAGAGGGGCAATTTTTTACATCAACAGAAGGTACAACTGGAGCCTCAGGATCTTATAACTTAGTATGACCAAAGTACTATGGCAAATGGGAGACGTCTAAGGTTTGTGAAAAGCCAATCCTACTGTCCTTTGTTTAACTCTAAGTTTCAATAACTGGGAACAACGACTTCCAAGATATTGTCAAGGGATGGCTCCTGGCCCTGTCACTTAGGACACAGTCATCACAGAACACACGCCTAGGCTGAAAGGGAAGTTGATAATGACTGTGTTCCTACACTGAAGGTCTAGTGTTAGGAGAGCCTTAGAGAACATCTGGCAAAAGCCTGTCATTTTAGACATGAAGCAACTAATATCCAGAGAAGTTAAAAGTATTTGTGAAAGGACACATAGTGACCCAGGAGTCAGGAGAACAACACAAATAAACGAGGTACGTTAAGCAAATCTGGTTCTCTCGAGTCTCAGCTGCAACATGAGTTGAAAAGATTATCTTTTTAGCTAGTACCAGGTCCAAAATGGTATACAAACCACAAACTAATATTAAGTAAATGTCAAAATTATTTTAAGTCTGTCTAGCCCTGACTGTCAGAAGATCTGGATGATAATAAAGTACATCCAGTACGTCCATTTCTATTTTTTAAAAATATTTTATTTATTTATTTGAGAGGGAGGGGGAAAGAGAGGGACAAGCAGACACCCCACTGAGCAGGGACCCAGACACGGGGCTCAATCCCAGGACTCTGAGATCATGACCTGAGCCCAAGGCAGATGCTTAACCGACTGAGCCACCCAGGCGCCCCTCAAATACATCCATTTCTGTGTGGGCTTGAACATTCATCCCAAAATAAATCATCTCTACAAAAATGCCTCACTCTGATTCCAGGAAAATGCTGACTGGATCTGCCAGGTTGCTGACTGTGTCCTGGATCAGTTCTTTGGATTAGATTTCACAGATGTGGTTCAGCCTCTGTCTGTAATACTAATAATTAACGAAGGATCACTGCTATTGGGTATGGGGAAAACATTCAGATTCAAACTTGGCTTTCATTCCAACGGTCTGCTTTCTTCCAAAGTTCCCTCCTCTTGGGCACTTATTTAAAAAATAAAAATAATGCCTATCTATGAACATCTTCCACTTTTCAAGTAAGGAGCTTGAAGTCTACCAACCAAGTCTGTGAGAGGCAAGAGTCGGCTAGAGAGCCCTGGTCTAGGTCACTGTTTTTATCTACTGCCTATTCGTGATTCTAGGAACTTACCTGACCAGAGAACAGTTTCATTTCAACCTACAAGCAGCCTGACTCTAACATAAACAGTCTCTCGGGGTGACACGGGCTCCTCTGAGGCCCAAACGATTAATTACGACATCTTAAGATGAAGAATCACAAGCCTCTCACGCTTTCTGAAAAGTGTCTCTTAACACCTAGACAACAATGGTCTACCTTCACCAGTAAATAGTCAGCATTTCTGCTAGAAGCAGCAGGCCATTTCTAAAATAATCAGAATTGAATGAGGCCAGTATTACCTTGATTCTAAAACCAAAGACATCACAAGAAAAATACAGACTAATACCTCTTCTGAATAGAGATGTAAAAATCCTCAACCAAGTATTAGCACAACAAATTTAGCAACGCATAAAAATGATTATATACCATGACCAAGTGGGATTTATCCCAAGAATACAAGGCTGGTTCAACATCCAAAAATCAACTGACACAATATGTCATGTCAACAGGATAAAAAACAAAAATCACACAATCAACTCTATTTAAGTAAAAAAAAAAAAAAATGCATTTGACAAAATCCAACCCCCTTTCATGACAGAAACACTCAACAGACTAGGAAGAAAAGGGAACTTCCTCAATCTGATAAAGGGTATCTATGAAAAACCCACAGCTAACATCTTACCTAATGGTGAAAGACTAGATGTTTTCTCTCTAACACTGAGAACAAGTCAAGGGCATCTGTTCACACTATCTTGCCACTTCTGTTCAACACTGTACCGAAAGTTCTAGCCAGAGCAATTAGACAAAAAAAATAAAAGGCACTCAGATAAACCACGGAGACATAAAACTATCACTATTTACAGACGACATGCTCTTGTCTACTAAAAATCCCATGGAATCTACACGAATTGAATTGCATTCTCCAGTTCATTTCTCCTTGCTTGTTAAAGTTTTTACTTTCTTAAACCACTCAATGAATTGAACAGCTTCTGTCTGCCAGGGCATTCATCCTGAAGATCTGAAAGATTTACTTAGATGTAAACACTCAGGGATTTCTGAGCTTTTGGCTTCAATGGCCCGAGAACGGGTGCAGGGGACCTTTAAAAACTAGCCACCCATAGGATGCACAGCGGCTGCCTGATAAAACACGGGTTCTAAGGGGCCTTCGCAAAACCAAGTTCCACGATGAACAAATTTGAAAATGAGAGTCTAGGCCTTGCCTATTCAGTAAGGTGAATGACTCCAATTCTCAACTGACTTTTGTTCTATTATTTATAAATGGAGTAACAAAAATCGTTTAAATATTACATCGTTCATAAAAAGACCTGGAAGCCAAAAAAAAGTTCTGCCGCTCACCAACAAACTATTCTCCTGCTCAGGCTGTATTCTTCTCCAACCAGATGAACTAGCTTACTCCACATTAACTGTACCCTATCTGATCTGCACATTTTTACACACACACATAATCAAGCCTACAGTGCAGCCAAACCACGTAAGACGCCTCCTTTTTTTTTTTAAAGTAGGTTCCACACCCAACATGGGGCTTGAACTCACGACCCTGACGTTAAGAGTCGTGTGCTCTACCTACTGAGCCATCCAGGGACCCCTTTGCAAGACCCCTCTTAGAAAACTGTTAAGACTCCAGTCGTAAGTCTTTCCTGAGTAACCCTGCTAGTGTCAGGTTACAGACTCATCACTTTTCGCTCTTCCTATTGCCCACAACAGGCCTCAGCGAGCTGAAGGAGCTGTGCACAGGGCCTTCATACATGCTACACTATCGATTTATAAGAGCTGTCTTCCATGGTCAGACTGCATCTGACTTAGGACAGGCAGAGGCTTTCAAACAGTGCATTGCTATATGCTTTGAGGACGTAGACTGCTGCCTCCCCCAGGCTCAGAATTCAATCCTTTTTTTTTTTTTTTAAGATTTTATTTATTTATTTGACAGAGAAAGACCAGCGAGAGAGGGAACACAAGCAGGGGGAGTGGGAGAGGGAGAAGCAGGCTCCCCACTGAGCAGGGAGCCCGATGTGGGGCTCGATCCCAGGACCCCGGGATCATGACCTGAGCCAAAGGCAGACGCTTAACTGACTGAGCCACCCAGGCGCCCCAGAATTCAATCCTCTGTGAGCAAAAAATGCACCCAACATAAAAACTGAAGTACATCTTCTTTAATATATACTTTGGCAGCTGATGAATATGAGACCTCAGCTGAATCTCCCACAGAATGACAAACATGTTAATAATTTGGGTTACTCTGAGATAAGTAAACGCAATCTTCCTCAAACACAAGGCAGAGGGACTGAACACCTTTCATTATGCTTTTCATGTACTTCTCCCATGTCATAAGGAAGTCCTTTGGTTAATAACGAAGCTAGGGAGCCAAGTAAGTACATTTGTTGGTTCAGAAGGTTTTGGCCTAGAATAAACTCAACCCAAGGTCATGGAGTTAGAAATTTCACAACAGTCAGAAACTGACCTTCCTTCCCCAGATCTACATAGAGCTCTATTCATCTCCCAAGAAGGGAACCAGGTCAAAACTTTGGACTCCTCTCAAATACTCTTATTTTACTATAGCTCACTCCAAGAGGATTATTTTCCCTTCTTCCTACCTTCTTTATTTCCAGACCCTTGCAATGGCCTTCAGGTAATTCTGACCCAGCGAACCCATCACAGCAACTCTCCAGCTGGCCGAGGAAACAGCAGCACGAACAAGATTTTAGACCATCACAGTTAGTTCCCCGCTGGCACTCTTGTTATGGCAACAGCACTTTTCCACAGCTGATGAGGATGTTATGCAGGAAAAGAAAGGCAGAAAGAAGGCTAAAGAGTTCTCTCTGTTTCTGTTCGTTTCCCAGAGCACAACACTCCTAGAAGGAGAAAGTTCAGAACTTACGAGAGCATCAGGTGCCTTCCAGCTAACCAAAGTGTTATAAAAGTGAAGACAACTACAGTAACTTTCCCTTCCACTGAGGCTAGATGTAGCTTCTCAAAGGAAGAGCCAAATAGCATCCTCACTCCTCCACAGGCAGATAAAACAAAGTAAAATAAAATCCAAGGGCATTTTTTTTTTTTTGCCTTGAATTTACTCAACAAAAATGTTCCTCCTCCTTAACAATGAAAACAGGTAGGTACTCTTCTAGCAGTTTGAGAAATCCAAAGGTCAGAGCAAGTCCGTTTCCACCCACCTCTCATTTCCTAAACCATGAGAAGGCAGTTTTGAGAAACCTTCCCAAGGGGTAGGCTGTAACCTCTGATCCCCCAAAAATGAAGAACTCTCAAAGGAGAAGAAATCATAAGTTCACTATGTTGTGAATGTCCCTGCCCAGTCTGATCATTTAGGGCATTCAGCACATCAACTGTTATCTTGGAATACTGCCAACACGTGTATGACACTCCAGAAGGTTTCCAGAAGTTTAAGACAGGACATGCTAATCCCCTTCCTTCCCACTAAAGAGAGATTTCCCATGCAAGCTTACTATCATTTTTCTTAATGTTTTCACACCTGAAATGTATGTTAGCACTGGATTCTATACGGTTTTTTTTGTTCTAAAACAAAAAATCTTATCAGTCCCCAACCCCCTTCAAGATTTTAAGATCACTGAGAGCAAGGACTGCATTTTCCTACTTTGGTTTGTGGTGCTCTTTTGTGCAAAGCACTGCACTAGGCCCACAAAACTCATTTAAAATACCTAATCACATTAATTCAGGTGCCTGGAGGAGACCAAATAACAAAACTATCTTCCCCTGGCTCAATTATATGGTGGGAGAGAGAGGAACGTACAAGAGAGATGAGCAAACCACCAGAGGAGGGGAAAGTTTCCAAAGGGGGAAATATTAAATCAGTAACTACTGCACATCTAAACAGCACTGAGTTAAGAGTGATTAAATCCAATCCCAACAGTGCTATATCCTATAAACGCATTATGTTAAGTCTTCGTGCTAAAAATCCAAAGATTACAACCTGCTCTACCAATAAATACAAGTTCAATGTAATAGATGAGCTAAGATGACAAGTATTTAAATCTGAAACAAAAAACTGTGTACAGAAACTATCGGGAGACAGGTTAAGTGATATTTGAGAAAGCAGTAGTGACTGTAAGTTGGAAGGAAGGGTAAATGAATCAGTATTTCTGGCAGAATCTTTCTAAGCACTTAAGGAACTAATCCAGACTATGAAACAGGCTTCTATCTTTAAAGCAATGTTTAAAGACTGTGTCCTTATTTTAAAAGCAACGTAGCTTGGCTGTTTGAAATATGCCCGAAAGGTACCCCCTCTGTGGCTCTTCCATCAGGGGAATAATGATTAATATATAGCTAAAAGTTCAGTTCCTTCCCCGCATAAATAATAGTTGAGTGCAGTTGTTAACCATGACATGTTCTCAACGGCTAGAAGCGCGGGCATTTACTGACCAGTACCACAAAGAATTTTGCAAGAAGTTATAAATCCCTTCCTATCACCTTGGAAAACAGTACCCATTTCTTAAAAGCTGTCAGCTCAAGTTCAGGACAACTCTATCTGGAGCAGATACTGGTCTGCCAAAATCTTTCACGATCAAAAAGCAGGATCGAAGCATGCTCAGGGGCTGGCCTTGAACAGATCAGGTCACGAGGGAGGGTTCTCCTCACGGAGTCATCCCACTGTCCTGCAAAGTTAAAGCCTCTCTAAGCCCAGCTATCCAAAAACTCTGATGAACTCCTCCTGCTTGGGTCATTTTAAAGTCTTCTAAGGCAGCCACCCGTCCCCTAAAGTGGCCTGGATGGATTCCTCTGTAGAGCTCTCTCCTCATTTTTATCCCTTGTTGGCAAAAAAGTCTTCCTACTCTGTGGGCCTTGCTATTGTGCAACCAATTCAAGGATCACCCGGGCCTAACTGCACCGGATTGGTTGTAGTTCAACTGGTGAGCCCAGCCCACAGGAACGAAGCTAGCCATCTCCTCCGGCAGAGGCTGCCAGCAAAGTTCAACCCTCTAGAGAGGCCACCCCAACACCAAAAGAAGGCAAAGTTCCGAAGTTAAAATGAAGCGCCATCCCTTCAATAAGGTCCCACAAGATTGCTCTCTAGTCCCCTCCCCCTGAAGAACAGCCCAGTCAGGGAACACACAACCTTTGAGCTCCCTTTTCCCGTGACAAATTCAACGTGGTTCACCTCCACCCCAGTTGTAAACAGTTCCTGGTCATACTTCGAAAAGCAATGCTCGGAAAACTCTCCCTGCGCTGCCCTTCCCCAGAACCAAGCAATCCCACCGACCCGGGTGCCCTTCTTGCCAATGCCCTCCTCATCTATCCCCAAAAGCGTCACCGCCAAAAACCTATCGTCAGGACTGCCAGCGTTCTACTACCCCCACGTCCTTTCCCTTGGCTATTTCTTGAGTATTATTTTATCATTCTCTCCCCTAGCCTGAGCCTGGGGACTCCCCGCCCCCCTCTCGTGGGGCCTCGTCCAGCAAGTAAACAATGCTGTCAAAGCAGGATAACGCTGGGCGAGGCGTCCAAACTCTACATTCCAGCCTCCTCCTGCCGTTCTAAAAGCAGCAAAACAAGTCATCGCAGAGTCCCAAGAGCGAAATACTCTGCCTGTTCTTTCTAAAAAGGCCCGGGACAGAGCTCCAAAATCAAGCATTAATGTGCACAAATGCACGACAGGCAAGAGGCAGAGGCAACGCAGAACGAGAGCCAGGCCAAGTGTAGACGAATCGGCCCAGGAGGAGGCAGAGGGGGGAAAACTGGGTCGAGCGGGGAAAGCTGCCACGAAGCGGGAACAAGGGCTCCCCCCCCACCCCGCCCAGCGACGGGAGAGCCCCGTTCCCAGAGTGGGCGCGCGCTGAATCGAGTTGCAGCCAAGAGAGAACGCAAAGTTAAGGCTCCCGAAAGCAGTCTCACGGGGGCTTTGGAGGAGCTGGGGGGCGGGGTTGGGGGGCTTTGGCGGAGCTGCGCTTGCGGAGGCGGCCACGCTTGGACACGCCCTGAGTTAAAGGCCCGCGGCGGGAGGCCGGCGAGGACGCGGCGGAGGAAACGGGCTGCAGGCTCCGGCCGCGGCGGGGCGGCCGGCGCTCACCTCCCGGCGTGGTGGAGAAGAGCGTCCCCCCGGGCGTGGTGCAATAGTCATGAGGTAGCTGCGCGGCGTCGCTGATGGGCACGGTGCGGGTGGGGATGGCGCGGCTCTGGCTGGGCTGGTGGCCGCTGCCGGCGGACGAGGACATGGCTCTGCGCGCGGGCTCTCGGGCTTTGTCCGGCGGGCGGGTAGGCGGGGGGCGGCGGCGGCGGCGGCGGTGGCGGCGGCGGCTGGGGGCCCGGGCTGCTCCGGCTGCTCCCGCGGGCGGAAGGGCGGGCGGGGCTGGGCGCGCTCCGCTCGCTCCTCGCTCGCTTCCTCTCGCTCCCTCGTCCCGCTCCGCTCCCGCCGCCGCCCTCTCAGCCGCCGCCGCCGCCGCCGCCCGATCCTCCGGCCTCCGCCAGCAGCCCCAGTAGCAGCAGCAGCACCAGCGGCAGCAGCGGCGACGACGACGACCGGAAGCGGGCGAAGGCGGGAGCCAGAGGGAGTTCGGGGAAACGGGTCGGCGGAGGTGACGTAAAGGGGGCGGGGCGAGGGGCGGGGGCGGGGCGAAGGCGAGGGGGCGGGGCCGCGGGCGGGGAGGGACTGAAGTCCGGCGGGCCGGCCGTGAGTCCGACGGAATATACGCGAAGTGTTTGTGGGCCGCGCGAAGGTAGGTGCGGAAAACTTAAGTGGGGTTTTTTTCCGATTGCAGGTCAACACCACTTTACTTGAGCCAACTTCCGTTCTCTAGCCATCTAAACAAAAGTGTAATTTTACTTTTAATTGCTCCATATTAAGTATAGGCGATGCATGCGCCATGTGTTAGAAAAAAAAATCAGAGCTGAAAGGTTGTAAACCACTGTCTCCCAGTTTCCCAGTTCCCCTTTCCCGGGGAGACCACGGGTGCCAGCTGTATACTCGTGTATCCCTCCAGAGACAGTCCCTATATACACACATAATGCAACATATAAACATTAAGAAAACAAAGAGATTAATAGCTACCCGTGTCGCCAGGATGAGTACTGTGTTAGAAGGGAACTGGAACACAGGGTAAGGTTAAGAACACGAGGTACCTGAAAAATCTTGATTTGGAACGCTCTTCTTTCCTCTAGGGGTTCTCAAACTTTTCAGTCTCAAAGTTTACATTCCCAAGAATTACTGAGGATCCCAAAGAGCTTCTCTTTGTGTGGTTTTATCTAGTTGATAATCACTGTATTAGAAATTAAAACAGATTTAAAAAAAATGTTCATTAACTTATAAAGTTAATGTCATTACATGTCAACATATTTTTATGTTAAAAATTCTATTTTCCAAAACAAAAAGAAATTACTGAGAATAGTGGCATTGTTTTACATTTTGGCAAACATTTTTTTTTTTTTAAGATTTTATTTATTTGACAGAGAGAGACATAGCAAGAGAGGGAACACAAGCAGGGGGAGTGGGAGAGGGAGAAGCAGGCTTCCCGCAGAGCAGGGAGCCCGACGTGGGGCTCGATCCCAGGACCCTGGGATCATGACCTGAGCCGAAGGCAGACGCTTAAGGACTGAGCCACCCAGGTGCCCCTTTGGCAAACATTTTAATGTCTGCTTCGTAGAAGACAGTTGCAGCCTCACGTCTGTTTCTGCACTCGATCTGTTGTGATGTGTTATTTTGGTTCAAGTATGTGAAGGAAACCTAGATTCACACAGGTAAGTAGATGAAAAGAGGAAACCTCACAGAATCTTGGAAAGGGCCTCAGGGACACCCCCCCCACCCCCCCGCCGGGACTTCCAGACCACATTTTGAGAACCGCTGCTCTAGGCAGCACTGGCTCTGCCCACAACATACCCAGAATGGAATTGGCAAGAGACTCATGGGTACCACCAACACAGCTAGCGTCATTCCCATTTTGCAAATGAGGAAATTGAAGCTAAGAGATATTGAGTGTTTCGCCCAAGGAAAACAGCGACTACCTCACCACTGAGAGCGCCAAACAGTTAGTAAAGACACAAACAAAAGAACTTACACAGTGAAGCAAATATTGTGATTGGTGGTCACATTGGGCCAAAGCACGACATGGAACTGATTTTGTGGTGAGTGTCCAAAAATTCAGGAAGAAGAACCCCCTGCCTGCCCCGCAGCATGGAGGTCCCCAGAGTTGGAGGGGACTGAGCTCAACCTTGAAAGATTCCATGGTTCTGTGGTTTTGCATATGTCAAAACAAGGACAAGGCTCCTGGCTGGCTCAGTAGGTGGTGGAGCTTGGGACTCTTGATCTCAGAGTTGTAAGTTCCAGCCCCACCTTGGGTGTAGAGATTACATAAATAAATAAATCTTTTAAAAAGGAGAGAGAGAGAAGGAGGCACTTTCTAGAGGAAGGAAAAGGTAAGATACTAGTTTACATCTGTGTAAAGCTTACAGACTGTGTGATTACAACACGCACTCCGCCTTGATCTCTCTTTGATTATAGATATTGGGGTGTTCTGGGAAGAACAGGGAGCTCTTTCTGGCCAGAGATTGGGTTGGAATATGGAATGAAATGAAGTAAATAAGGTTGACACCAGGGCATAATTTTGAAATTGCAGAGACAGGGAAGTATCATCTGTTTTCTAATTCATTTTGACAGGCAGCCTGGAGTACAGAAAGAAGCTCTCCGATTAACAGCTCTGTGACCCCAGGCAAGGTACTTACAATCTCTGAGCCGCATCCATATTACGGAGATAACACTGTTACCTCACTGAGTACTCCTGTGAGTTAAGCGTATGAAGTGTTTTAACAAACGATTGTGTCCTAGGAAGGTCATACTGAAATTAATGGAGGTCTAGAATTTTCTTCTGAGGAGCTCTGGTGTCTTCTTTCCCCAAATAGAAGGTATCATAGTCACCTCTTCTGGTTTCTGATTTGAAATTAAATGTGTGTGTGTGTGTGTGCGCGCGTGCGCATGCACGCGCACTCACAGGCACATGCACGCGCACACACACGCATGTACACATGGTTGTGTGTGTATGTACATGTATGGATGGATTTCATCACCTCTAGAATATCCTTAAAAAACCCCCACTCAACTAATTTTTTCAGACCCTTTCTAAAAACTTGCTCTTTTCTTGTGTAACAGCTTTATTGAGATATAATAATTTACCATAAACTTCAGCTGTTTAAAATATACAATTCAGTGGTTTTTAGTATATTCACAAAGCCATTCAACTATCATCACCACTATCTACTTTCAGAACATCTTTTTCACCCTGAAAAGATACCCAATATGCATTAGCAGTCACTCACATTTACCTCCAACCTCCTCAGCCCTAGGCAACCACTAATCTTTGTTTATATAGGTTTCCCTATTTTGCGACTGGTTTCTTCCATTTAGCACGTTTTCGAAGTTCAACTATGGGTAGCACCTATCAGTACTTTGTTCCTTTTAATGGCTAATACAAATTGTACTGCTATAAACATTTGTGTACTAGTGTTGTGCAAGTGTATGTTTTCAGTTCTCTTGGGTGTACACCTAGGAATGGAATTTTAACTGTAGACTTAACCATTTGGAGAACTCCAAGGCTGTTTTTCAGAGTGGCTGCACCATTTCACGTTCCCACCAACAGTGTATACAGGTTCCAATTTCTCCACATCTTTGCCAATACTTGTTATTATCTGTGTACGTGATTATAGCCATCCTAGTGGGTGTGAAGAGGTATCTCATTGTGGTTTTGATTTGCACTGCCCCGATAACTAATGGTATCGAGCGTCTTTTCATGTACCTATTGGTGTTCCAGAATATATCTTCTTTGGAGAAATGTCTATTCAAATAATTTGCCCATATTAAAATTGGGTTATTTGTCTTTTATTGAGTTTTAAGTGTTCTTTATAAATATTCCAAAAACTGGAACCTCATCAGATATATGACTTGCAAATAATTTCTCTCATTCTTTTGGGATATCCTTTCACTTTTTTGATGGTAACCTTTGAAGCACAAAAGTTTTTAATTTCAATAGTATCTTATTTATCAGTTTTTTTCCTTTGGTTGCTTGTGCTTTTGGTGCCATAGCTAAGAAACCATTATTTAATCCAAGATCACAAAAATTTATGCCTGTGTTTCTTTCTAGAGGTTTATAATTTTAGCTCTTACTTTTAGGTCTTTGCTCCATTTTAAGTTAATTTTTGTATATGGAGTGAGATAGGGGTTCAACTTCATTCTTTTGCATGTGGATAACCAGTCCACCTGGTACCATTTGTTGAAAAGGCTGTTCTTTCCCCATTGAATTGTCTTGGCAAAAACTTCCTTCTTAAACTGACATTCTCTGGGGATATGTACTCCCAGATGAGGAACTCAAGAAGGTGGGACCATTGTAGGTTGGCAGAGTACTTTTAGAAGCAACTGAGCAATAACTGTGACAGCAACTAACGTCCAGTGTCTCACTCTTTTAACTAATTTATGTATACCACGGCTTCATATATTCCTGACAACAACCCTATAGAGTAGCCTCCGTTATTATAACCATTTTACAAATGGTGAACTGAGGCTCAAGGAAGTTGAATAACTTGTGTAACAAATTACTCCAGACCTTGTGGCTTAAAAGAATACATATTTGCTATCTCTCAGTCTTTGAGGGTCAGGAATGTGAAAGCCACTCTCTCATGAGGTTGCAGTGAGGATGTTTGCCAGGTACGTACTTATCTGAAGGCTTGACTGGGGTCAGAGGATTTGCTTCCAAGCTCATTCACTGGCAGGGGATAGGAGGCCTCAGTTCTTCATCATGTGGACCTCTCCAGAGCCGCTTGAGTGTCCTTGTGACATGGCAGCTGGCTTCTTCCTGAGTGACTGCACTGCGAGAGGGAACACAGAATGAGCTACAGTGAATCTTATGACCTGGCCTTGGAAATCACCTATCATGTCATTACTTCTGCCACATTCTGTTCATTAGAATCGAGTCACTAAGTAAGGCCAAAATTCTCTGGGGAGGGAATTAGGCTCCACCTTTTGAAGGGAGACATATCCAAGGATTTGTGGACATACTTTAAAACCACCACACTTGCCCAAAGATTATAAGTGGGTTTTTTTTTTTTAATTTATTTTCGGGGGGGGGGTTGGAAATTTGTATTTATTCATTCCAGAGAGAGAGAGAGAAAGCATGAGCAGAGGGGGCAGGCAGAGGGAGAGGGAGAAGCAGACTCCCCACTGAGCAGGGAGCCTGACACAGGGCTCAATCCCAGGACCCTGAGATCATGACCTGAGCCAAAGGCAGATGCTTAATCATCTGAGCCACCCAGATGCCCTGATTACAAGTGTTTTAACAGAAGCCCAGTGTGCAAGCACTCATAAATCCCTGCTTGCACCACACTTGTTAATGTCCCTTTGGCTAAAGCAAGTCACATGGCCAAGCCCAGAAGCAATGGAGAAGAGGACAGGAGCCCAGGAGTTAGAGTTCACTGGGGGCCGCCAATGTAACAGTCTAGCACAATGCACTACCTTTTATCTCCCTGAAATATTGGAGTCTTTTTGGAGTTGTCTTTTCCAACTTGCGTTGTCTCTGTTTCCTTGGGTTTACTTTCTCTGCCTGTTTTTAAACCCCTTTTTTCATGTTAGAAGCATTCCTCACATGCCCGATGATCTTTGGCTGTCCATTCATGAGGGGCTAAAACACTTAAAAGGACAGTCTGAGGTAGAGGGGAGGCTTGTTTCAGGGTGAGATTCTCTGTGCGGTCATCAGATCCAGACCAGCTATTTCACTGGGGGTCCCCCAAATGTCAGTATCTGTAGATGTTTTATCTTCTGCTGGTCAGTGTTCCCCAAAAAGCATTTTCCTGCCTGGGGTGTGGAAGTCTGGACCTGGGTTCTGAAAGCCAAGCTGGGGCCAGGCAGGGAGTAGGAACTCTCTCCATTCAGAATGCAGACTTTCACTTTCAGTACAGCACCTTCCCAGGGCCACACCTGGAGTGTGTCTCTGAAGCCCCAGGTGTCCCCAAGACCTGCTGTATATCTTGCTCAACTTCTCTCAAAGGTAAACCTCGTATCACCTGTGGGTGTGCCAGAGGGAAAGGTGCTTGGCTGGGCAGGATAGTGGAAGAGATTTGGGGGTTCCAGCTGTTCCTTTTAAAGACTTTAAGCCAGAGGCACCTGGGTGGCTCAGTCGTTTGGCATCTGCCTTCGGCTCAGGTCGTGATCCCAGGGTCTTGGGATCGAGCCCCACATCGGGCTCCCTGTTCCACGGGAAGCCTGCTTCTCCCTCTCCCACTCCCCCTGCTTGTGTTCCTTCTCTCGCTGTGTCTCTCTCTGTCAAATACATAAATAAAATCTTTAAAAATAAATAAATAAATAAAAAATAAAGACTTTAAGCCAGTCTTTCTCTCTCCAACCACACCTTGAACCCCTGACCACAGAGGTACCTGGAGCCTCCAATCCATGAGCCTTCCCGGAGCGCTGATAAAAACTGGCCTTTTCCTTGTTAGCTGCTCCGCCCCCACTTTTCCCTACCCTGTAGAGTCACTCACCACGCGGCTCTCTGCTTTCCAGCTTCCAGAATGTTGTTGCTCTCACTGGTCCTCTGCCATACGTATCCTGTCCTGACTTCTTAGTCTTTATGGGTTTATGCTTTTAAAAAAAAAATTCCTCTGCTCTCACTTTAGGGGGTGTCTAATGGGAAAACACATAAATAGCTAAACGTGTATGTTTACCTGGTTTCATTTAAAGAATGCAATACATTTTTTTTTTTTTTTAAGATTTTATTTATTTGACAGAGAGAGACACAGCGAGAGAGGGAACACAAGCAGGGGGAGTGGGAGAGGGAGAAGCAGGCTTCCCGCTGAGCAGGAAGCCCGATGCGGGGCTCAATCCCAGGACCCTGGGATCATGACCTGAGCCGAAGGTAGATGCTTAACGACTGAGCCACCCAGGCGCCCCTGCAATACATGTTTTTAAATAGCCTGTCAGGAGTCAGTTGCAGTAACAGAAGAGGTTTGTTCAGAGAAGTGGGTGCTTGAAAGAAACTGGGTGCGCTCGAGGAATGGGCTCCAGGCTGGGCTTCCAGGAATGACCCTCAGAACCCTGCAGAACCGACCCTCCGGGAGAGCCGCCACCCGGACCAGAGTCAGGAAGCTGTGGAGTAAGCAGCTACTGGCCCAGCCGCCAGCCCCACCATAGTCACCCTCAGGGATCATGGAGCTGCTGTCGGACTGGTGGTTTCCAAGCCACACCACACCCTCTAGATCCATCCAGATAATGGAAGCCTGGGCCAACAACACTGCTCCCCCCACTTAACTCAGTTCTGAATTCAAGTCTTGTGTGAAGGCATCTGCTGGTATAACCCCGATCCCTGAAACACACATCTGGGGGTCTTGCTTCGAGGGAACATGAAAATGCCATTTTTTTTAACTTTGCACCCTCTGCATTGTGAGAAGGCACAGCAGAAGGAAGTCAGAACAGGCTTTGAGTGCACCAATCTGCCTATCCTCCATGAAGGGTAAGGAAATGTGTGTAAATGCTTTATAACTGGACACTTGGATTCATTCCCACTGTTCTTCTCACTTCACCTAATTTCCTTCCTCCTAGCCTTTAATTAGGGGTTAAACTCCAGAGGCATCCCCTCTTGCCTTTGGTCAGAGATTAACAAACTTTTTCAATAAGAGGCCAGAGAGTAAATATTTTAGGATTTGCAGGCTAGATGGTCTTTGTCACAAGTATTCAACTTTATCATTGTAGCAAGAGGGAAGCCAGAGACCATGTGTGAACAACTGAGTGTGGGTCCAGTAAGACTTCCTTAACAGAAGCAGGCAGCCAGCTGGATTTGGCCCATGGGCCATAGTTTGCAGACTCCCATATTTGCTCATACTGTCCTTTAGCAAATCCTTAATGAGCACCTACTATGTGTTGGGTACTTTCTGGGGGAGGGAATATAGCAGTAAACAAGACAGAGGCGCCCCAGGTCCCATGGAGTGAATGAACATCCTGCCTGGAGTGATGGTCTCCTCCCCTTCCCCTTTCCTGCTTAGCCCACACTCTTATTCAATACTCCATTTAGGTTGACCTTCCTTGACTTCCCGCTCCTCCGCCAGGGTCGGTTCCCTCCCTCTGAGCTCCCGCAGTGCCCTGTGCACCCTGAGATCACTTGTACCCACCTCATGCAGGAGCTCTGTTGGCTTCTGCATCTGGTCCCCTGCAGGACTTCTAACTCTACAAGGACAAGGACTTCCTTGCCTCACATCCCCTGGGGCCTGGCTCAGAACCAGCCTGTGGTCTGTACGTGCTGATCTGACTTTAAAAAGCTTTTGTGGAAGCTGAGATATAAACAGGAGACGCGGTTGTGGGCAGATTGGTCTGGTGTGGCTCTCCCTACTGAGGTTAGAATTTTTGTTTCTCATTTGGGTGATGGTGTAATTGACATGCACCCCTCTCAAGTGTGCTTGCCTCTGAGTTTTGACGAATGTTTCCATTCTTGTAAACAGCACCACAGTCAAGATACAGAACATTTCATCACACCCAGAAGTCCCCCTTAGCCTTTTTCAATCAACCCCCCCCTCATCAAAGCCCAAACCCCATGCAAGAATCACTGATGTGCTTCCTATCACAACTGATTCACTTTGTCTGTTCTAAAACTTTGTATAAACGGAATCATACCATATGTATTGTTTAAGATGTCACTTCTTCATGCAGCATAACGTTTTGCTTGTATGAGTAGTCCATTCCTTTTTATGACTGAGTAGTAATCCTCTTATGGATATATCGCTGTCTATTTGTCAGATGAGAATTTATTTTTTTTAAAGATTTTAGTTATTTGAGAGAGAGAGACACAGTGAGAGAGGGAACACAAGCAAGGGGAGTGGGAGAGGGAGAAGCAGGCTTCCTGCTGAGCAGGGAGCCTGACGCAAAGCTCCATCCCAGGACCTGAGCCGAAGGCAGACGCTTAACGACTGAGCCACCCAGGTGCCCCTGTCAGATGAGAATTTAAAGATATCTCTGCCTCCTCCCCCAGAGCCTACCATGGGGGACTAGGAGAGTCTCACGTGGCCTCAAATATACTAGTTGGGTATTATCTCAGAATGAGGTTATCTAGATAGTTGGGGATTGAGAAGCTGCCAGGGCAATTGTGACCCCCACAGACATAGTACCCCGAGATCCATACCTGAAGTCCTGCCATTGAACATGCAAATTATTGATTGAACATGCAAAATACACCACATATGGGCAGCCCTTTCTTGGAATGCTTAATATGTATTGATATAATTGGACTTGCAAAAAACGAAAGTGGCCTGGATATCCCCGACCCAGGGATGTCCTTCCTGGAGTCTGTTATTTCAATGGTTAGCCACCCAGGCTTTCCAAAACTCATTCCTTCTCCCTGCATTTATCTGGTGACTGTGTTCCCTCTGGTCCTGTCTTCCCCGGGGGCCCGAGGAAGGCTGGCCCCACCCTCTGTAATGAGGCCATCCACTCAAGATCTGTATCATCATAAGGATAATCACCCCTTACCTTTGGATAACACTTTTCCACTTTACAAAGCACTTTCGGACCATCACCTCATGTAAGCTGAGCCACAGCCTTATGATGGAGACAGGCTGCTTATTATTCTTATTCTTATTATTCTTATTATTATCCTACATTTTACAGATAAAGAAACTGAGGCTCAAAGAGGTTATGACTTCACTGAAGCCATGCAGCCAAGACCCATGCAGCTAGGATGAGTGTTCCTGCTTCTGGCTGGCCATCCTGTGCATCTGCTCCTTCACCTTGGGGGAAGGTGCCCCTTGGGTACCCATTCTTTATCATCACATTTCTGAATGCACTGGGCAATGAACAGCATCCATCTCCTGAAATATAAGAGACCATGTTCAGAAGGTGATAACAAGGGGCGCCTGGGTGGCTCAGTCATTAAGCATCTGCCTTCGGCTCAGGTCATGTTCCCATGGTCTTGGGATTGAGCCCCGCATCAGGCTCCCTGCTCCGCGGGAAGCCTGCTTCTCCCTCTCCCACTCCCCCTGCTTGTGTTCCCTCTCTCGCTGTCTCTCTCTGTCAAATAAATAAATAAAAATCTTTAAAAAAAAAAAAAAAAGAAGGTGATAACAATCATAGATAACTTTTATAGGCATCCAGGCTGAGTCGGGTGCTATACTAGGCCTTCTAGAGATTTTATCTCTCTATTCCCACTGCCAGACAAGGTAGGTATTATTATGCGCGTTTTACAGACGAGGGAGCAGCCTTAGCGAAGCTAGCTTGCCCAAGGTCACCTGCTATATCTCTAGAAATTCTCTAGCCTCTTGCTGTGGTTGGGAACAGTCTACCGTGCATAGGCTTTGACGTGCCTTGGTTCCAGTGCCGGCTTTCCCACCTGCTTGTTGTATGACTGTGAGCTTCGAAGCTGTTCTGTCCTCTGAAAAATGGGAGGGCGAACCCCTCATACCTGGAGTGCTCTTCTAAGGACTACATGTCGGGCCCAGCCAAGGTTTGGCCAACGAGCATGGCGATTAGGCACGAGTCCAGAGCCGAGAAGGTGCGAGGGCCATGAGGCTGGGAGAAGGGGTGCAGGTGGTGTAGCAGCATGGTGACCGTTGGCTATGCCAGAGGGGCTGTGCCTCAGCATTTCCTCTTGGGGAGGTTTTGTCGGCTGATGCCAACAGAAGTCTGTAGCTGTAGACTTCAGAAAATGAGGTTCGGTTTGTTCAAGGTTACCTCGGCATAAGAAAGTCCTCCATCGCAGCCAGTTTATTACCTGCCTGTTTACTACAATTCAACACCTGTCGTGCCTGTCTTTCTCCCTCTCCATCCCAATATTAAATAGAAGATTCTTCCTGGTACACTCCTCCCTGTATTACCCCAGGCCTGCAGGGAGAAGCAGGCAATACGCTTAACGCCATACCACATCCAGTGGTATGTTCTGGTTCTGATAGCTCGAGCTGCAATGGGAGAGAGCACTTTTGACATGGAAATGTACTGTCATCCAAACAGTGAATGATGTGCCATGCCCTGGGCCAGCCACCACCCAAAGGCAAAGCACACAGCGTATGGAGCCTGAGAGCCAGGAGCCAAGAGTGGGTGCTTGCCATGTTGAAGCAAGAGGTGCTCTGCCCCAGGGAGCTTCTGCTCTCTTTTGGGTAGAGCCCAGGGTTTTCTTTTTTTTTTCTTTTCTCTTTTTTAAAGATTGTATTTATTTATTTGAGAGAGAAAATACAAAGCAGACTTCCCACTGGGCACGGAGCCCTATGTGGAACTTGTTCCCACAACCTCAAGATCATGACCTGAGGGGAAATGGAGAGTCGGACACTCAACTGATTTGAGCCATCCAGGACTCAATGGGAATTATGATGACTAAGTAGGTGCTGTCAGATTCAGGGTGAAAGACTTTGACTCCAGGGATCTGATTCTCCATGCAGGTTCTGAACAAGATACCTGGCTTCCATCTCTCCATCAACTAATTCATTCAGAAATATCTGCTCAGATGCTGATATGGCCCCAACTCTGGGTTCAGGGGTGAACAAGAACAGACCTCATGGAGCTTCCATCTAGCTATGGGACTTACCTGCCTTAGTGACAACTCCTTGTATCCAGGTCTTCTGGCTGGATTCAGATGGGGTTATTCATCCACTCTGAATTCAGCTCAGAAGCCCTGGGGTAGCACTGACTGGAAGTGCACATTGGATTACGTCACCACCCTCTCTTCCATGGCTTCCCATTATTCTTGGAACCTTGAGGAAGGCCCTGCATGGTCTGGCCTCAGCCCCTACATTTCTCCCTCTCATTTTCTGTGCTCCTGTTCCTCACATAGACCACACTCCCTCCCATCACAGGGCCTTTGCATGTGCCCTTCCCTTTGCCTGGTTGTTCTCTGTGGTGAACAGATTTTAAGGTGACCACCATGATGCTCACCTCCTGGCATTCACACCCTTGAGTGTGCGGGGACCTGTGACTTGTTTCTAACCAAGAGAATATGGCAAAAGCAATGGAATGTCACTGCTGTGATTATGTTAAGTTATGTAAGACTCCATCTTGCTAGCGGACTCACTTTAAATTCCCCCCCTCCAACCCTCACCTCTCTTACTCTTGCTCTCACTGGCTTTGAAGAAGCAAGCTGCCATGAATCCTGCTGCCACAAGAAAACGAGTTCCGCCAAAGCCTGAATGAGCTTGGAAGTGGAACCTTCCACAGTCAAGCCTCCATGTGAGAATGCAGCCCTGCATCACACCTGATTGCAGCTTTGCAGAGGATCCAGCTAGGCTATGCCAGGACTCCTGACCCACAGAAACTGTGAGAAAATAAATGTATTGTTTTAAGTCACTAAATTTTTGTTTAAAAAAAGGAAGCTGTGTAAGTGTGTTACTATTTTCTATGTGCAGCATAGAAAACCAGTATATTCTCTAATATTCACCTAGTTGACTTCTACTCATTCCTTATCCTCCCCATCCCACTCAGATGGCAGGGCAGCCTTCCCTTCCCTCTCTGCCAGGGCCCAGTCTCCTGTTAGAGGCTCTCGTGTCACTGTGTGCCTCACCTGTATGACCTGTCCAGTTACAGTTGTGTGATTACTTACTATCTGCCCCTTCATTAGACGGTAAGGTCCAAGAAAACAGCCTATCATGGTCTCTGCTTTTTTCCCAGGGACTACCACAGTGCCTGGCACATGAGCATGTTTAGTAACTCTCTGGTGAATAAATAATTTACCAGGAGTCAGGACAAGTGCAGTGGGAGACAGGGATTGTTCAGTAGTTAGACTTGAGAGAAAGTGGGTACTATAGTCCCCAAACCTCACTTTTATCATGACATATCTGGACAACTGAAACTATGAGTGTATTTGCGGACATCCTTGGTGGGAATATGTCCAAACAGCAGTCCCACTGAGCCAGCCCCAGGGCTTGACATGAGTGTGTTTCTCTTGGAAGCTCCAGACTCCTTCCCCTTTCAGAAGAACATCTTGTATTTTGATCACCAGGCAACTCTCTTAACAATGTCCGTCCTTTGAGTTTCTACTTTGAGGATGGGAAATGCAAGGGGAGAAATGAGGGGAAGGTAAGGTGAAGGGAACTTCAGCTTGGCAGTTCTAGGAAGGTCCACAAAATGCCAAATAGCTTGCCCCCATAATAGGTAGGTGAGTACATGGTGCCAGGGATTGGATTGTGTCCGCTCTCCCCCAATCCATGTGTTGAAGTTCTAACCTCAGATACAGTATTGTATTTGGAGATGGGACCTGTAAGGAGGTAATTAAGGTTAAAGGAGGTCATAAGGGTAAGGCTTTGATCCATAGGGCTGGTGCCAGAACTCTTTCTCTGCCATGTGAGGATGTATTGCGAAGGTAGCCATCTACTGCCAGGAGGAGAGACCTCACAAGAAACTAAATCAACTGGCACCTTCCTCTCGAATTTCCCAACCTCCAGGACTGTAAGACAATACATTTCTGTTGTTTAAGTCACCCAATCTATGGTATTTTTGTTATGGAAGCCTGAAAAGATTAAGACATGGGGTTATCCAAGAGGCAGTTTATGCTATAAAAATAAGATTGAGGAGCCTCAGAGTTTAGGTTTGTGCTCTCCTGTATCTCCAACTGGACTTCTCCTCTCTCTTCTGATTTTTTTTTTGTCTCTATAGCTTTAAACATCCCTCTCTGGGTCCTAACGCCCTTCCTAGCGATGACCATGTTTTCCTCCCTACCTTCCAGCCAAGGTTCTGGCGTTGTCTACACTTGCTGGTTTAGCACGCTCTCATTTCCATTTATTCACTCTTCATTTTTTTTTTAAAAGATTTTATTTATTTGACAGAGAGAGACACAGCGAGAGAGGGAACACAAGCAGGGGGAGTAGGAGAGGGAGAAACAGGCTTTCCGCAGAGCAGGGAGCCCAATGCGGGGCTCATTCCCAGGGTCCTGGGATCATGACCTGAGCCTAAGGCAGATGCTTCACTCTTCAGGCCCTTTAGCTGGGCCTCCACCCCGCAATAGCTTAGAAGCTGCTTTGGTGTTACATCCAGCAGACTCTTTTTGGTCCTCATCTGACTCTGCTCTTTTTCTCAGCCCTTCCTCCTTCTTTGAGTTTCAGGACACTGGTCTCTTCTGCTTCCCTTTGTCTCTTCCTGGCATCTCCTTTGTGTCTTCATCTGCCCTCTGCTACCCTACTGCCCCTCATGGAAATGTTGATGTTCTCCGGGTTTTGCCCTTGGTCCCCTTCCTTTCTCACCCCACACCTCTGTCTGGTAAGCTGTACCACTCCTTTTGCTCCTGCATCTACTGAGGGCTCCCATAAACCTATAGCTTCCGCCCAGATTCCTTGAGGCTGCCTGGATGTCCCTCAGGCACATCTAGCTGTACATCCTGTAAGTCAATCCTACTGCTCCCCCTTCCCCCTCCCCCTAGCTCCAAGTCCTCTCCCCTCCCACATGCCCTTTCCTGGAACATGGCATCATCATCCTCTGATCACTCCAGTCAGAGACTACAGATCAACCTCCATTCCTCTTTTCCTCACTGCTCAGCTCTAGTCAGTCACAGTGACCTGCCATCTCGGCCTCCTAAATATTTATGTGCACCCATCCATTCCTATCTCTGCTGTCTCTTAGTCCCATACAGAGAGCCTGAAAGACTCTGATGTATCTGTTGCTGCTGTATGGCATGATTTTAACAGGCAAAGGGAAAGCTACAATGGATGCACCAAGGAAATGATCTTTTGCTCTTTCTAAAGCTATAGGAGAGAAGTGGATTGCTGTCTGGAGGTGCAGGGTTTAGTGGATTTTTAATGAACTCTGTCATTGGAGGCACTCAAGGAGAGGCTACTATAGTGTGGTCTACTGCTTTGGGTGTGATGTGGGGCTGGACCCAAGATGGCATTCAGGTGACCACATCTAGCTCACAGATGCATTCTATTTGGCTCATATATGGTTCAAAATTGTTTGAGTTTCCAACATTAAAAAACTGGAGATTTGGGGGCACCTGGGTGGCTCAGTTGGGTAAGTGTCTGTCTTCGGCTCAGGTCATGATTCCCAGGATCCTAGATCGAGCCCTGCATCAGGCTCCCTGGTCCACAGGGAGTCTGCTTCTCCGTCTGCCCCTCCCCCCACTCATCTTCTCTCTCTCTTTCTCTCTCTCTCTTTTTCAAATAAATAAATAAAATCTTTAAAAAATCAATAAAACAGTTTGCTTTAAAATTAAAAAAAAAAAAACCTGGAGATTTCAACATAAGAAAATGATTTTTTAGCTTTTCTGGAAAAATTAGAATTAGCAATTCTGGGCCCAGAGCACAGGATCAAGACTGGGAGCTGACTTACAGATGCTGCATCTGGTGGACTATTCTCCATGGTGTCCACTGGGGCTTTGCTCACTCGAGCTATTGCCTGGACCCTGGAAGCATCTAAGTTTGCTAAACCTGAACTAGATATTCCCCAGTTTCTATCCAGCCCGTGATTTTACACTATTGTATTTTAGCAATGGAGGAAGTTCCCCTGGGATTTCCTCGAGGCTCCGCCATGTCACTAATCCTAGAAAATCCCCCTTCCCTTGTCTCTGCAGTAAGAAGCATTACTGGATCTGTCTGCTTTTTGCCTCTACCCCCCACTTCCCTTTCCTGTCCACCCCATTTATCTTCCTGTTCCGAATACTCTTCTGGCTGGGGTCTTCAGTTCTCTGTGGTCCACTCAGCTCCAATATTGCATCTCTTCAAAGCCCAGCCTCCTCAGGCATTTCAGTAGAGGATGTGTGCCCCTGTCTCACCATTGCTTTGGAAGTTACATGACTCGAAGAATGAGACATCGGAAGATAGATGAGTGGGGATGTTCTTATACAAGGTTCTGAATGTCCGATAACAGAGGCAGGGGAATGAACGACCGTCCAGGGAGATGCTGGACTGGTTAGGAATGCTTTCAGCTGCAGATAAGAAAAACAGCTCAAAATCCTGAATCAAAGCCATGTGACATGTCCAGAGATCCGAGGTTGCTGGAGCGGGTTTAGGGCCTCTGTCACCGTCAGAGATGGCAGCTGAGGCTGCAACTATCATAGTCACACTCAAGGAAGGAAGAAAGCGGGCTCACTTTATCAGGAAAGCAAACACTTGCCCAAATACCTCCAGCTGATTTCTGTTTTTATTGCACTGCTGTGATGGGTGTCCTTCCAAAAAAGATTGGTTGGAATCCTGAGCACCAGGACCTCAGAATGTGACCTTATTTGGAGATTGCATCTTTTTTTTTTTTTTAAGATTTTGTTTATTTATTTATTTGAGAGAAAGAGAGAAACAGCATGAGAGGGGAGAGGGTCAGAGGGAGAAGCAGGCTCCCCACTGAGCCGGGAGCCCGATGTGGGACTCGATCCCAGGACTCCGGGACCATGACCCGAGCTGAAGGCAGTCGCTTAACCAACTGAGCCACCCAGGCGCCCGGAGATTGCATCTTGAAAGAGGCAGTGAAGGTAAAAAGAGGTCATTAGGCTGGGTTCTAACCCCATATGACTGGTGTCCATATAAAACAGGGAAATGTGGACAGAGACAGGCACAGAGGGAAGGCGATGTAAAGGAATAATGGAAGAAGGTGGCCATCTACAGGCCAAGGAAAGAGGCCTGGAGCAGAGCCTCCCCTCACAGTCCTCAGGAGGAACCAGTCCTGTGATGCTCGGCAGAACTGTGTGACAATAAATGCCCATTGTTCAAGCTACCCAGTCTATGGCACCTTGTCATGGCAGCCATAGGAAACGGACACAGTCGAGCAGACCGTGACACATGGCTTCCTCTGATTTCAAGAGAGGCAGGGAAGGCAAGGACTTCATTGACATGGTGCTGCCCCAAACAAAATGGGATTCTGTTGACGAGGAAAAAGAAGGCCGTGGATGTTGGAATGGGCACCAATAGCATCTGCCAATATCCTGCGGAGTCAGGGGACAAGAAAAACTGATCTACAAGAAAGGGTGAAGAGAATGGATGCATTAATAATTTCCTGGCCCGTTGATAAACAGGTGGTTAATAAGCACTCCCTAAGGTCTCCAGCCCCGTGCCAGGTAGAGGTTATTTCCATCATCAATCTCTGCCCTTCCCCCGAGCAGCTCATAAGTAGACTGCCGACACAAGATCTACATTTATGAGCCATGTTTCTCTGGGCCCCAGTAGTCTGAGCATGAAAAACAAGGTTTATTTCTTTGGCTTGGCCCCCACCCACTGAATTGTAGGACCCCCTACCCCAAATCCCTCCCTCTGGCAGAGATCCTAATTGTTCCCTAGTATCCATCTTCCCCTTCCTCTTTTTCATAATAAAATTCACAAGTTTTAACTGAGCACATGATCAGTTGGCCATACACTGTATTTCCAGCCTCCCTCCAAGTTAGATGTGGTCACATGACCAAGTCAGGGCCATGGGGAGTGAAGGAGAGTGTTGCTGGCAATATTCGGGTCATCTGGGGCGCCTGGGTGGCTCAGTCGTTAAGCGTCTGCCTTCGGCTCAGGTCATGATCCCAGGGTCCTGGGATCGAGCCCCGCATCGGGCTCCCTGCTCTGCCGGGAGCCTGCTTTTCCCTCTCCCACTCCCCCTGCTTGTGTTCCCGGGAGCCTGCTTTTCCCTCTCCCACTCCCCCTGCCTGTGTTCTCTCTCTCGCTGTGTCTCTCTCTGTCAAATAAATAAATAAAATCTTTAAAAAAAAAAAATTCGGGTCATCCCCTTAAAGGCAACCTGGCTTGCTCTGGATGCTTTCTTTTCTCCTTCCTGCCAACTCTGAAAGGGTGTAACTGTAGCAGCAGCCTGGGACCCAGAGGTGGGAGGGGCATATTGAAGATGACACAGTAACTGGCCATCCTGGTTTTTAGACAACTTGTTTGGAACAGAGCTGTCAACCTTCCCCAGATAACCTGTCTCAGGAGAGAGGGCAACACGTTTATTTATTTATTTATTTAAAGATTTTATTTATTTATTTGACAGAGAGAGAGAGACAGCGAGAGAGGAGTGGGAGAGGGAGAATCAGGCTTCCCAAGGAGCAGGGAGCCCGATGCGGGGCTTGATCCCAGGACCCTGAGATCATGACCTGAGGCGAAGGCAGTTGCCCAACCGACTGAGCCACCCAGGCGTCCCCACATTCTTTTATTTATGTTGAAGTATTTTTGGGTCTTATTTCACAGCAGCCTAGCTGTCCACTAGTTGAGATAGTCCCTGAGAATAGAGTAGGGGTGTCCCATGTGTACTTACGGACATAGTGACCTCTAACGCTGGGGGGTGGGGTGGACGGGGCAGGGAATACTCTCCACAGTGACATTGCCTCCATGTGCTTTGTTTCCAAGTCCCAACACAGGCCTGTCTCTGGCTTTCTGTTTCTCACCAGGACCCCAGAGCTAGGGGCGGGGCTAGGGCGAGGCAAGCCCTCAAGAGGAACTTTCAGGCCATGCCAGGGTGGGATTGGCAGCTGAGAGTGAGTGGCTCCTTAACTGTTGTGCCCCTGGGAGCCTTGGGGACCACTCCCTAGTCTGGGATTGCCAGAAGCCATAGCTTCGTCGTGGCCACCCTCTTTGTCTCGGGGGGGGGGGGTCTTCTCCTGTCACGTGCTTTCGACCCGGGCCTGGGACCAGTGACACTGCCCCCTGAGCTCCAGCCCTGGTCTATCTCTGGACCTCCTGACTCTACCTACTTCCGAGAACTTGTTGGACAGCTCCCAGTGGATGTGCCCTTACCGGTCTTCTGAACATACCCTGAATCCTCCTGCTCTTTAGTCAGCCCTAGACCCGCATGTCCTTTGTTCTGTACAGGGCACAGCCCAGTCCCCTGCACCTGACCCCTCTCCCACACATTTTTCTCCTTCATCCCCACATCATTTTCAAGCACTGCCCCGTCTATCTTGAAGTATCTCTTTGCATCTGTCCCTCATCTGTTCTCTCTACAGCTACCTTAAGTCAGGTCCTTGTCTTCCCCACAGGGCCTTGCAGGGGCCCTTCTAGAGTTTGGCCACTATACTCGCAGGCTGTGGTCGAATTCTAATTGTACCACTCAGTAGACCTTTGACAAACTCCTTAACTTCTGTGCGCCTTTGTTTCCTCATCTTTAAAATGGGGCTGCTAGCAGGTGTGTGTGTGTGTGTGTGTGTGTGTAAAGATGGAATAAATAACACAAAGTATGTGATAGAAAAAGTGACATTTTAGGTATGAACTATTATCGCTGCTATTATTGGCATTATTATTTCAGATTGTCCTGTGCTCTGTTCCTTCCTTCCAGACTGCTTCTCTAATCAGGTCACTCCCTTGACCAATATGTTTACTCCTCCCTGTATCTACTCCCTCAGTGGACCTTCCATATTGTCTCTGGGCTCGGCCATGTTTTGGCTAATGAGCTAACAGAAAGTTTGTGCCACTAGCTGAGGCTTGAAAAGTACTTTCACTATGGACTTGCCTTTTAGACCGGGCTGGTCCCCTGGTAAGCGACCATGTAGAGCAGAGGCCCCGGTCTGTCCCCACCGAGGCCCCTCCACCAACAGCCTGCTGACTGCCAGATGTAGGAGTGAGGCTGTTCTAGACCATCTGGCCCCAGCCGGGTGCCAGCTGACTGCAGAGATCAGCCCAGCCAGTTCAGACCAGAACCGCCCAGCTGACCTACAGAATTGTGAGAAATGACACATGCTTGTTGCTGTAAGCTGCTAAATTTCCGGGTGGTGTATTGCAAAGCAAAAGCTAACTGAAACACACAGGAAATCAAGTACCACCTTGTTATCCCGGGAGCAAAGGCCCTCATGATGGCTCAGTGTAACTTGGTGTATCTTGGTGTACCAGTCCCACGGCTCCTTATCCCCCCAGCCTCAGCCAGAGGTGAGCACTTGGGTGTTCCCAGGAATGCTTGATGCTTTCTGGCTTCTAAACCTATGCTCAGGCTGAGCCCCACTCTGGGAGTACTCTTCCCTTCCCTATTCCTTTCCCTCTCTCATGTCCTTCTTGGTCTTCTGTGTCTATTACAATTCAACGGATCATTGAAGACGTCTTCAAGAGGTCTATTTTCCTGTGGTTGGTGGGCCAGTTGGGAGCAGCCCACCCTTGGAACTCTTTACTTGGTATTGCTGAACTCCTAGTTCTCTGTTGTTGTGGGACAGTCTTTCCCAAGGTGGGACCTATATTCTTGGAGGTCCAGGACCACTGCTTTGAGAGAGTGATTCCCTTTTAAAATTTCTTCCAAGCATTTTGAGTTAACCAAGGCACTGCCATGTCTTCACTATCTCCCTAGCACTTGCAAGCCTCCTTTTAGAACAAAGAGAACAGCCTCAGGTGCAGGCCTTTAGCAGGCAACAGTAATGTTTCATTTTATTCACTTAATTATATTTAACCAGTTTTTCCAGTTCTATTGGGATATAAGTGACTTACAGTATTTATTTTTCAGGTTACATTCTATCTATGGCAAATGATACTACTTTTCATTTCTAGTAAGGATATAAGGCTTTCAGGAAATCAGCAGGGGCTGTGTTTAAGCTCTGGCAAACCAGCCTCTCTCTGTTTATAGGTGAAGTTGTATGGCTTTCATCTCATGTGACCAGGCCTCCAAAGATGCTCTGTTTGGGAGCAGGAGCCTATTTGGGGCCCACTGAGCTTCTTCACTGAGAAGCCTCAGTGGGGCTTTCTCTTGCACAGCCCTGTCTTCCTGATCCTCCAATTGTTATTCTGGAACTGAAAGTGGCAATAAATAGCTTGCAAGTGAGAGATAACATTTTGCCAATTGACTGTGTTGGACGAGATCAGTAAACATCACGATTGAAAATCTTAGCACAAAAAAAAAAAAAAGAAAGAAAGAAAGAAAGAAAGAAAATCTTAGCATCCTTAACACCATGATAAATACTGACGGAGCACCCACTATGTGCTGGGTGTCATGGGAATATTTATTAAGCACTGCAGTAGATTGCAAAACTAGCTTTGATTCTCTACCCATCCCTGTATCCACATTCCTTGCAATGTGACCTTGCTACTCCTGCCATCAGAAAATGGAGCCTATTTCCCCACCCTTGAACCTGGGTTGGACTTGTGACTTGGTTTAGTCAATACAACTATGGAAGTCATGTAGTGCCAGTTTTGAGCCGAGACCTTGCATGAGTCCATTCTTGCTCTTAGAACTGCACAGTTCTTTGTGAACGTGGGCTAGCCTGCTGATGGATGAGAGATGTGTGGCCCAGTTACCTCAGTTGACAGCAAGCCATCTTCCCAGAAGCAGAAGCCTTTGGTTTCCCAGATACCAACCCCAAATGCATGAGGGAGTCCAGCTGAGACCCAGAAGAGCTGCCCAGCTGAGCCCAACCTAAAAGGCTGACCCATAAAATTGTAAACTAAATATTTATTATTTTAAGACACTTCTGGGGTGTCTGGGTGGTTCATTTGGTTAAGGGTCTGTCTCTTGATTTTGGTTCAGGTCATGACCTCAGGGTTGTGAGACGGAGCCCCGCATTGGGCTCTGTGCTGGGCGTGGAGCCTGCTTAAGATTCTCTCTCTCTCTGGGCGCTTGGGTGGCTCAGTCGTTAAGTGTCTGCCTTCGGCTCAGGTCATGATCCCAGAGTCCCGGGATGGAGCCCCGCACTGGGCTCCCTGCTTGGCGGGAAGCCTGCTTCTCCCTCTCCCACTCCCCTTGCTTGTGTTCCCTCTCTCACTCTGTCTCTCTCTGTCAAATAAATAAATAAAATCTTAAAAAAAAAAAAAGAAAAGAAAAGATTCTCTCTCTCCCTCTGCCTCTTGCCTCCCTCAAAAAAAAGACACTTCTGCACTTTGGGGTGTTTTATGATTCAGGAATAGAAAGTGCTGACTGATACAAGTACTTACTACGTGCCAAGCTCTGGTTGATCTAAAATCAGGCAGAGTCTTGGGAGAAAGACACATGCAGAGATGGCATAGTAATGGGAATGGTGCAGTAAGTACTCTGGAGGAGCAAACACACGAGCCACAGAAGATGTGGCCTTTGAGCTGGGCAGGAGTCTTCTCCCTGTGGAGTTAGAGGGTCCAGGATGAAATCCTTGGGAGAGAGGACTGAATATAAGGAACTGAGGGATGCCTCAGGCAGGGGCCATCAGTCCGTGGGATTTACTGAGCCCTTACTATGTGCACAAAAGCACGAGCCTGGCGATCTCAGGTCTGTGTATGGCCTGGAGGAGAAGAGAAGACATCCATGTGAAAAAATTTCCTTTTTTTTCTTTTTTCTTTCTTCTTCTTTTTATTTTTTTAAAGATTTTATTTATTTATTTGCCAGAGAGAGACATAGCGAGAGAGGGAACACAAGCAGAGGGAGTGGGAGAGGGAGAAGCAGGCTTCCTGCCGAGCAGGGAGCCCAGTGCGGGGCTCCATCCCGGGACTCTGGGATCATGACCTGAGCCGAAGGCAGACGCTTAACGACTGAGCCACCCAGGCGCCCCCCCCCCCTTTTTTAAAGTAAGCTCTACGCCCAGCATGGGGCTAGAACTCACAGCCCAGACATTAAGAGTCACATGCTCTACAGACTGAGCCAGTCAGGCACCCTGGAAGGGTGGTTTTAAGTGAAACAAGTGACAGGGTCCTCTTTGTCCAGAGTGATAAGGATCTTGGCTTGGGCAGAACAGGATTTGATCCATTTGTTATTAATATCCAGTACCTGGGTATATATGTGGCAGGGATAGAGTGGTGATGAGGTTGGGGAAAGGTTTCCATAGATAGTCCTCCTGGGAAGGAGTCAGAACACGTGGCTGCTCAGGCATCCCCCTGAGTGGTAACCCTTGAGGGCAGGGTCTGTGTCTCACTGATCTTGGCATACCCCGAGACATAGGACCTTGCATACACTAGGCATTCAGGTTTAAAGACTTTCTTTGGAGACGTTTCTCATCCCCTTCCCTGTATTCCTACTCGTCCATTGTATTAGTTTCTAAGGACTGTTGTAACAAATTGCCACAAACCATGTGACTTAAAACAATTGTATTTTCTCATAGTTCTGGAGGCTGGAAGTCCAAAATCGAGGTGTCTTCAGAGTTGTTTCCTTTCTTGCCCCTTCCTAGCTTCAGGTCCTTGCCCACACAGTCCTTGGGATTCCTTGGCTTATAGGCACATCACTGCCATCTCTGCCTCTGTCTTCACATGCCCTTCTCCCTGTGTTTGTGTCTCTTCTCTTCTCATCAGAACACCATACACACCCTACTCCAGTATGACCTTACCTTAACTAATCTCTGCAATGACCCTCTTTCCAAATAAGGTCACATTCTGAGGTACTGGGGGTTAAGACTTCAAAATACCTTTTTTGGGGGAGACAATTCAACCCAAAACATCCATCAAGACCCAGGGGAATGTGTGCTCCTTATGTGACTGCCCCAAACCCCAGAGGCAGAATTAAATGGTCTTTCTTCAGGACTCCTACATATTTAGTACATGCTTCTGTTTACGAGAGCATTTGACATGTTGATCATTGTCACGGGCTGAGTCAGGGGTCTCGCTTCTTTTGTGGTTTCCATAGTGCCTTGTAAAGGGTATATGGTGAGTCCTTGTAAAGGGTATATGGTGAGTCCTCCATAAATGGAGGCCTGTGAAGCTCCCTGAGCTGTCATGCTCAGCACTGCACGAAATATGTCATACATTAGTCCTCACAATGACCCCTGTAAAGTATTTATGTACCTTAACTCCTATTTTATAGTGGAGAATGTTGGGATTTAGAGAGGTGAGATAACTTAGGGTAGCCAGAATTATCGTCTCTAAAAACCCGAATGGGCACCTGAAGGCATCCCATGAAAAGTTCTCTATCCCCCATCTTCACATTTCTCAAAGTACCCCTGATCTGGCTAATTCAACTCCATTCCCTTGAGAAGAACCTGCAGCCTCAGTCCTTCCGATCCCTGGCTCTGTGTAGCACGTTCGACTACGCGCCCGCCCTCCCTAGCGTTTTCCCTCCAGAAGCCGCACACAAAGCGGATCCACCCTGCGCACGAGAGCGCGCGGGCCGCTTTTCCGCGCGCGCCGCTCCCGTGCGCGGCGTGGGGACCGGCGCGCTGATTGGCTGCGCGCGGCCCGGGCCCGCGGCCTGCTCCCGCCCCGGCACCTATCCTGGCGCGGCGATTGGCCGAGCGGCCGTGCGCGCAGAGACCGCGGTCCCGCGCGCCCCGCCCCTCCCGCTCCCGCGCGCTGCTGTTGCATGGGGCGCCGCCGGCGGCCGAGGGAGCGTGACTGCGCTGCGCAGGGCGCTAGGAGGCATTGTCGCTGTAAGTGGAGCAGAAAGCGGCCCAGAACGGGGCCCCACGCTTCGTGCCCCGCAAAGTAAATGCAGTCTGAGGCTGAGCGCTGGAGGGCTGGGGGCGAGAGGGAGAGAAGTGCCCCCGGTTCTGCAGCGTCCCCTCCCCTCCCCTCCCCCAGGTCACCGGGTGGAAAGGGCAGCGGTGCATCAGCTGCGGCTTCTGCAGTGCCCGGGGGCCCGGCGCCGCGCCGGCTTCTGCTTGCAAACTGCGGCTGGACCCCGGCTGGCCCGCGGGAGTGGGCGCAGCGACGGCAGGGAGTAGGGAGCCCGGGGAAGCGGCGCCGGGCCTCCGTCCCCGCGGGAGGCGCCCGGGCCGGGGGAAGCTGTGGTGTATTTCGTTCCTGAAGCAGCGCTCTCGGGATACGCTTCCGTTCTGGGAGCTGCAGACGCCTGTCCCAGAGCCTACCTCCCGGCCTCCTGGGAGCGCGGGAGTCCGGACCCTCTGCGATCGCCAGTTTTCGCCCCTCTCCCTGCTTCATTCTCCCCAGTCCCCGCCTGCCGCGCGAGCCGAGGGCCGGCGACGAGGAGCCATTGGCTGCGGGTTCCGGGGGGTGGGGTAGACGGGTGAGGCGGGCCCCTTGCGCGAGGCGCGGGGACCCTGGCCTGGAGCGCATTCCTGGGAGGCGCTGCGGGAGGATGCCTAGGTGCCTGGAGCGGAGCGCTCGTGTGGCGCTGCGAACCCCGAGGCTCAAAACCAGGCGCCAGCCCGTCCCGCTCACGCCCCAGCGGGCTGCTTTCTCTGGGGTGGAAAAGTGGGTCAACTCTGTCCAGGTCTCAAGGGCTTCCGGGGCTACTTGGATACCATCCAGCCCTCCGCCTCTCACCTTCCCACCTGCTCCCCCACCTGGCGTGGCCCTTAGGACCCGCGGGAGCCGGCGATGCGGGAGCTTGCACACATGGCTCAGGAGGCTCGAGTTGCCCTTGGGAGCGGCTGCCAGGCTCTAAAGTTCCCAAGTGACCACACCGGTAACTAAATATAGGAGCAGCTGGTGCGGACGGGGTGTCGCAGCAGCTCCTTTGCAGAGATCTCCGGGCTCCAGATAGGTAGAGTTGTCACTGGGGAGAACAGGAGCGCCAGCAGGGGGCTGCAGTCAGGGGTTAAGCAAAAATCACCCCAACTCCAGCCTTGTATCCCGGTGAAACTAGGTCATAGATCCAGAAGGGCCTGTTGCCAACTCCCACGAAGGAAGACAACTTTTCTGGCATTCAGTTTCTTATATCCTAACTTACTGTCTGTACCTGTTAAATTACCTACAGGTAATGCGTTAATGTGGGAAGTGCTTAACGTTGGCAAAGACCTCTCTCAAAAGTTCTATATCATTTACTTTTCTAAACAACCGAGTGAGGGAGGTGGCATTTCCAACTGCTCACAAATCCTGGTAACTTTCCAAACTCTGATCTTAGGCAGCTGTCCTCAGAAAACTTTGCCTCACTCTGCAGAGAAACAGCACAGAGTTACGGGAGGGCCTATGGCTTCCTGCCCCAGTGGTCTGGGGACAGATTGGCTACCTGTCTCCCTCTTTCTCTCATCTCGTTGGGTCCCTCTGCTCAGACCATGTCTCTCTTCCCTTCGTGCAGGGGGCACACATGTTCCTTGGGCCTGGCGTCACAGCCCTACTAGCATCTAGCTCATTCTTCCTCCTGTCACTCAGTCTCTCCTAGATGAGGGAAGCTCATTCTGGCCCATGCCCCATCTCTATAACTTTATTCCCCTGTGTGGCCCTTTTAGAAGGTGCCCAGGAGATGTTTGTTGGATTTAAACATTTCCTGAGGCTATGATGCCCGCTCCCAGGAAAGAGGAATTGGGGATGCAGGGAAAGGGATGTGTGGCTGGGGGCAGCAGCTGTGTGAGTGTGGCTTTGGAGCCTGTGCTGAAGGGTCTCCAGGATTTGGAACACTTGGCCTTGAAATTAGCTAAGGCTTCCCTGCAGTCCCTTGGGGACACTCTGACTTTCTTCTACTATCGACTCTGCCTGTGGGTTTGGCCAGATGCCCCAAGGAGCCCAGAGCTTGAGCCTGTGGGGTTCTCCTGGGGTTCTGTAGTTGGGTTCCAGTTCCAGGAAGGCTCCCTCGCAGGATGATTTTGGTTGACTCACGTTGTTTATAGGGACAGGGGCCCTCACGCCCTAGGGGGCTGCCCTGCCTAGGGGCTTTTGCACTCCGTCAGAAGTAGGTCCATAGTCCTCTCCGCCACTTGTATGTGACCCAGACAGTTTTCTATTTTCCTCAAAAACAGTGTTAAACAAAAGAAAAGAATAGCTTTATTTTTATTTCTACCTCCCCCCCCCCCCCCCCGGCCGCAACCTCCTCTCTCGGGGTTTCTGTTATATGCTAAATAAATCTTGCTTTTATTGTTGTTAAAGAGGCCCAGTGTTGGTTTAGATCTCCAAAGGAGCAGTCAGTGACGTTGCCCTTTTGGGGACCCACTCCAGACTCCTTTCATTCTGTTTGTTCTTGCCTCAGTCTCGGGCCCCTTTACCCCATCTGGGGCCTTATACCGCATGTGGCCCTACCATGCTCCTCTCTCACAGCCTTGGCAGTGCCAGAGTGACAAGCCTTTGTCATCTGACCCGAGAGAGGGAGAGTGACCGGGACTGTAAGAAGGAATTCTCCCTTGTGAGGGGAGGAGTCATGTTAGGTGAAGGGAAGGTGGTTTCCTGGTCAGTTAGTGGGGGTGGCGATTTTGGGCAGCAGGTACCTTTTGAGGGTCTAGGATACATCTGTGCTGTACCCAGAGCATCCTCTGGAATGTAAGGGACCCTTCCTACTAGTGATTTGCTCTGACAGCCAGACCTTGCAGCTTGCTCCTGTTCCTGCTTTGATGTCCATTCTCTGACCCACACCGTAGAGTGTCTTCGCTTGCCACAGGGGGTGAGATTTTTAATTTAATTAGTTTTCATCAGTGGGCTCTATGGCCTAAGGCATCCCCTGCCCTGCTCTCCTCCCCGCCTCCCCCCCCCCCCCAACTGGTGGCAGCTAGGAGAATTGTAAGCATAGTGCCTGGCTGAAAGTAATCAGCCCAGACAGTCCCTTGCAGGGTTAGCGCAGACCCTGGGCAGCTTGGAGATCTACCTTCCCTTTGCCTTGTGCTGGGAGGCCAGGATTGCCTCAGTGATGTTTCCTAGAGCTGTCCATCAGAATCATAAGTCACAGCTTTTTCCTGTGTTTCTGCCCTCTTCATTCGTACGCCCTATACCTAGTAGCTGCTCCATATGTTTTTGTGATTATGGATGATAAGTATTGGAGATAGGGCAAGGAAGGAGCATGATATAGTAGGAAGAATCCTAGGCTGGGAGTTAGGAGACCTAGCTTCTTTGTTTCCCATCTAGCTCATTTGTCTCCCCTCTTGAGCCCTCAGTGTTCCCATTCATAAGGGTTAGAGTAAGTCACCAAGATCCCAGCAACATCGCTGTGACTCAGGCTTAGGGGACTGGTCCTAAGGGCAGAATGGTTGAGGTGTTGGGTTTAGTTTGCCATAGTCCTCACTATTCCCCACTGTCCCACCCTGCCCACCTTATGCAAGTTGTCTACCCAGCACCATTAAGCCTTTGACTCTATGACCCTTCTCATTTAGGCAGGGTCTTAGATTTATTTTAAGAGGCTATTGACTTGTATTTAGATTTGAAACCCAAATGATGGCTGTTGATCATCATCATCACCATTGGGGTATCCTAACTAGGCATCTGTATTCAGTTTGTGGTGTAAAGTGGGAGGGGAAAGCACAGTATAGACCTGCTCCCTGTGCCAAGCTGCCCACAGGCCGACTGGGGAGACAAGTATGTATATTTAAAAAGCTCACAAACAACCCAAGTGGCTTGTGCTAAGTCCTTAAGTGGTGCTGAAACTCAGAGGGAGGAGCAAACACTGAGGGCTGAGGCAATCAGGGAAGACTTCCTGGAGGTGGAGAAGGAAATTCTAGTCACTCCTTAAAGATGAGTTGTCCTGTCGGCATGTGTACTGCTTTATCCTCTTGACTAGAATTTGCTGAGACCTACATGTCCTGGGCCCTGGCCTGGAAAGATGTAAATATATTTTTTAAAGATTTTATTTATTTATTTGACAGAGAGAGACACAACGAGAGAGGGAACACAAACAGGGGGAGTGGGAGAGGGAGAAACAGGCTTCCCGCTGAGCAGGGAGCCCAGTGAGGGCTCAATCCCAGGACCCTGGGACCATGACCTGAGCCGAAGGCAGACGCTTAACGACTGAGCCACCCAGGCGCCCCTGATGTAAATATTTTTGTTCAATCCTCATATGAATCCAGTGAGGTGGGTATTACTAGCTCTCCTAGTCAGATGAAGAAACTACAGGTCAGAGTAAAAAATCTTTCCCAAGGCTCCTGAACTAATAAATGGCAGAGTTGGGCACTAGGCCTGTCTTCAAAAAAACTAGTCTGTTTCCGCTGCACCGTGGGTCTCAGACCTTCAGCGTTAGCCTCCGTGGTGAGATGCCCCCACATACTGGATTCACCACTAACTCGATCAGCAGACGGATGGGCCTGGCCAACCCAGCTCAGCCTTGCCTGCCCTGCCTGTGTAGTTGAGCACATTTGCATATTTACGTGGTATCTGATAGCAACTCCGAGCCCTCCCCTCACCCCCCTTCTCTCTGTCCCCACCTTCTTCGACCTCTGACCCTGAGAGCCAGCCCATTGGAGCTCCTTGAACTGTCTTTGAAGCTGGGATTGGGATCCAGAGGCAAAAAAGGGCACTGACCTTGGCCCCAAGTTCATTCTGTCCCCCCGGGGTGCTGCTGCTGGTGTTGTGGGCGACTTTTGTAAAGAGGTGAGCGCTGGATGTGGAGCTGGGCTGTTAACATTGTTGCTGTTGACTCATTTTGACCTTGGCCAGGTCATCTAGTCCCTCTCTGTGCCTGTTTCCTTCTCTGTAATAAACAGGGAGTTGGAGACCTTTCTAGAGTCCGGCATGTCTTTAACACCAAATAACTTTGTGTTCCTCACCCTTTTTGAAGGCTTTTCTCCCCCAGTGATCCAATTTCCCTTCTTTCCTTTCCTCGCCCCACCCCCGCTTCTCCCTCTGGGTCTGATGGATAAACTCTGATCAAGGCTGATCATCGGGTTTGCAGGCTAAAACTGTAACCAACCCTAGCCTTCCCTCCAAGTTGACAGGTGGGAAGGGAACGCTTAGAGACCCGCCCCCCCAGACTGTGAGCTCTGACCTGGCAGGCTGGTTCCATTTGCCTCTGTGCCCCTACTCCCCAGCACGCAGGAGGTGCCCGGCAGAGGTGGGTGAGGTGAGCCGGGAGCTGGGGGACCTGTCCCTATGGTTGTTCACAGGGCACCAGCCCAGAGGCTGTGGGATGGAGGGACAAGTGTCTGTCCCCTGCAGCTGGCCACGCTCCGGCTCCTCCCCACTGCTCTGCCTGTTAAGTGTGTCACAGGCAGCACGCACCTGAGTCCTAACACCTGCCTGGCCGCTGCTCAAGCCCTTGCCCTGAGTCTGGTGAGGTCATGCGTGTGGACCCACCCAGGAAACTGGTTAGGCTAGGCTGCCCACCCCTCTGATGGGCAGATCAGCTGCTCACGGCCTGGTCCCTGGGACTCTCCAGAGGAAGTGAGTGGCCTGGCGCCCTCCCTGCAGGCTTCCTGCAGCCTGGGTCCCACCCCATGGGAGGATGGCTTTGGGGGCGAGTCCCTGGCCTGGGGGCGGGCACTTCATGGTCCTGTGTCTTCCCCAGGCACGGGCCCCCTTGTGAGCAGCAGACCGGCCTGGTGGCTGGCAGCAGGACCCCCTCGCCTGCATGCTGAAGAAGATGGGTGAGGCCGTGGCCAGAGTTGCAAGAAAGGTCAACGAGACTGTGGAGAGCGGCTCTGATACCCTGGGTGAGTGAGGCCAGGGCCTTTCCAACTGCAGGGCGCCCCACAGGCAGCATGTGAAATCAGTTTAGATGTGGAATTGAAAGAGAAGAGCAAAGAGACAGTATCAGCACTCTCGTCCCGAGGAGAAGCGCTCCATGGAGTTTTATTGCACTTGTGCTTGGTGTGTGCGTACCAGGGAACCTTTCTTTCTTTTTTTTTTTTTTAAAGATTTTATTTATTTATTTGAGACAGAGAGAATGAGAGAGAGAGAGAGAGCACATGAGAGGGGAGGTCAGAGGGAGAAGCAGGCTCCCCGCTGAGCAGGGAGCCCGATGCGGGACTCGATCCCAGGACTCTGGGATCATGACCTGAGCCGAAGGCAGTCGCTTAACCAACTGAGCCACCCACGCGCCCCAGGGAACCTTTCTACACTGCCGCCGACTTGGAGTGGGTGTGTGCCCTTGGCCCAGGTGACGATAGCTGCCGCTGCCCAGGAGCCCCAGGTCCCAGGCCCCATGCAGGTGCCTCATGAGTGTTGCCATATTGAATGCTCACCTCGGCCTTGTGGTGGTGGACACCGGCCAAGCATGCCTAGCCTTGGTCTTCAGATGAGGAGGCGATGGAGGGCCGAAGGCAGAGGGGGCTTTTCCCAGGTCACCCAGCCTGGAGGCCCCTTTTCACACCACTATTTTACTTAAATTGTGTCATAGACTTTTTGCTTTGACTTGGTCATAGCATTTTATGCCAAGTCTTCAAGCATCTAACTGAATTCAACAGATATTTATTGACTGTTTGCATGTGTAAGGATTACATGCATGTGTGTGTGTGTCTCACCAGCTGGAATGTGTGTAACCCTTAAGCCATTGGCATATTGTGGGATCCCCCAGGAGGGGAGCACGTTCCTGCCTTGGGATGATTGTGTACATAGGTGGGGTGTGAGTAGGGTCTTTGGTACACAGAGAGGAATTCCACAGGCAGGTAGGGATATGTGTGCCCATGTGAGTTTGTGTCTGTCTCTCCAAGGAGCATTTCCGTGGAGGTTATTGCCTGACCAAAGATCCAGAGACTGGGAAGGTAGAGCATTTCTGTGAGCAGCCATTGGTCAAATGTGTCTGAAGCTCCTGGGCAAGGCGTGGTGGCCTAGAAAGTGGAGGGTCACTCAGCCTTCAAGATCAGTTTGGGGGCACCTGGGTGGCTCAGATGGTTAATTGTCTGCCTTCTGCTCGGGTCATGATCCCAGGGTCCTGGGATCAAGCCCTGTATTGGGCTCCCTGCTCAGTGGGGAGTCTGCTTCTCCCTCTCCTCCCCACTCGTGCTCTCTCTCACTATCTTCCACTATCTCTGTCTCTCTCACTCTCAAACAAATAAATAAAATCTTTAAAAAAAAAAAAAAGATGAGCTTGGTCACCACCTCTTTCAGGAAGCCCTCAGCCCTACACCATCCACCCCTCACCCTTTCCTCCTCTGTAACTTTTCATTCAGTGTCCCTAGAGGGCAGGGACTTTTGCCCCCATCCGCCAAGAGCCAGAGCTGTGTCAGGTACTTTGTAAGCACATAGCGTTTGCTGACCTGAGCTAAAGCAAGAGAAGCATTTCCTCTGGCAGCGGACAAACTTGAAGGTTGTGGTTGGTTTTGGAGGGAAGTTTCTGGTGAGCTGATAGCCATGGGCCTGTAGGAAAAGAATTCCGGAATCCCATGGTCACTGACGTGGTCGTACTTAGCCCAGTGTTCAAGGCTCTCTAACACTCACATGGCCTGGATTTGAATCCCCACTCTGCCACCCACTAGCCTGCTACTTTAGCATGTTGCTTAACCTCTAACTGAACCTGGTTTCTTCATGTCTGTAATGGGGATGGTGACTGTTCCTACCTCGTCAAGGTAGGCCACAGTGTCCTGGTCAGAGAGGAGGTGAACGTTTTATTTAGCCTTGGCTGTCTTGACTGGAGCTCGAAACTTTCACAGGGAGGTGACCGGGTCTTTAAAATTAGAGCAGACCAGTGGAGGCCCATTTATCTCTTCAGTGCCCAGCGAAGAAGCAAAGCGCCAGACCAGGCCACTGGGGGCGCTTGCAATCCTGACCCTTCAGCAGGTGGAGCTCCCTGGGCTCATGTAGTCTGAGGGGGCTGGGGTCTAAGCTCTCTGCATGTACTGAGCATCTGCTGTGTGCAAGGTGCTGGGGGGCTCCCTCAAGCTATGTGCAGTAGAGTTCTGGACGTGAGACCAGCCCACCGCTGTGGGACAGAGAGCAGTGAGTGACAGGAGATTTCCATGCTGAGCCAGGTCAGACACACCACACGTGGTCGGAGTTCGGAGGTGTGGGAAATGTTGCCAGGTGTTGAAGGCGTCTGGGAAGGCTTTCTGGAGGAGGTGGGAATTGAAGTGAGTCTTGAAAGATGGGTGAAGTAACCCAATATGGTTCTCATGTAAAACAGCAAGCAGTCTGACACAGCCTAAAAAACCAACCCCAGAAAATGGCTTAAATAAATTTTGTTAAAGCTGTACAATGCAATTTATGGAGCTATTAAAAGTGGTGCATAAAATTTCATTACATGCTTGAATGAAGATGGGCAGATTGTTCCGTAGAACATGAATTGGAAAAAAGCAAGGATCCCAATCTCTATAGTGAGATGCTAGTTATGTTAAACATGTGTATATACAGAGGAAAAAATTGAAATAAAACAAGAAACAAATGGATGTTAGAAAATACTCTTGTGCATTTCCTGAATGTTCTATGATAAACATATTACTCTTTTAAGTAGAGAAGTATGGATTTTAGGGAGAGGACCACCTGCCACTGTAGGAGGTGGAAGTAACACTTCCCAACAGCAGATGAGAGTTCCGGGGATTTTTCCTTCTCTCAGCCTGTGGGTGCAGACAGGGCTTCTCCGGCTTCCTCCCTTCTGCTGGCTTCCCCTCCCTGCCTCCTTGTGCACAGGCCTGGGATGTAGCCCTGGGATGGCTGGCTTAGAAGCTGCAGGTGTCTCTGCAGGGCAGAAGGTCCCTATGGAGACAGAGACCGGGTTGGGAGAGCTCAGTTACAGGCTCTCACCTTACTCAGGTAAGCATCACGCGTGCTCCCCCTGGGCACTCGTGGGTGCCCTCCGGAGCCAGGCTTGCTTCTCCCACAACCTGAGCCGTGGCTCCGGGCCCTTGTCTCCCCACCCCAGGCCTCTTCATCACTCCCTGGCCCCCCTGGCTTGCCCCTCAGCTTGAGCTGAAGCCACTTTTCCCCAGCCCCTTACCCCTCCTCAGCATTTTTTAATCAGCTTGCAGAGTTGGGAACTCAGGCTCTCCTCTGCCTCCTTTCTTTGTGTCCCCAAGTTAGTTCTTTGTCTTTGTCAAGGCCTCACGCCCACCTGGGCTTCCTGGATCCTCGGACCCTCAGGGGCCTCTGTCTGACCTCACTGTTCCCTTGCCCTGCACCCCACCCCTCTTCAGGGGATAGGCTCCCAGGCCTTTGGGGATGACTTTTAAAACCCGATCATTCTTGCCAAGGAGCGGGACTTGGAAAGGTCTGGGAGAGTGTGGCTGGCTGGGACAGAGACTCTGGCAAAGCTGGTGGGGGGAAGGAGCACCCAGCACAAGCCGGCATTTCCCAGGGCCTGATGCGTGCTGGGCACAGATGTTTGACACCTCTTTTCATCCTTTCTCTGGTCTTTTGTGCTTCCTTCCAGAGGATTCCTGTCTGTGTTCATTTCAGGAAAATTCTGAGTCATTAGCTCTGGGCACGTTGCTTCCCCCCATCCCTTGGGTCTCTTTTGCCTGGAATTCCTCTTGGGGTTCCATTCTGGGTGTCCGTGGCTCTAGCATATTTCCTTTCTCTCCATCTCTCTGCTACATTCCGAGATCCTTCTGCCATTTCATGGTTTGCTTCTCCATTTGTGTTCAGTCTGCTCTTGAGCCCATCATTGAGTATTAAGGCTACATATTTTATTTTCAAAAGTTCTGGGGGTGCCTGGGTGGCTCAGTTGGTTAAGTGTCCGACTCTTGAGCTCAGCTCAGGTCTTGATCTCAGGGTCGTGAGTTCAAGCCCTGTGTCGGGCTCTACGCTGGTGTGGAGACTACCTAAAAAAAAAAAAAAAAGTTCTGTTTGGATTTTTTAAAAATCTGATTTTATATACTCTGTTTTCTCTTCAGATCTAGTAGATCTTTGACCTTTTACTAAAAAAAAAAAAATCCTACTTAAGGAAATAATATCTTATTCCTTTCTTATGTGTTTAAATCTATTTTTTATTTCTTTAATCATTTGACTATTACTGCCTTTTTTTTTTTTTAAGATTTTATTTATTTATTCAAGTGAGAGAGAATGAGAGATAGCACGAGAGGGAAGAGGGTCAGAGGGTCAGAGGGAGAAGCAGACTCCCCGCTGAGCAGGGAGCCCGACGTGGGACTCGATCCCAGGAATCCAGGATCATGACCTGAGCCGAAGGCAGTCGCTTAACCAACTGAGCCACCCAGGCGCCCATCTTATTCCTTTCTTATGTGTTTAAATCTATTTTTTATTTCTTTAATCATTTGACTATTACTGCCTTTTTTATCTTTTGTACTCCCTCGATCACAGGGAGTTCTCAGCGGCCCATGTCTGTTGTTCCTGTTGACCGCAGCTCACAGTGGGGTGTTCTGGGTGGGTGTGATGTAATTTCAGACCCTGTACTGTTGTCTGGTAGAGCCTTGTCTGGGCTGAGGGGGTGTCGTCCTCCAGGGGGGTTGCGGTTGCTTCCTTCAGACACCTGCCTGGGACCAAGTTAGAAACACCTCTTTTGTTAGAAACAATCTTTCTCGGCCCGAGGGGTTTCTGGGCTGTAAGGGAAAGGAATATTCAAACCCCACACTCACTGTGAGGGCAGGCCTGTGATTTCAGAATCATAGAGGAGATTTGTTTTCTTTGTTAATTCAGTGCCCGGGCCAAGGCAGAGCCGCGTTCTTATGAAAACGTGCGTCTTATCCCTAGTCCGCTCTTTCTCTGAAGGCAGGCCTTCAGACCTCCAGCTTTCCTTGGGGTCTCGACTTCAGCGTCCCTCAGGCAGGCCCAGCGCTGCCTTCCTGCCCCCTTCTAGGCCTTTCAGCCTGAGCCCCCAGCAGCCCAGCCTCCCAGCAGCTGTGGCCGGCAGAGCATCAGTGGCTGCCTGTTGCTGTCCCGTGGACGTTCCTCTCGCTCTCCGACACCCGCGGCTGGCTCTTATTAAACTCCAGGCAGTGGTGGCAGCACTTGGCTGCCTCAATAAATCCCCACAATGACTTTGGGATGGGAGTGATCTTAATATCCCCATTTTACAGATGAAGAAACCGAGGCGGAACTTTGCAAATCAAGGGTTTTTTAAGGGGTTGGTGGCACAAAGGTGTTCAGCTTGTCTCCTCTGCCGCGTTGCTTCTGAAGTAGGAGTTTCCTGGTTTCCTAGAAGCTGGAGCTAAGGCTGAGGATGTGATGCAGGTGTTGAGAGGTGGGGCCAGTTCTGTCCCAGCTCTGGGTGGCCTTTCCCACTGAGAGCCAGGGGAGGAGATGAGAACGTGGCGCCCCTGCTCCCCTCGCATGCTTGCCTCTCCGCTCATGCCCTGCTGGCACCACGGTCGGGCCCCTGTTCCTTGAAAAGGAGGGAGATTATCAGAAGCTGGTATCTGCCTGGTCATTTAAGATGTCTCAGGTGGTGATGGGGACAGCCGCTATGGGCTGCTTCTGTTCAAGGACAGATCCATGGACCCCGCTTGAGAACTTTAAAGGTGAAATCTCAGGGTGGGCAGGGTGATCTGCATTTGAACATGAACCCTGTATGAGTCTTCCCTGCCTTGAACAAGCCACTGGCTTATGATTTACAATCTGGAACTTCCTTCTCGTGGTGGGTTCTGGGAGGCTGGGCAGGCCTGGGTGTGTGTATGTGTGAGAGAGAGAGAATGAATGTGAACATGGGTGTGGTCCATCCTCAGGGAACTGAGCAGCTAGGCCAGGAGCTGTGCGATAGTCAGGTGGGCAGACCAAAGCTAGTGAGAGAAGAGACCCCCCCCTTTCCAACTCCCCCTGCCCCCAGGCTCCTCCCCACTTTGCTGCTTCTGCTCTCACCAGCAGATGGCGCCATGTCACCAGCCGACCAGGTGACAGGTGCCTGAGACCGGGACTTGACCAGACTTGACCAGACTTGCTGGGCAGGCGTGAATGCCCACGTCCTGATGAGGGCTTCCACTCCCAGCCCAGCTCACGTCCTGTATTTACATTCCTAGCTGGGTCCCACAGGGATCTGATTTTGCAGCCCCTTTCTCGAGCAACGGTATTCAGAAAGCTCAGTATTCAGGAAGCACTTAATACATACACTCACTCAATCAGAATATCTTCCCTTGGGTCAGACACTGCCCTTCTTCAAGAAACACCACACTGAGCACCTACTGTGTGTACCCCACTTAGAGGAACCAAGTGGCCCAGGAGTGCCCAGTCTGGAGGGGGAGGCAGACACACACATTCACACACACACACGTGCTCTCTCAGGCACGCTGTCAGGGAGGGGAGCCGCCAGGGGCTGTGGGGGAAGCAGTTTTTCTTGACCCTAGGCAGGGGCCCGCATGCTGTTCCTGGCCCTGAGCCCAGGAAGCTGGTGCTGGCGGGGACAACAGGTGTGCCTGTTGCTCAGCTGTGTCCTGGCCGGGGGAGTCCTGAGGGCCAGCCAGGCACAGGTCAGTTCTGAATGTGCGGAAGAGGGAGTGGGCCCTCAGAGGGCAGCCCTCCGCCTGGCCTGGGCCACCTGTCTGTTCGCCACGAGGGCTGGAAGCCTCTGATCTGTGTCCTCAGCTTCCTGCCTCTCAATTGGGAAGGCAGGCTGCTATCACTATGAACCTTTGATTAAAAAAAAAAATCTGATCGGTATTACATGTGCCTAGTGTACAGAGCATGAGATCCAAAGGATAAACAGTGGGAAGCCAGGCTTCCTTCCACCCTGTCCTCTGTGCCCTGGCCCCTTCCTCCTTGGCATCGTGTCTTGTGGAAGCAGAGGGCTAGTTATAAGGCCCTGTTGGGATTAGACTGACAAGCTCTGGAATGGCTAGGGGTGAGGATGGTTAGCTGGGGTCCTGAGACTTTTTCTGGACTGTTTCCAGCAGTGGCGAGAGAGGACCCCAAAGCCCAACAGGTGTGGCTCAGGTCTCTCTGCTGGGGTTCCCGGAATCCCCTGCTAGAGCTTTGGGAGCTCCAATGGCCACAAGTCCCACCTGCCCCTCCTCCAGCCCCACTGTGGACTTTAGACTTCTGGGGGGATGGAGGCCAAGAGTGGGGGTCAGTGGTGGGTGACCTCCAGCATGGCCATCCTGTGTCTTGGGTTCCTGGTCACCGCAGTGCTGCCCCACACAGGGTGCTCAGCATGCATCTGCTGGGTGCATGGACAGGTGCCCTCAGCCCCTCCGCTGTTGGGGCAGACCACTCAGGACTCCCCACTTAACCCTCCCCCCGTCATTCTTCCATCTGCGGAAAGGAAACTGCCCGGCTGTGAGAACTGGTCCAACCCTGAGTGGGTTCCAAGGAGGCCCTGTGGGAGGCGGAGAGGCCTGCACAGCAAGGAGGCCATTAGCCAGGTGTGAAACACTTGCAGGATGGAAAATGAACCAAGTGGATGAGCCCTCCCTCTACTGTCTGTAGTTGTATACGCCCTGGGCACTGGCTGAGCGCCCGTGCTGAGGGGTGGTATGGAAGAGGAAGCATTGCCGCTGAGCCCCCCGAGGAGGGGGCAGGTTTGGGTGTGTGGGTGTGGGTCAGGCGTGCGGGGAAGGCCATTGTAGGGGAGGGCGTCTCTTTGGGTAAAGGCGTGACCACAGGCAGGCAGGCTGGTGCTTGCAAGGGGGACGACAAGGCTGTGTGAGCCGGGAGAGTGAGGGGAGCCCTCGGGTGTCACCTTCAGTAGTTTCTACAGCGAAGTCCTATTGTTGATGCAAAATGAACAAACCTTTTAGAATCTCTAAAAGCAAGAAGGAGAGTTTTATTAGAGCCCAACTTAGGACAGCTGCCCAGGAAACACACTCTGCATGGGGAAGAAAGTGTGCCGCAGAATGAACGGATTTTACAGGGTTATATATTACAGGTTATATACTTGTTACATCTTGGAAAAGCTCAGAAAATTGTAGATTAGCATATAGGCAGGAGTCACGAACGTTATGATGAAGGACTGTAGGGAGTAGGAGCATTGATCGATATCTCAAGGACAAGGTGGTTTTTCCACAGGCCACTCATTCACAAAGGAGATGCACAGGGTACGCGTGGCGGGCCATAAATCAGGTTTTTGGTTTGAACAAAGTTTTATATACAGTCACGTTGACTTAGAAAGAAATCTAAAATGGCTTCCTTTGTATAGCAGGCCTTTAGAGAGTTTTTTCTCTCATCATTTCCCCCTTTTGACCTATTATCTTTTGACAGAAAGTATTGATGGCCATTATTCTGTCCCTTGATTCCAGGGTGATTGCTTATATCTGCCCTGGGTCCATCATGTTTCTTGATGCTAGGCCCAATTTAGGTCACCTAGGAGTCTATGCCGGGGAGTCAATAGTAGGGCCTCTGATAGGGAATATTACAATTGATATATACTTTTTCAGTGAGAGCAAATTGTCTTGCAAACATGTATGTGTGCTTTGTGGTGAGTTTTGCCTTTACATTTTTGGGGTGATATTTATAGCCTATATACAGAAATAGTAATAAAAGCCCAATTAATAACATTTGAGGTAACCAACAGGGAATAGGTACAGAATTAGAAAGACAAGAGAAAAATCCATTTTAAGTACTTTGATCATCTTAAATTAGAGTATCTTTTACCTTCTTTATTTATGGTTATTTGTGCTTTGTGATATAGTTGAGCTGATTGGTTTAAATGGTAATTAAATTTTCTGTTATTATATGTAACAATTTCCCTGGCCAGTTGGTTTCCATAAATATTACATCTTGTGGTGGTTATAATTCTATCTCCCAAAATATTTGGTCATCAATATTAATATTAGCATAATTTTTAAAAAGATTGTATTTATTTATTTGAGAGATAGTGAGAGAGAGCGTACTAGCAGGGGGAAGGGCAGAGGGAGAGGGACAAGCAGAGCTGCTGAGCAGGGAGCCTGATGTGGGGCTCGATCTCAGGACCCCAAGATCATGACCTGAGCCAAAGATACACTTAACCGACTGAGCCACCCAGCACCCCAATATTAGCATAATTTTAAAAAGATTTTATTTATTTATTTATTTATTTGAGAGACAGAGCATGAGCAGGGGGAAGGGCAGAGGGAGAGGGAGAGAGAGAATCTCAAGCAGGCTCCCCGCTGACTGTGGAGCATGACATGGGGCTCGATCTCATGTCCCTGAGATCACGATCTGGGCTGAAACCAAGAGTCGGACAGTTAACTGACTGAGCCACCCAGGTGCCCCAGCATAATTTTTGTTAGCATCAGGCAATTCTGTTTGAGTTGCAAAGCTAATATTACACCATATAGCCGTAGCATTATGATGAAAAGTACTCTGGTTACAAAAAGTACAGAGGTGTTTTATAAACCTTTCCAATGAAATCTTCCTTTTCTTATATACCCTATGTTATGGACATAGCCGTTTGTATGGGCATAGCTGTTATAGGCCAAGTTGGCGTGAATTCAGGGTTCCTTGTTGTTCAGGGCATAACCATGTATCTTGCCTGAATTTGCAAATGTCAGTAGATATTGGAATCCAGAAAGAATCATTGGCTGAAGAGACCCATTTTCCTCCGATGGGAAGAACTCTGGCGATATCTACAATAGTTCCTGTTAAGACATTGAAAAATGTCAAAGCCTGGTCAGCTATACATTTGGGTACTGAGGACAATAATTGAACATTTATATAAGATACAGGAGTCTTTAGTGATTTTCCACAGATGAGGCAAGCTGTACATTTTTGGGTTTCTGCAGTTAGTAAAGGCCACTGACCAGTAGTTACCTCAGAATCTTCTGGGTTGTATGGCAAAGTTAGATTTGGGAGGGGGCTGAATCCAAGTCACTCCCAGAACAGCGTCTCTGAAAGATACCCATGTTTTTGTTTTTGTTTTTTTAATTTCGTCTTAGGCTTTTCCATCCACAAAAACATGGTTAGTGATTACATTGGATATTTGGGCATGTTGGACAAGCTACCACTAAGTTTCTCCCATTGTGCCTGGGAGCCTTTCTCATAAATTATCACCTAAGTTTATAGAGACACAAGGGTCAATCCGTTGAATGTTATATACAATGCAGCTTAAGTTTGAGTTAGATGGTATTTCTTGAGAGGTTTTTTCTAGTGGAGGCCCTTCATAATGTATAAGCACCGGAAGCTAACGGAACATTAGAGTGTTTCCAAGAGGTCATAAACATTTTACCTAAGTTCTCCATTATAATAGGGTGCTAGGGGAGTATTTGAAGTTATATTAGTTAAATTAATGAGTAACCATGACATTTTACCAGAATATAATAAAGGGGGAGATGAAAGCAAACACGTAGGTTTTTATTGTCTTCTAATATTACAATCTAAAAAGGAAGAAGAGTAGAACCACAGGCCTGGTCCCGAATCTTGGGAAAGTAGTCTACCCTGATGTCATCTACTTCTCATCCTGGTTTGTAGTTCAGATGGCTCTGATGATCTTTAGTGGCCCACTGAGCAATAGGCACAGAGATTATGTACGTGTGAGCTATTGTGGCCGATTTCTTTACATCAAATTTAGTTTGTAGGGCTTCAGGAAAAAAGGGCAGTTTTGTTCTCAAATGATTCCAGGTCAAAAGGGCGGGAGAAAAAATCAACATGTTAGTTTGGAGAGTTGTAGCCAGGCATTGGAGGGCACTAGAAGAAATTAGGATCTGGTCTAGTTTCTAATGAATGGTATTAAAATCTAACATCTACAAAGATGTGTTACCTGGAAACATTTTCTTTCTATAATCACCCTCATTTTTACCAAAAATAGCCAAAATAAGGGTGCCTGGGTGGCTCAGTCGTTAAGCGTCTGCCTTCAGCTCAGGTCATGATCTCAGGGTCCTGGGATCGAGCCCCGCATCAGGCTCCCTGCTCTGGGGGAAGCCTGCTTCTCCCTCTCCCCCTGCTTGTGTTCCCTCTCTCTGTTAAATAAATAAATAAAATCTTTAAAAACAAAACAAAAAAACAAAAATAGCCAAAATAAGACAAATTTATTTGTAAAATAAGTCCAGTTTTAACAAACTTGGCCTAATTTATTTATATAAGCACAGAAAGAATAGTGATTGACCACGTAAGTTCTTTTAAATCTGTTTTGCTGGAACTTTTTATAAGGAATTTTAGATTGAACTTTTAATAGCTTCTAAAGGCCAGAAGCCAAGCCAAATATTTGCCATCAGTTTGCCCGCAATACTTGTAGATTTGAGTGAATTCCTCTTCTCAAGGTCCCCCAAATATCATGAGGTTCCTGCATGTGCCAGGAAGTGACCTTCTTTACTCACTTGGTAAGATTGCTGGGAACTCTGTTAGCAAGATGTTGGGCCAGCATTTTTAAGGGGTTCTATTGGCTCCATAAAGTCAACCTTAGGTCCTTAAAGCTGTCTGGTCATATCTGAATCTGTGCATGTCTTTCTCTAAATACAACCTTCCCGTTAAAACCTTGGTAATATAGCCAAAGGTGTCCTGTTAAGAGAACAGATTCTTTTCTTTTTTTTTTTTTAAGATTTATTTATTTATTTTAGAGCGAATGAGAGAGAGAGAGAGAGCTGAGGGAGGAGCAGAGGAAGAGAGAGAATCTTAAGCTGGCTCACACTCAGCATGGAGTCCAGTGTTGGGCTCGATCTCACCATCCTGTGATCATGACCTGAGCCAAAATCAAGAGTTGGACGCTTAACCAACTGAGCTACCCGGGCACCCCTGTAAGTCAGAGCTTAAGAGAAAAAGTTTTCTTAAATCTAGAAGAGCAAACATTAGAACCAGCAATATTTCAAATAAGAGTCATAAAAACTCTAATCATCTTTCTCAATTCATTTAGTCCCACGTTACTAATTCTTGTTCTGATTGAATGCGGCTTTTCCATTAGTTCCAGAAGTTCTTACCCAGTTTAGTTTTATGATCTTAAACGTACTGTATTTGTCAAAAAGTCCTTTTCATGACTCTCTTCAAAAGATGAAACACACTTTCAAGAGCATCAGAACAATACTGTAAATAACAAAACACTGAAAGATGGACATGGTTAAAGATTGGATGACAGTTCATTATAGTGCAGCTGACAAGGAAATGCAGTTATTTCTGTGACACACAACATTTCAATAATTAGAATGTCAAGAGATGGTTTTTTTTTTATACCTTTATGTCCTTTATACCAGGACATGTTAAAACTTTAGGGATTTCATATGATTTCTAGAACGGTTACAGCATTTACTCATATAATATAACCTAAGAAGATTATCACTGTTTGTTTGACAGTGCTTCCCATGTAACCTAACATGCCGAATAAACAAGCCTAATTAGTCAAAAAGCGACCTTATTTTTTTTAAGTAAGTTCTATGCCCAAAGCGGGGCATGAACTTACGACCCCAAGATCAAGCAGCACATGCTCTGTCGACCGAGCCAGCCAGGCACCCCTGATTAGTCAAAAAGACTTCATTTAGAATTTGAATATTTGGGAACGTTTGTCAAAAACCTCTGAAGGTTTTAAAGTATATACCTAAATAGGACTTAATATTTACTTAGCTATTTAACCAGGGTGGCAATTACAGATTCCAAAGGCAAACACAGAAGTTTACCTGGTTTTTAGCAAAACATAGCTCCACTGATATTGAGAAGTTTCGGTTCTCTTAAATAATCAAACACCTGATAGACAAAGCATAGAAACTTTGGTTTCCTGGGCAGATTAAAAAAACAACAACTTTGTTTATAATTTCTTATCAAGAGCAGACCAACAACCCAAGAAAACTTTGTCTTTTTAACACAGAGAGACGCCGAATCTCAATCTTATACCAGTGTACTTTTAAAATTCATTCATTCCAATCTTAGTCCTGACGCACATAAAACTCTTTTCCAATGATTCCCCTCACAAACCTACAACTTTCTTTTTTATTCATATTCTGACCTAAGCCTTCTCTCTCTCTCTCTCTCTCTCACCAGTCTCATTTTAGGACAAATTTACTTTTTTTTCCCTCAGTGAAAATGTATTCCCATTCCTCACACCTTTCTCACCAACAACACATCTTGGTTTCCTTGGCATTCAGAGTTGCTTGCCTTATCATTTTCCAGTATTCTTAATTACATTTATCAGAACTTTTACTTTTAGAAACCTATCTCCAGTGAAAACTAAGTAGTGACCAACTGTGAACTATTACCCCAGAATTCTTCAGATTGGAAATTTATGAATACATTTCATAATTTCTAGAAATGTGTGTTTTTTTTTTCATAGTACAACTTTCAATAAAGCACAAAGCACATTTACCAACAGACCCAAGTGTCCTCAGTTTCTTTGCAGTAAGAAGCCAAAAGCAGACAAACCTACGTTCATTAATCAGTGCTTTTGTATTCTGTCTTATTTGGAAAAGACTTAGCTAACCAGTGAATTCAACCCAGTTTATCATTAAACTTAGCAAAACTTCAAAGTTTCAGGTTACCAAAGATTTTGAAAGCTATAAACCTTTGTATTTATTCAACCTATTTTTTAAATTATTTATTTGTAAGTAATCTCTACCCCCAACATGGGGCTCGAACTCACTGCCCTGAGCTCAAGAATTGCATGCTCTTCTGACTGAGCCAGCCAGGCGCCCGTTGACCTATTTAACAGTTACCCGTGAAAACTTCATGAGACAGACAAAATTAACCATCATTTTAGTCATTTTTACTGACAGATTGCAACAGCTAAAAGATGAATTTAATAAACTCAGAAGTTGATTATCTGTATTATATTTGATGTTGAGAATGCCAAAAGACATGCCTATTTTAAACCAATGCACTTTAATACTGAATCGTTTTCCAGATCCCGTGAACTTAAAAAACATTTGCATTAATCTTCGTCTGAGTTTTAGAACACCTGATTCTTATAAGTGCTTGCCTTTTAACAATTAAATAGAACTCTTTTACAGATTAATTTTGGCAATGCCACCTGGAAGTAGAAAAAATATCTCACGTCTGTAACACACATGGACAAACATGATGCAAACAAAATCTAGCCTTTGTTTCATTAATTTTTGTGGAGAGGACATTAAAGGCCCAATTTCCAAATATCTCCTTTTTATGGAAACAGATCTCATTGCAAGATAGCATTGTAATTTATAGATCCATTCATTAGTTATTTCCCATTTTCCAGTTAGAACATGGCCAGTTTTGTCCAGAGATGCCAAAAGCTGTGCCCACAAACAAACCAGAAGCCCAGAATACCTCCATGCATGTTGGTTCCTCCTCAAAAGCCTGGAGCTTCTCTGAGTGACCCAGACAGCTCCCTCATTTCTGGTTGCTCAGCTTTCTTTAATTGTATGTGCAAGAAAACTAATTTAGACATGTCAGAAGAACCCCATATGGGCCATCTGAGACTCGGGTTATCCGTAGCTCCATTTACCTATTTCAGCAAGCACTTGCACAGGGCGGCGCCATATGTGTTGTATGTACAACCTGCTGGGGTTCCTGTGAGTGGTTGTTGGTTTCCCCAGGAGCTCTTCCACTTTTGAAGAGATTCTCCATTCGTGTTAGTTTTGGTGTTGGAATAGGGCTTGAGCAAAATCTAAGGATATTAAGTGGGGTTGGATCGAGAGGGTGGTGTTGGTGAACGTCCCCGCCAAAGGGCCGTGGTGCGCTCTATTTTGTGTCTCCATCTCTCCCAGCAAGGTCTGAGACCACCAAGAGGGCTCGGAGTGCCATTAAAAGGATGAGTCCTTTTGTGTGTGTCCCCGAACAGGCCAATTGCTAATTACCTGATGCGATGGGAAATTCCTACGGGACTGCTACACATTTCAAGGAATATCCTCAGACACTTGCACCAGGCTTTCAGTCACTGGAAAGCACCATTTGGCCAGAAGGACCATGTCCCTTCTCTTCGGAGCTGACTGATTCAGTCTCTCATATTTCCAGCCAGAAAATGGATTCAAGGCTTATATTAATAACAGAAGTCAGAACAATGCCAAGTTAAAACAACCACCCCATCCACTCCAGCCCTTCTAGGTCATTTCCACCTCGAGAACATTACCAGTAACCCTCAACAGCTCAAATAAAAGTCAGGACCATTAACTCAAATTGAGGAGGTCCAGATATGAGAAGTCACTGATACCCCTTTGAGGTGTGGAGAAGTCAGAGGGGCACAGGGGGCCCGTGCTGGTGCCAAGTGGAGAGTTCGAGATGGTCCCCAGGTGTCCCTGAGCCCCTTGCTCTGATATCCTGCCATCTACCCCAAAAATGGTAACTCAAAATGAGCAAACCTTTAGTATCTCTAAAAGCAAGACTTTCATTTGAGCCAAGTTAGGACAGCTGCCCCCACAAACACGCCCTTTGCAGGGAAGAAAGGGCTCTGGAGAACGAACAGTGTTTACAGGGTTATATACTTGTTACATCTTGGAAAAGCTCAAAAGATTGTAGATTTGCATGTAGGCAGGAGTCACAGTTGTAAAGGAATGCAGGGAGGAAGAGCAGTGATCACCATCTCAAGGACAGGACACGTTTTCTTTAGGCTGCTTTCTCACAAAGCAGATGCACAGTGCACGCGTGGTGGGCCATGAATCAGGCTTTCGAACGAAGTTTATGTACAGTCATGTTGATCTGGAAAGAAATCTAAAGGGGCGCCTGGGTGGCTCAGTCGGTTAAGCGTCTGCTTTCAGCTCAGGTCATGATCCCAGGGTCCTGGGATCGAGCCCCGCGTCGGGCTCCCTGCTCAGCGGGAAGCCTGCTTCTCCCTCTCCCTCTGCTGCTCCCCCTGCTTGTGCTCTCTCTCTCTCTCTCTCTGTTTCAAATTAAAATCTTAAAAAAAAAGGAAAAGAAAGAAAGAAATCTAAAATGGCTTCCCTTGTATATCAGGCCTTTAGAGAGTTTTTCCTCTCATCACTCTCTACACAGGGTTTCGGTCCTAAAGACAGCCTAAGAATGAAAATCACCTAGAGTCAAAATGACCTGTGAATACGAATGAGCTCACACTTCTTTAATACCCACGATGTGCTAAACTGTCCCAGGTGTTTTGTGTGTGTCTCATTCAGTCCTCACTGGGGCCCTGTGATCTGTTCATCACTCAGCCGTGAGGGAGCTGCTATTACTCTCGACTCCCAGAGGGAGGAGACTCGGCACAGAAAGCCTAAAAAGCCTAAGCCGCTTCTCCAAGGTGGGGGGGTGGGGGGGAGTCAAAGGCGGGCACTCTGGCTGCAGAGTCACCATTCTTACCCCTGGCTTAACCAACAGCATGGTGTAGAGCGCGCTGATGGCTGGGAATCAGGGGAAGTCACTGGCTGTGGACAACAGACCCGTGTTGTAGGGAAAGAAGTGCTTCGGACGTCACGCTCAGCCTCTGAGGTCAGAAAGTTCCGTGGGCCCTAAGTGCCTCTGCTGTACTTAATCTGGCAGTTTCTGAGCAGGGAGTGACATGATCCAGGTGAGGTTAAGGCAGATCATCACTGGGCTGAGGATGGATGTGAGAGCAGCAGGAGGGAAACCAGGGAAGAGGCACCTTCCGTGGGCCAGGCCTGAGCTGGTGTGGCTTTGTCCTGAGTGGGGCCTGGGGTTGGGGGAGACGGGCAGGGAAGGCGGTGGATGGGGGTGGGCAGCTCATTGGTTGTGGGAGCACGCAGTTAGAAGCCTGGTCATGCCATAGCAGAAATAAGGAAGTCCATGCCATAGCAGAAATAAGGAAGTTTGGGGTGGATAAAGGGATTCTGATGAGTTGGGGTCCCCAAGGGACACATCCCTGAAGAAGTGCACGGCAAAGGGACTGGAAATATTAGCACAGCCAGCTGGAAATGGAGATTTCTATGGAAGGGCTGCTGCCTGGGAGCAGCGCTGTCTGTCTCAGCCCCCACCCTAATTGTGGGGGCCCTGACAGCCCCCAGAGCATCCTTCACCTCTCCCTGCAGCGTAGCCACCTGGACACCTGGCTGTCACTGGCACCTGAAGCAGCGTTTTTTTAAGGTGAAGAGAAATACTGAAATCACTCGGATAATTATGCAGCCTCACAAGGTACATGTTGGCAGAAGACTGAAAACGTTCTGCCTCAGAGAGAGAACCAAACAGAGGGTGTTGTGGCATCAAACGCTGGCGTTCCTCAAGGAGGAAAGTGTTAGCCTTGGGAAGGTGATTTAGCGAGACGGGGGTTTATTAAAATCACATATTTCCAGAAACGCCAGTATACCACGGAGGGGCTCCGACACACCCCACGCGGTCAGTGTGGTGACTGACTGAAACGAGAGATCTCCGCCGTCCTCTGCGGGCTAGGAAATGTGGTTCCTTCCGAGAGACAAGTGTGGCAGAAGGTCATTCTCTTTGAAGACGAGGTTGGATTCGATAGACTTGTCATTGGCACCTGCCTCATCTTGGTTGACTGTTTTGCTAAGGCACCTATTTTAGTCGTGCACCAATTTATCCCCAGGATTCCTTATTCTGTCAAGTTCATTTCAGCAGACCTTTATTCACCGTGTGCTGTGTCAGGCTCTGGAACGCTCTGCAGAGGACGGGAAAGTGAGGGAAGCAGGAGGGAGCTAACTACTGAGCTCTGGCAGGCGTCCCATTATACCGTGTGTGTGTGCACACGCGTGCTCGCGTGCATGCTTGTGTTTCTGCCTGGGCTGCCCTCTGCCTAGATCTTTGCATGCCATGCTCCTTCCTACTCTTGTCTCAGCTAAGTACCACTTCCTCTGAGAAGCCCTCCCTGACCACCCTAGTAAGGGTGGCCCCTGCCTCTGCCTCAGTCACCTGGTCTGCCATCACACCGTTTTCTTTTCTTAAGAGCAGTGTTGCTGCTTGACATTCCCTCAGGTATTTGTCTATATTTACTACCCTTCTCCCTGCACTAGAATGTAAGCCCCTTGAGGTCAGGGACTCTGTCTTGCTCACCACCGTCTGCCCCGACAGTGCTAGCTCAGGAGACCTTTGTCAAGCGAATGACTGCATCTGATTTCCTCAACAGCTCTGGACAGGTGGTGTTTTCACATCACTCATAGAAGGGGAAACTGAGGCTCTGGGAGGGCCCTGGTTTGCCTGGATTTTCACAGCCAGCAGATCTTGTGCTGGACTTTGCACTTGAGTCTGTGGGCCTCCCACGCCCCCTGTGACATGCTTCCCCACCTCAGTGGAACCTGATCCCTGCCCTCTGGGAGCTCTCTGCCCAGCCAGGAAGCGTGGGCACCCCGACAGATTCGACAGACACACAAAGGGGGCTTGAAGGCGGGAGCAATGACATCACTAGAAGACATGAGCAAAGACTTCATGGAAAGGCAGCCTTTACAAGGTGTTGTAATATGGTGGTGATGAGAGAGAAGGTTTTTGAGGCTAAAGGTATAGCACCAGCAAAAATACAGAGATGGGAAAGTAAAGGGAGTTTGCAGGGAACAGTGAGCAGTCTGGCTTGGCCTGGGGGTGGGAACTCCCATGAATTGTGTGAGGGACTTCTGGGAAGGGGAGGTCGGACCCAGACCCCTCGGCGGGAATGCAGGGCTGCAGAGGGTGGGTTCCACCCATATGGCGTCGGCGTCCTGAAGGTTCTCAAATGGGCAAGGGTATTCAGGTGATGGGGAGGGAAAGGTGGGGGCAGGGGGCAGAGGCAGGGAAAGGGATTCTTTAATAAAGGAACAGCCGCGGTCATTGTCAAGGTGGATTCCAGGGATATAAAACTGTTTTCAGGTAACCAGAAGACCATCTTAGTTGAAATCTTCACATCTTGGCTGCAGAGGGCTTGGTTCTTGCTGTGAACTCAAACCTTAGACAGCTATTAGCTCACTGTTTTCCTCGTTCCGCAAAAGGGCCACTGTGCCCCCATTTTACAAAGGGAGAATAACAAGACAAAGCTTCTCAGTGGTGAAGGGTAGAGTTAAGTCCAGAGGTGTTTGCCCAGCTCAGTGCCAGGCCTGAGGGGTCATCAGCAGGAGGATGCACATTTCTCCTGTCAAGTTCACCGCTCATGGGTCTCAGATTCAAGTCTGCAGATACTTACCAGTTGGGAGAAGATGATCCAGGACGAACAGCAAGGCAGGTGTCCTGGAGTTGGAGGCGAGGTGGTTAGGGCAGCCTTCCTGGGGGAGGTGGGGCTGGCGGGCCAGAGGATTTGTGGGGGCAGAGGGGAGAGGGTGTTCCAGACTGGGTGAATGGCACGGACCAAGTCCAGGTGGCAAGTGAGCTCAAGGACTGGCGGGCGGGCAAGACAGGGCATGCAGGCTGGTGGCCCCGCACTGGTGTTTGATGGAGTCAGATGCTGAGCACAGATGCTCTTTGGAGACGTTTGCTACTGTTTCCTGGTCCCTTCATCCAGCTGTGACCTCAGGAAGCCCAATTACTGCTCAGAAAACCCATTCCTTGCAGGCCTGTTCGTTGTTTCAGACCCTGACGGCTTGAGGAGAAAAGGTGAAAATTTAGTCAGTCATTAAGCGTGCAGCTCTCTTGTGCCCGGGGCCCTGCCTTTGTTGGTAAGTGCAGTCTCCCCACTGTCAGCCACAGCCCCCTCACCATCTGCCCTGCTCAGAAGTGGGCTCCAGGCGAGCGCAGCTGTCTGCAATCTCATCACCCCCAGAGATGTCCACGTGTACCTACATGTGGGCTCCGGCCCCATGGCCAGCACCTCAGCCCAGGCAGGGGTACCCCTAGGGCAGACCCCAGGCTTCTCCGGTGCCCAGCACATCAGGCCGGGGAAATTTATTCTGGGACATGCATTGTCCCCTACTGTGGATGAGGCATTGTGCCGGGCACTGCAAGTGTTGGGGAGCCTGAGGGGCATCTGGACACGATTCCTGCAGCAAGAAACAAGTGTTTGCCTCCCTTTGACCGTGTGCAGGTGACGTTCACAGTTTTCGCCATGTCAGAGGGCCCGCTCTGCTCATTCATAGGTGGAATAACGTGGTCGACCCTGAAGTTGGGCTGCCCTGATTCGAAGCCTGGCTCTGCCACCTGTTGGCTGGGTGACATTGGGCAAGTGATTTTACCTCTCTGATCAAGTTAAGTCTGATTGGAGTTAGGTTTCAATTTGCTCATCTCTAAAAGGTCCTTGCTTTCTAGAGTTGTAAGGATGAAAATTGTGTTATGTTTAGAAGGGTGGGCAGCATATACTCAGGGCTGTAAAAGTATTAGCTGTGATTATTGTTAATTAGCATTTTTCTTTAAATGAAGTTCTCTTAAATAAAATTTAAAAGGATTTTATATCATGACTATAAATGGAAAATCAATACCTGGTAACCATAAAAATAAATATGAAAACAAAACATGGTTAGAAAATCTTAGGTATATAGGTTGGGCTTAAATCTGCTCCCCCATTGGAAAGGGGGTACAGCAAAGATGAGAGGTGATGGCCAGCCCCGGACTGAGAGTTTGAAATAGGCATTTTTCGCCCTGTGGCTCGCTGCCATTTGCATAGTGATTACCATCCAATTCCTGCTTCTCAAAGTGGTGTCAGCATCAGCATTACCAGGAAGTTCATTAGAAATGCAGATTCCTAGGTCCCATCCCAGAGCTGCTGAATCAGAACCTGCATGCTAACAAGGTCTCCAGGTGACTCCTGGGTACATTCTGGTTTTTTGTTTTTGTTTTTTAAGATTTTATTTATTTGACAGAGAGAGACACAGTGAGAGGAAACACAAGCAGGGGGAGTGGGAGAGAGAGAAGCAGACTCCCGGGAACACAAGCAGGGGGAGTGGGAGAGAGAGAAGCAGGCTC